>NC_092333.1:507390000-507990000 GCF_046630445.1 Rutidosis leptorrhynchoides | reverse complement strand
AAACAATTAGGGTTAGTGATTTATACCTCAATCGATCAATTAAACGACAATACTAGGCGTAGAACGATGCATAGAACAACTTTGATGCACAAGGTTTCTTCTAATTTTTGATTTTTGATGGTGTTCTTGAGTGGTGGTGATTGACGACACAAAAGAGGGAGGGAGAGGGAGTATGTCGACTGCAAATAGGGTTTGGGGATTAATCCAGTGTTTTATTTTCTATTTATATCCCATTTATTGCCTTAAGCAAACACATTAGTGACAAAACAAGCCCAACAAGAAAATTAAAAGGGGTGAAGTGGGGTGGTCGACCGAATGGCCCACTAGGGTGGTCTCAGGCTCAGTTTTGCTTAAATACTCGTATGCGTGTGGTCTGTTTCGAGTGCCGTTAACCGTACCGGGTCCCCATAACGTTAACCGGTCGTTGAAACGCAATCCACCGGGTTTAACTTATTAAAAAAATAATAAATTAATTAAGTTTTTCATAAAGTTAATAATTATTAAAAATAATTATTTTATCAGATTTTCTGAGTTCTGTAAACTGAAAGGCTTTCTATACGATTATCGTAATCGTGTCGTTTTCTATGTATTTCGTTATCCGGAACAAGTTCATCAATTAATATAAACATATTAATTCAAGTAATCCACTAGGATCTGTATGCATTTAAATCAATTAAACACATAAAGTTCTACGTAATCACTGTTAAATAATTAACAGACAAGTCACGATAGTGACGGAAAAATAGGGTTGTTACAAAACCCTAAACCGTAATTTCTAAACTCTAGTTACTAAACCTTAAACACTATTTTTCATTAATTAAAAGTAATTTTTCTCTTTTTATTGTTATCATACATCGGGTTTATGAACAACTGTTAACATACATCAAATGTATGTTAACAAGTCAGTTAAATTTTTTTTTCATAATCTACACATTGAAAATTGATACCAGAATTTTTTTTAATCAGAGCTGTAGAACTAAAGATATAATAATCACAAAATCACTTATCCCCTTATCCTCAAGACCCCCCTTAGCTCTAGATCTTCTCACTATATGTATGTTATACTAGTTTTATGAGCTCGTGCGTTGCACGACATTTGTACAAATTAGTAGTCGATAACGTTAACATTGATACTTATCAAATGTATAATACAATTACAATCAAAAAATCATTTATTATTGATAGCATTTGTATCGAAAACATTAGTATTGAATACTAACGCATAGAATATGAATCCGTCCGTTGGAATTATTTTAACTTTAATTGACAAATAATCGATAAAACACTAAACATGAGTTCCTAAAAAGTTGTTTTAAAACCGGTCATTAAGAATAATATTTAATGTACATCTCTAAGTGTATATATTTATAGTACAAACTAATTTAATTAAGTCAAAATCTCGAACGAATCAGAGTAAGCATTATCTAAATATTTATAAGTCAATGCGTTTATATAAAATTCTAACAATATTTTATTAACGTAATTTTTTAAATTTATGTGTAAGCTGTAAATTAATTTTATATTATATAAAATATAATTTATAAATTAAAATTATAATATTAATAAAGAAATATCGATCTTATAATTTTTGATAAAATACATTGTAAATAGTTTTCAATATGTGACCATTTATATATATATATATATATATATATATATATATATATATATATATATATATATATATATATATATATATATATTATCAACAATTATATTATATCAATGTATCGTTTATAATAATATTATTTATGATCATTTAAAATAATTTTATAATAATAATTTTATATTTAATATTATTAATATAATTATAACATATTTAATACTAATACTAATTTATATTTTATGATAATATAATATAATATTTTTGGTAATGAAATCTGTATATCATATTAAATTGAGAAACCTAATAATTCAATTAATATATGAAAATAAGTGATAGACTGATGTTATATAATTCAATTAATATATATCTTTACATATAACAAAATGTGTGGACGTGTGGTCTCCTGCCACGTGTCACCTTGAAATTAATCATAAATATCATTATCCATGTGTTATTTTCTAATTACCTCTTAATTAATCTCCTAATTTCTGACAAAATGACAAGTGTCCATTTTTGATTAGTCTAACACCATAATTACACACAATACAGACAATAATAGGAACTAGTTTTTCAACTCTCGTTTCGCGCCAAGGTTGGGTTTCCAATGTATTTATTATGTTTATTATAAAAAATTATTTCATGGCTAACGATGATATCGTTGCAACGCAACTCGAGTCGAACGAAAAGGTATAACCCGTTAAAGATTTAGATGTTATCTTAAATTTAACAATATATGTATATTTCAACGTTCGCTATGGAGTTGTTGACTTTTTAAAATTTAACGCAATTAACTTATTAGCTTATGTTAACACTCCGTATGATTTAATAATAGAATATTTACTGACTAATATCAAAAAAATTACTAAATAAATTTTTAAAAAACCCTAAATAATTTTTTAAAAAAATAATAAGACCCATATGTATATGTTGTTAATAGATGAAAATAGTTACGGAGCCCGTGAGGAAAAAATCAACGTGTATGAAAGGTGGACTAAAATATTTAGCGTTTTTAAAAAGCGTCCGTATTGCGTATAGTTAGTGATATTGTGTTCGTAAAATTATTTCGAGCTTAACGATGGTGTCAGAAAAATTTAATTCGTTGCGGGCGAGAAGATATGACCTGTTGAATATTTGAGTGGAGTTTATTTAAGAGTTTTTATGAAATTGTTGATTTGACACTTCACCCCCTGTTTAAGGGGGTCGATTTTAATTTTTGAACAAAGTGTGGGGCTTTTCTGAATGAAAAAAAAAGTAAAAAGACGAAAATGCTTTACGTATTAATAATTTTTTTTCTAATAGATAATATAATAATATAATAATAGATAATAAGATAAGATAATATAGTAATATCACAATCCTCTCTATACATACTGGGAGTTGATATATCCGACACTCCTTTTACCACTTCCACCATATTTTTAAGTAACTTCCTAAAATACCCCTACCCCTATAAAATAAATGTAATATTCATAAATCTACATCACCGATTCAAGTTCCCTTCTTGTTCCCTTTTCTCTCTCTATTTTGTCTTTTATTTTACCTCAAAATCCCCTATAAAATATATGCATCGATACAGTAAAATTAAAGAAACAAAAAGTTAAAGATAAAAAGCAAACGCAGACGGCGGTACACTGCAGCAAGCGACGGTAAACGAAAGCAAGTCCGCGGCGATAAAAAGGCCTGAAAAAATATTCCGGCGAAGTTACCATGGTGGCACGAGGCAGCGCGTGGCAAAGGGTGGCTCACCAATCACCGGAAAAAAGTACGAATAGGTCCCGAATATTGGTACGAGTTTAACGGTATGGATCTCGGCTTCTAGTACGCTCGGACTTGGGAGAAATCATCGATTAAATATTATGGTGGGTTTTTGTATTTGGGGTGCTAATCAGAGTTCATATTCTTGTGGTTGAAAAATAGTCTTCAAATATTAACAAAATGACAAATGAATAAAAAATGGCTGGAAGTTAGTATTTAGAAAGAGACAAAAAGAGGGAAAGTAGAAATGGAGTGAAAGACGATAATGTAATAAAATTAGAATTTTATTAATATTAAATATTTATACTTTAAGGGTATTTTGGGAAAAAGACTATAAATTGAGTGGATGAAGTAATAGGGTTGTTGGATATATCACTCCCCATACATTAAAGCAAAGTGTATATTAATTAATACTTTCAAAAAAAACCTTTTAATATTTAATCCCCATCCTTAAAAAAATTAGATCTAACGCATAGGATTTCTCTTAACTAATACTTTACTATCTTAACTAAGGATTTTGTTAACTATTTTAACCTTGCTTTATTCAATCACTTTAGAGTCTCTCTCCACGATCAAATACAGATTAATAAAAACATACACCGTATTATTCAACCGTCAATATAACCTCCATCAAAAATAATCTCCATTAGTTTCTTCATCAGTTTCTGCAGAATTACAATCTCACATGCGAAACATTCAAGAGTGTTTATTTGTTTTCCGTCTTCAAGACTGTTTCTTTTTTTCTTTTCTTTCAGTTTTTCTCTTTTACTGACCTTAATTTTTTAGGGTTCATATGATTATATCTGATATGCTAATTCGAAACCAGTGAAGATCGACCGAAACTTGGTATCATAGATCTACCAATTGAAGATCAACTCGTTAAAAAAATGAAGGCCTCATGCTGATTATATATATTCCAGAAACAACTTCTTATCATCAGGTTCCTCATTAACCTTGAATTATTTTCTCAAACCTTTATAAGAGGCGTTTGGTACTCCTGTATATTACAATTGAAATTAGGATAATTAATTATTAACTAATTAATAATTAATACCTTCTTTTGTGTTTAATTGATGCATCATCTTGATTAACTTGTATATGATGGCAGGTTGTCTATTGAATCTTCGTTGTCTTTTGAAAAAAAATATCGATGTTGAAGAAGGAATTGAGGTATGTATTCTGATCTTGAATCTTTTTTCAACTATTTTGTTATAGTTATGATGTTGCAAAATATTACAATTACCATATGTGCCATTCTGTAATGCATTAGTAAATGAGGTTTTACATAAAGCATTTCAAAAGGTTGTGTATGATGGTAGGTTGTCAATTGTATTTTTAAGGGATATTATGTAAGTCACAGCTAATTCTTAAATGGGTTTGGTATTTCGTTTACAATAGTACAAGGCCGGACGAAAACTCAACTTTTGACCGACGTTGACCAACTTTTTCCGAATTTGACCTGACTTTTAGTGATGACTGACTAATTTAGTCTGAAGGTTTTATAATTCATTAGAAATGGAGCATCCATCTCTAATAAACTGAGTTTATTTTTTTGATTTACAATATATAAATGAAATACCAAACCCATTTAAGAATTAGCGGTGACTTACATAATATCCCTTAAAAATACAATTGACAACCTACCATCATACACACCTTTTGAAATGCTTTATGTAAAACCTCATTTACTAATGCATTACAGAATGGCACATATGGTAATTGTAATATTTTGCAACATCATAACTATAACAAAATAGTTGAAAAAAGATTCAAGATCAGAATACATACCTCAATTCCTTCTTCAACATCGATATTTTTTTTCAAAAGACAATGAAGATTCAATAGACAGCCTGCCATCATATACAACTTAATCAACATGATGCATTAATTAAACACAAAAGAAGGTATTAATTATTAATTAGTTAATAATTAATTATCCTATTTTCAATTAATTATTAATTGAAAATATATATTTTCAATTAATTAGTTAATGATTAATTATCCTATTTTCAATTAATTATTAATTAGTTAATAATTAATTATCCTATTTTCAATTAATTTTTGAAAATGTATTTTCAATTAATTATTAATTAATTATTAATTAGTTAATAATATATATTTTTGTGAGCGTGCTAATTCCGATGTGTGAACCTTGACTAATGATTTCAGGTACCAATGTTAACTGGCTTAAAATTTTAAAGTAATGGAGATGAATTTGACTGGTTATCGTTATTTATTTCCTTTATGCTATATTTCACTTGATCATGAAGCTCGCTCAATATAGAGGTGACAACATGTGCGGGCTCGATACAATGTTATAATGAGTAATATATTGTAGAGATTGAAATGTGTTTCGTTGGACAACATCAGTGGGTTGGATAACATATTAAAACGAGTAATGTTTGATCATCTCCTTTTTCAAATTTAATTTTACCTATTAAATTTGTATGGTTCAGCGTAGTAGTTTATTGGTAATAATGATACCTGTTTGTTAACACTTATGTTTTAATAACAAATACAGTCTGAATCAATCAATAAATATCTGTGACTCAGAGCATTACATAGAGGTGGCTAGTTTACTCATAGTACTTGAACTTAGGTTTTAATGAAGATGATGTATATACATAATTTGATTGTTATGATGTGCAGGAGAAACTATGGATACAAGTTGTTGTGCCTAAAACTGGGACAATTAAGGTACAAAATTATAGGTACATTTGAACTACTCTATATATGTATTTTACGTTTGAGCTATATGAACTATGAAACTATAAAAGAAATTTCTCTAATAATATTTCAGTTGGAATAAGCAAATATATTCCACGTAACAAGAACTTATTGCTATGATGGACATCTTGTGCCTTTCTTTTAGACTTCTGTTGTGAGTTGGAAGGTTTTTCTGGAACCTACAAGTATGGGATGTAATGTTTTTTCTATTCTTTTGTGTGTTTGTGTTTTTTAGATTTTACTATCATTGCTGTCAAGAATCGTATGAACTAAAACAACTAACCAGCTACTTTCATTTCATTTGCATCACATAGTACTTTTTTATGGTACACATTGTTTGAATTTATTAATATATAGGTGTCAATATGGGTTTTTTTATTTGGTAAATGTTGAAAAATGTATTGAAGGATTGGATAACCTTAGTTTTAAATTGACTTACATATATCATTTGTTCTTTTTTTTTTTTTTTTTTTCTGTATTCGACTTTAAATGACAAATTGCAATAAAGACAATTGTACTTGGTCCACAAATTTTGATAAGGGTAGCAGGTGTATCATACTTGGTTTGGGTCATTCAAAGCTTTTACTAGGAACTGTTAAGGAAAGCATCTTGTAGTCTTAGTGGATCATTTTGTTATGATTATGAAAGTAATTTAAATATTATTTTCAATTTCAATGATGAAGAGAAAGAGACTGGTTATTGACTCTTTATGTGTGTAGACGTTTTTGTATCAACTGTATAGCATATCAGAGTTTGATTCGTTTTTGTTTTTAAACACAAAAAAACTTATTATATCTTACATTGATCTCTTTTTCAGGTATTACCAAGTGAAGATCCTCATTTTTCAAACATGCATGTAGCATTGATATGTTATTGGCTGTGAAGGTTTACTTGAATGTCACTGATGATACCGAATCATCTTGATCATGTAAGACTTGTCCAGAACATATTAGTTGTTTGCAGCCATTCGAACTTTCATGAATAATGGAGTTATTCAGAACCTTTTATTGGTCAAAACTATGTACGTACTTTGACCAATCCTCTCTTCATATTAAAGCAAAGTCAATATTAGCTTGGATTTCAAATTTATGGATGTTGTGTGTTGTAACATGTTTTCTTACACAGTTACACTATATCCCTTCGACTCTTTTAGTTATATACTTATAGTACACCATCCTTAATATTTATCTGGAACACATAATTTGGTAGATGAGGGAGGCTACTCTTTTTGCTTTATCCTCTGTGTCACAACAATTGCTTGAAGTTGAGGTTATGACTATCCTTAATACTGTTACCATTACTGTACATTACTATATAAATTAATTGCAAATGGTATAAGTATGATAATTTGAGTTTTTTCATTTTGCAAATCACAATGTCTTCTCTACATTTGTTTTTAGGTTTCCGCATTTTCTTGAGTCAATGTGAGGAATCTCTTGGAGCAAATTTTTGCTGAATACATGGCAACAGGTAGCGTTAATAATATTCCTAATATCTTCTTAAACATTAAGTATTAACCGATTGTTATATGTTGTGCATGTGTACGTGATTTTCCCTTTCTTTATGCTCATATGTTTTCGTCAATTGCTAAGTTCTCATTTGTGGTAATAATCAATAATAATAATAATAATAATAATGCTTTATATTTCACAAAGAAACTATTCACATCTTTGCTTCTTTTGTATACAGATCAACCAAGGTGTTATTGATCATTTCCTCTATGCTGCTATCCAGACAATCGGGATGGATGTGTAAGCTCCTATCGTTCTTTTTATATTTACATTTATCATTTCATTCATATGTTAGTTCATACCCATATATTAAATATGAAGTATAGACCTCCACCTATCAAAGTTGGTGCATGTCGTACACTTTCTCAACTTTACCTGACACAAATAGAGGAATACCGCAGTCGCATATATTGGTCCTGTTCTCATCACTTACAGAACTTCTTGAGCAGGTACTATAAAACTATATTTACTATCTATTAACTAACCGTGTATTTAGTCTTTATCTTAATCTGCAATACTTTGCATGCTTCTGATGAGACAATGCATCTGGTCCTTGAAACACTGCAAGCAGCTGTGATATCAGGTTAGTCGTTATATTTAGGGTTTTAAAAAACAAAAAAAAAAAAAAAAAACACCGCCAACCTTACCCTCTAAATGTGGAGAGACTATGCGCTTCACTTCCACCGGTAATCTTTTGAAACAATATTTTTTCCTTTTCTTTAACATTTTGATTTTGATTCATCATTTGGAAAAAAATGATGAATGATGGTTCTTTCGTTATAAAATTGTACCTGATAGGGTCAAATGGGTAGTTTTTAAGGAGACTCCTGCCTTTTTAATTTAATGTAACAATGTTTTAATGGGTGGCCATTGGGTGATAAACTGACGGCTCAAATTGAAATTCTTATGTGGAGACCCGAAACACTTTTGATTCAAATAAGTATTAATATTCTCATGGATAATACCATGATGGGATGTGACATTTATTTCATTATACGAGTTAAGTTTTATTACGCGTCTCAAAATACACTTTGTGTAATAATACGTGCCAGGATATATTAATCCGGTTTAAACACTTTTGTTTTAGAAGAGAGTGATTAGCGTGATTTTGTTGTATATATAAGTATTAACCTTACGAAAATTGCTTTTGTTTTGACTCTTAGTTTTGACCTTGATGATTAATCATTGAGTTTATTGATTTGAACAATTCTGAATTGTGTGTCATTACTTCTGAATTGCTACACAACAATTTATGAGGATCTAAGTAAACATCAGAGGTAGCACAAAACTAGCATTGTAGTTAAACACCTATAATACCATCAAATTACCTAAAATACAAGGTGTTCCATTCATGACCGTTCTTAGCTTTTATACTAAGATACATAAGATCAACCAAACAGTTTATTTATATTTTGGAATGTTTAAATAACAATGTTGCATTCATTGGAGGAATGGAGTTCAACCCCACTTCTGAGGGTCACTTTCTTTTGGGTCACTTTCTTTTATTAGTACTACTATTACATACGCTATGATCTTATTGAGTTATTATTTACTATCAGCTTAGCTTCTTTTGATTTCATGTATCCTGGAATTGCAGTTACCCCCGCCCACATGCCTCGAGATATCTCGAACACTTGCAATTCTGTGAACTATTTCTTGCGAGATATCACAAACACTTGATATTCGGTGAAGTATATATTCACATTACACAAGGGACAATTTTATTCCATTCCAAGTAATGTGATGTCTTATCTTTTGAGTTTATTATATTAATTTCTTGTATTATCATGAGATGAAATGTACTACTTCTAAATGATTAATTTATATGTACGTCTAGTCATATTATTTGGTTAAAATAATATTTGATATTTAATATGGAGTACTAACAAAATGTTGCTTTACCACAAATTTGCAGAGTACGAAAAATTCTTATATAATACCGCGAATTCGCGGGTATTAAACTAGTTATTAGTTCTTCTGCGCATTCAAAATTAGAGTTCCACATGAACGATGGATCCCCCAAAAAAACCACCACTCATTCAATCGATAGTTTTGTGTTTGCTTCTCACTATCAGTTATCGGTCTACCATGGTCACACAAATCGTAATTGCTGGGATATCTTGATTCGAATTTTATCCCTAAAACATAGAGAGATTCGTTCCTGCGAAGTTTCAATTAAATTCTCCAGACTAAAACGCCGGCGATGAAGGATGATGTATATCGTTTTTCCAATGATGGTCATACGGGCAATATTTTATCGATTGAAATTCTGTAATGAGGTATCCATACTCTATATATACATGATTCAATAGAACGTATATTATTTTATTTATATACATACATAATTCAAAAGCCTAATTTTTATTTGTCTAACTTTTACTATCAGTTTCAGACTGAAAACCCTAATAATTTTTTTAACGATTTTAATTTTTTCAGATTTTTTTCTACTAAATTTTGTATGTTTTTTTCAGCCATGGATATGAGTCGATATGAGTAACTGATACAAAAATAAAGAATTGAGGCATTTGATATATTGGGCTTTAACAAAAAATTCAAGATTCTGTACTTTTTCACAGTAGGGCAGTGCTACATATATAGTGATTGATAAAAAGCAAGGGTTTTGGTACTTTAGGTAAGACAATTTATGTGGGTTTGTTTTTTGTTTTTTTTTTTTTTTTTTTTTTTTTTACGTTGGGTTTGTGCTGCAAAATTAGGGATTAATGAAAAGTTAAGGTTTTCATGCTATTGGCCTTAAAGTTTTGATGCTTTTTGTATTTTTCTCATTGGGGATGTGTACGTTGAATAGGAATTACTAAAAAGTTCGAATTTTGATGATGTTGGTTTTAAAATTTTGAATTGGGGATTTTATATCTGTAAATCGGTGATCATATACAGCAGAACACAATGAATTTTGACCTCAATTTGGAACATGTTGATCATCCTCCTTAAATTAGGACTACCAGTGATGTAGTTTCAAATCATTCAAACCCTATGCAGCAATTTTCGTCACTTTCGAGACATATTCCGGTTTCGTCCATGCGTTTACCAGGCAGTAATAGTTGCAATAATGACCGTGACCGTCTTTTAAAAAACGAGTGATGATTGTGCTGATAAGAATGATAATTTTAGCTAAAGTTGTGTTGTGGAGACCGACTTTAATCAGAAAACAACCATATGATCTACACTTGTGTTGTTGTACGTGATGATGAAGAAACTCTAAAGTTCAAAGAGAAATACGAATTTGGTGAGGTATGATTCATTTGATGTGGTCTCCATATTGTGTCTCAATAAGTGGTTTCTCTGCAGATTAATTTAGAAGCGCTTCTGGACGTCCGTAGTGTTAAGAAAAGCAACTCACATACGACAAAAGCAGTTAGTAATGTTGTCGTTCAAGCTCCTAATGGTGGAATTAAAGATGATGCGTCGAAGCAATTGTCTAGCAGCAATGACCCAAATATGTCTAAAAGTTCAGGTATTACTTTTTCTCTAACAGTCAAATGGGTAAAACTTTAAGAAGTGGCTAAATTGAAAACAGCTTAAATGACCCAAATGGGTTGGAACTTGGAAGTTGCTTAAAGCATACACAAAATTTATCAAACCTATTAGGTTGTTATTATAATATTATAAACTTTTATCATCAACATATTTGAATTTTGAAAAATTAATTAAGTTAAGAAGTAATTCATCTTTATAAACCGTTACTCAACCTTGTGTGTATACTCGGGGTATTTGTTCATATTTTCTTATGTTTTCTCAAGCAGTCGTCACGAACAAACATGGTAATGCATGGGATGAACTGAGTGAGACATTAAGGGAAAATAATTTATAGTTATTGGAGATAAATGAAGTGATGAAGAAAGATTCAGGGAGGAACAAATGGTCATATAGAGCTTTAAGAGGTAGTGGACTTGGTCCAACAATGGTCATGTTAAGATCTACTAATAACACATAATCTCTGCGCACTCTGTTTCACATGATCTGATTTTTTAGACCTATATAACTGCTGGCTGCTGTAATCAGGATAGTTTCATAATTCTCCTTTCCATAGTGAAAACGGTATAAGGAAGGATAATATCATTTAGGGCTTAAAATTGATATGTGGGGATATTGCATTAAAATTGTGGGGATATTGCATTAAAATTGATTTTGTATTTGTAAGTGTTTGATACGTCGAGGTATACGTGTATAACAACCATTTTTGTGGATCATTTTAATGCTTAACGAGTGCTTCACCTTAGTGTTATTATATTTAGTCGATTCGTATTTTTGATTATTGGTTGATCAGCCCTTTTTTTCTTTATTACTATAGAAAACAACTTATTTCACCTGTTTGGTGTGCTTATACTTATTATATATAATTTATTATTTAACACTTTAATTCATTTACATGGTGATAAAATTGGCCTGACCATTAAGAAGTTGGCAAAAGCATAAGTTTGAGAAAATTTTGAATTAGAACAGTAACATTCGTTATCCGTAATGTGACTGTTATTGATATCCCGTTTAACTTCAGGTCCATTCACAGGACGCACAACTGCAAGCTATTGTTCAATGACAAGTCCACAATCATGGAGTTTGACTCGTCTAAATAGAATGGGTCTCATGGATTTACTTTTATCCCTTCTGATGGTCTTAAATCCGGTTTGTTAGCAGATGGAGTTGCTACAGGTTAGCAAATCATATAAAATTTCAACACCGTTGCTTTTTAATAATTTTAGATACATCCTACATTTAATTGCATTTTTTTGGTTATACGTAGATGTTATCTGAAGGGTGGATAGTTTTGGTGACATGAGGGAGTATGGAAAATTGGACAATTGAAATCCAACTATATTAACTAGTTATTGAACCCTTGCTTCGCGTCGGGGTTCAATTTTTAATGTATTTTATTGCGTTTAGTAAATTATTTTGTGGCTAACGATGATGTCGTTGAAGCGCAACTCGAGTCGAACTAAAAGGTATAACTCGTGAGAGATTTAAATGTTATTTTAAATTAACAATATATGTGCATCTCCGCGTTTCGCTATGGAATTGTCGACTTTTAAAAATTTAACGCAAAATCAACGTGTATGAAAAGTACCACAAATATTTAGCGTTTTTTAAAAAACGTCCGTTTTGCGTATAACTAGTGACATTGTGTTCCTAAAATTATTTTGAGTTTAACAATGGTGTCGGAAAAATTTAACTCGTTGCGAGCGAGAAGATATGACCCGTTGAATATTTGGGTGGAGTTTATTTAAGATATTTTATGAAAATGGTTATTTGACACTTTACCCCCTGTTTGGGGGTCGATTTGAATTTTTCAGAAAAATGTGGGGGCCTTTGTTGGTAAAATGAAATTTAGTTAAAATTAAAAAGAAAAAAAGGTGAAAAGTCGAAGGTGCCACTGATACTATTCATAAATTGTGTATTAGTTAATATGTGAATGTAAATATTGATCCGATGGAATTGGATTAATTTTTGACTTAACTACACGAATAGTCACTGTGGTTTGTCAAATCTTGCAACTTTAGTCACTATAGTTTTTTTCTTGCATTTTTAGTTACTGTGGTTTCAAAATTTTTCTATTTCAGTCACTCAAGCAAACTGGCGTTAGTTTGGTCTGTTAGAACAGAGCATGTGCCCCTCACGTGAGGGGTAATTTCGTCAATACATAATTATTTCAGCCTTTAAAACAGGTTCCTCTTCCTTTTTCCCCATTTTCAATCTGAAACCCTAATTTCACTAGCCTTCAAGTCGTCAACCTTCATCTTCTTTCAATAAAACCCTAATTAAATCTTATATAAACAGAATGAACCTAGATCTGACAAATCTCCAACAAATCATTTCAAAATAAAAAAAAATCACACATACAATACAAATCTTTATCAAATCAGACTGAAATACAAATACTTTGAACCAACTTCCCTCATTGCATCGTTACGTCTCTACACACCACAAACCCAAATAACATTGATAAAGGAAATTACTTGAAAAATCACTTGAAAAATCGGTTCGAGTACTTTTATCTTTTCGATTTAATAATAAAATCAAAATTAACTACAATAACTATAACATTGAATGCTTCAACGAAAAAACGCAGATGTAAAAGAAATTACCTTATATAGTTGAAGTGATACATACAAACACCATCTTTATATATAGAGAAGGTACAATAGATTTCTAGAGAAAAAAATCAAACCCTTTAACTTCGCAATCAAACACATGAAAATCACACCCAAATAAGAAAGCTAGATTCTGGAGATGACTGTCGAATTTTTAACCGGCGATGATTGGCTTTCCGACATCGATTCTCTCATTGTATATACGCTGCCGTTTCGTTCCTTCATCGGAGATCTCCGGCGAAGCTACAATCTCTCGCAGATCTCCTGCTAAACTCTGATCTGACAAAAGAAGATTTGTTGTAGCCGGTCGAACTCATCTAATTCAGCTTCTTTTTTGTTTTGGGTTTTGTAAAGAATTTTAGGAAGTTTCAATATTATATGATTTTGGGTTTTAAGAGGATATTGATTCTTTCTCTCGAATTCAATTTATGTTGAGGGCTTCGATGAAGTTATTTGATGAGCTGTTTCACGAATTTTGATTTATATTTATAAGAATAGGATTCCTATCTATCTCACACATCTATCTTGGGCCCACTCCTGGGTTTCAAGGTGATTCAGATTTTTGTGGCTTTCAATTTGAAGTAAAAGGTCCAAAATGCCCTCACATGCCTAACATGTGACTGATACTTAACGTGCATAGTTAACGTCCGTTACACGGAGTGACCGTTTTTGCAAGATTTTCAAACCTCAGTGACTATCTTTGCAAGAAAAAAAGTTTAGTGACTAAACTTGCAAGATTTGACAAACCACAGTGACCATCCGTGTAATTAAGTCTTAATTTTTGGACAACTGAAATCCAACTATATCAATAAAGTTTATTGTTTATTGCACCTTATCTACAAAGATTTAAGCATTTTTTTTTTTTTTTTTTTTTTACAAAATGCACTCTTGTGTTGTAGCGACTTCCAAATAAGTTTGTTCTTATTCACGAACTAAAAGATGGCGGCCAATACGAATGCTATGATCTACAAAAAGTAATTCATATATGGGGTCTAAAAGATGAACAACAGAAGAAAAAATCAAATTTGTTCGAGTCGCCTGGCTCGACTAACTTTGTCAAATCAAATGGATACATGGTTGGTGAATAAGAATGTCTCATTGCATTCTAACGCAGCAAACTTTTTTTGTTATGTTACAAGATGGATGTCACAAGCTTTGTTTAGTTAGTTTCTTTATCTACATGTTGTTATAATGCAATTTTACATATATAGGCAGAATAAACAATTAAAATGTTGAGTTTAATAGCCTTAATCTATATTTTTTGTAAAACAAATTGTGATACTGTCTTTATCATACCGTTAATTAATATAACATTATACGTTTTCAGTTTGTTTGATTAAGAGTCGCCGTGCAACACACGAGCTCTTAAAGGCTAGAATATCTATCTATGTCTATAGTTTCTATTAAAATTCTATAATGATAATGTCATTATTAGACTAATTCTTTTATTAAAAAAAAAATCAAAAAGCAAAAGAAAAAAAATGTAAGTATGGTAGATTCTTATTCTAAATTTAGTACGAGAAGCTATAAAAAATTGACCGGAAACCAATTCTAAATTTATATTTTAATTTACACTTTTAAAATAAAATGACAACCAATATTATATTATCTCTTATGATTGGATATGAATTATTTAATATGCATATTAGGTGTTTGATGAAATGTTCAGCTGGTGAGTTTCTTAGTCGGACTCTGTGGTTCCACGGGTCATTAAACTAAATGACTTTAGCATTTACGTTCACATAATACCTAAAACATATCATTAAACTCGTGGTTCCATGGGTCATTTCACTAGTATTTATATAAAACATAAAGTTAATGGTGACGTGTAATTTTCTAATTGAAAATTAAAAGTTATATATATATATATATATATATATATATATATATATATATATATATATATATATATATATATATATATATATATATATATATATATATATACACACAAAATAATACTCCGTTATACACTAATACGGAGTGATATGGAGATAATAAACCGATCCCCTACATATAAAACATGATCAAATATTCCTTTTGGGCTATTTTCACATTTAATCTTTCATCCATCATTTTTTTTTTTCTCTTTTTGTCGTATTTTCACATATATTGAGTTGTACGTGTAGCTTTGTAACGACTATGTTGCTTACGAGAATTTTTTTTTTTTTTCAACAACTTTTTATAGTTTTTTGCAACAACTTCATAACATTTGTTAAAAAACTTTTTTAACACCTTTTGAGAAAAAATTGTTAAAAAAAAAGTTGTTAAAAGTTGTAGAAAGGGCTAGACGTTACTTGAAATAACTCACCATTACAAATGTATTTACTAATTACGATAAGTTACTATTCAACATCGTCACTTTTATTTGAGAACTCACCACCTTGATGGTTTACTTGAATTTAAATTTATTTGTGTTATCAATATTGGATGTTGATCATGATATTTTAAAATTCAGTTAACGTTATTTAAATACTCTAATTATTCGATACTATTACACGTATACTTTTTTTGCTCATTAATAGCAACGCAACGCACGACCCCAAAACTCGATAATGCGAAAACATAAATTTACAACATCAGTACAACGCACTGGCTCATAAGTAATAATATGATAGAAATTCAAAACGTGTTGAAGAAGGAATGGAACACACGGGCTCAAAAATCTACCATATCAGTTACAGAACTATATAAGTTTTAATGGTTTTATTTAACAACTATGCAACATACAGGCTCAAAAAACTACCATATCACATTTTTTGACACATTTCTATCTATAGGTTACAACAATAATTGTTTGATAAACTCAATTAATTTTGCACGGTTATTTTACTCACCCGTGCAACGCACGGGCTATATATATATATATATATATATATATATATATATAGTCAAAAATTCAAACGAGAACAAAAAAATAGCGAGAACTGCGAGAACTATTAAAATTACAAGGATTTTCACATGTGAATAAGTTGAATCACATATAAATGTTGATGGAGAGTAATAACAACAACAACAACAACAACAACAACAACAACAACAACAATACCCAATCCCACACTTGTAGGGTATGGGGGAGGTGAGACGTAGACAATCCTTCCTCTACCCTAGGACAAAGAGAAGTCATTTCACCACCCCGAGTGAAACACTCACAAGAGTAGAGAAAGTCCTTCCTCTCTATGTTCGACGGATAAAGAGATTGCTTGCAACGGACCTCCGGCCAAAAAAAAAAAAATAAAAAAAATGCCAACGCCATGAAAATGGTGGGACAAATTTCCATGGGTTTTAAAATGTTGCGTGGAATTCGATTTAGGCTCTAAGCGACAGTCAAGTCGCCAATAAGTAGACGCTTGCTGATGGCTCCCGAAACAGCGCCGTATAAAAAAAAACGTACCTTAAAGTGTACTGCGGAGCACATGACGAATAAAGTAAAGCTGCACTAAATGAGAAATAAACATATATGTCCACAAACAGATAAAATCACATCATAGCAAGCCAGTCTATAAAAATAAACATACAAACATACATAAAACCGTATCTACTCAAACCTACATAAACATACAAACGTACATTCATAGATATCCACCTACACGCATACATACAGGAAAACCTACATACGCATACATAGATATAAAACATACAAACATACGAATATACATACCAACATACGGATATACATACAAACATACGAATATACTTACAACCAAACATATAACAAAACATACATATAAACATACAAACGTACATAAATACATAAAAAAAAAGTTTGATAAAACCTATAATTTAACTATATAGTCAAATATATAATTTTCCGTTCACATGTGCATATTTATTTGTAAACATGCGAACATTTCACATAATTCACGATTGAACATGTAATTTGTGGTTGTGAATATATGTTTGCCAATGATATGAACATCCGATAACAGTTATATATAATTTGTTGAATATAAATGCATATAAACCATGTAATTTAATGGTTCTCGCGGTTCTCGCCTTTCTGTGGTTCTTGTTTGAACATGCCCACACACACACACACACACACACACACACACACACATATATATATATATATACATATATATATATATATATATATATATTAGAAAAAATGGTGTTGAGATACGTGTGACGCCCCGTACAAAACCATCATGTACGAATCGTCAACAACATGTCCATTACACGGTATAATACTACATGCTGTTTTAAAACAAGTTTTGCATTCATGAAAAGGTAACGTTTTACAAAAGATAACGTGACACAAAGGTCGTTACAAAGCCATTATTCAAAATAACTTAAGTTGCGAATGCAAAATAAAAGATTCATGATTGAGACATCTCTAAGTAATGCAGCGGAAGTCTAACACAGCGAGTCTGTAACAGCAAGTCTATAACACCAAGACAGCAAGTCTAACAGCGGAAGCAACAACGTCTAAGCACCTGAGAAATACACGCTTAAAAGTCAACACGAATGTTGGTGAGCTATAGTTTGTATTCAGTAATGTAATGTAGACCACGAGATTTCGTATTCAAAACAGTATGAAAAGTATATGCTTATCCGTGAGCACCGGTAACTAACTTAACGTAATAATAATATCACCCCCTAAAAGTACACTTGGCGAGTGCGTATGTTCTCTAAGTATCAAACACCCGTTAAATGCTAGCGCGACTAGCCCGAGTGGGGATGTCAAACCCTATGGATCCATATCTAATATTCGCGTTCACCAGTTCAAAAACCAATGATTAAACGTTACCGTGCTAAGGGGAATCTTTGTGCCGTTATATCATCCCACACATATGTAAAGTTTAAGTACTCGTGTCTAGTATGTAAAACATAAAAAGAGCATGTATTCTCAGTCCCAAAAATAGTAAAGTAAAAAGGGAAGCTATAACTCACAGTGAATGTGCAGTAAAAGTCGATATGAAAAGTATGCAGGTAGTAAGTCGGTCCGAAAGGTCGTCAACCTAAGTCAAAGGTCACTAAGTCAGTATATTGTTCCCAAAAGTTTAAGAGTGAATAAATTAAGTCTTAAGTATCGTCATCATCATCATCATTATCATCATACGTAAAAGATAAAGTAAGGTTTTCAACAAGAATAAAGATCGAAACAAAAGGATGACTTCGGACAGCTGATACGACCTTTATACAAAACGAAATGATGCGTGGTCAGTGGCCAAGGCTCCGTATGTGAGTCCTCTAACCTCTGTCAAATTTTCAGATCCTAACTCGATGTCGTTTGACCGTGGCGACGGTTCAAGCGCGAGTAGATCAGAATTTTCAGCACGTCGTTATAACGGCGTAGTGACTTTCGGAAGGCTATAAATCCTAAACCGTATATCGGATTTAGGCGAGTCCTAAACGAAAAGTCATCTACTCGAAACGAACTATCTGAAAATAAATTTTTCAGAAGTCCTAGGAATATGATCAGACGCCGAAAAACAGTAAACAAGTGCTCCGGTGGGTTTCTTGGTGCTTGATGCTCATCACGGTTCTCATCCTTGATGCGTGTAAGCTTCAAGTGTACAACTCTTTGATGTTTTAGCATCACTTTGACAAAGTTTCAACCATCAACACACAACTAAGAGTAAAAGCTAACATTCTACAAGTTTTGAACATCAAGGTTGCATCTTTATTGCATAAACCCAATAAAGCTTCAATCTTTGTCCTTTTTACACAAGTTTATGCATCTTCATCATATGAGATGATGAAGACTTGATCTTTATCATCACAACAATCACAAAAAGGTTCCAAGTAAGTGAGATCTACAATGATAACTTAGATCTCAAGTATTAAGAAAACCCTAAGCTAGAAAGCTTGGATCTTTACAAGATTAATGAGACCATAAGCTAGAAAGCTAAGATCTAATGAAAGTAATGAGATCATAAGCTAAAAAGCTAAGATCTAATGAAAGTAATGAGACCATAAGCTAAAAAGCTATGATCTTTAACAAAATAATGAAACCCTAAGCTAAAAAGCTTAGATCTTTAATGTTCTTGAAGATCCTTAAAGCAAAAGGCTAGATCTTCAAGTTACATGAAGATCATAAACACAAGTTTTGATCTTTTTAATAAAATAAAGGAATCATAAGCTAAAAAACTTAGATCCAACAAAGTAATGAAGATTCAAAGCTAGAAAGCTTGGATCTTTCATGTTCTTGAAGGATCCAAACCAAAGTTTGAATCTACAAGATATAACATGATCAAGAAGCTAAAAAGCTTGATCCTTGCATGATGATGATGTCGAAAATGAGAAGAGAAGAAGAAGAAGAAGAAAATTTAAAACTTACACTTTTTAGAGTGAGAAAGACTAGAGAGAGAATTAGAGAGTAAGTTTGTGTAAAATGTGAATGAGATTAAGTGTGAAATGAGTGAGATTTGCTTGGTATTTATAGAGTGGTGAGGTGGTGGTGAGGTGGTGGTGGCTGTAGGTTTCAAGGGGGATAGGAGGGGACAACTTTTGCTTTTTGGTTAATGGTGGTCTAAAGTTGGTGCTTATGTTGGGATCCCATGCAACAATTGTGATTATGGTTAATAAAAATGCTAGTATGTTCCCTCTAATAAATGGGTACTTGTCTTACATTTATATGGGTCATAAACTTATTAAAATTGGGCTAATTAAATAGTCCACTAGCTAGAGTAGGGTGGACTAAAGTCCAACAAGGTAGAAAGTCCAACAAGACAACTAGTGAGCATAAGTAAATTACTAAGCGTAAGTAAGCAACCAAAAGCCCAAGTAATTGTTATTAGAAAATAACAATTAGCATTTCGTAGTCTTAATATTCCAATTACGACAAAAGTTAAACGTGTACCAAAACATATAGCTCGTTCTCAACGTCAAGTGACACTAACGGCCGTGAAAGCATTCGGGGATCAAGTTAAGTAACTAAGTACTTAATGGAAAGTTGTATGGTATTAACGAAAGTAATTAATCATGAAATAAGATCCTAGAATATAAACCAACACAGTACCACAAATACGCAGTTTCGCAGAAAGTAACAAGCACAAAAGTAAGTCGAAAAAGTTGGGTCGTTACATTACCCACCTGTTAATGAAAATTTCGTCCCGAAATTTTAAGCTGAGGTAGACGGTAGAGTTGTGAAGAGGTGAGGATATTTCTGCATCATCTGATCCTCTTGTTCCCAAGTAAACTCGGGTCCTTGTTTAGTATTCCAACGAACTCGGACAATTGGAATCTTGTTTCGTTTCAAGGTTTTGACCTCAAGTTCCATAATTTCAACAGGTTCTTCCACGAAGTGGAGTTTGTCATCAATCGTAAGCTCCTCAAGTGGTATGACAAGTTATGGTTCAGCAAGATATTTCTTCGGATTCGACACGTGGAAAGTGGGATGAATAGCACTCAGCTGAGTCGGAAGATCCAAACGGTAAGCAACGGGTCCAACACGCTCCAAGACTTCAAAAGGACCAATATATCGCGGATTTAGCTTCCCACGCTTTCCGAAACGGATTACACCTTTCCAAGGTGCGACTTCAACATCACTCGGTCACCTACTTGGAATTCGCGATCTTTACGCTTAAGATCGGCATAGCTCTTTTGACGATCACAGGCCGTCTTGAGCCTCGCTTGAATTTGGACAATCTTCTCGGTTGTTTCATGGACGAGTTCGGGTCCGGTGATTTGCTTCTCACCTATTTCGGCCCAACAAATAGGAGAACGACATCTGCGGCCATATAAAGCTTCGAAAGGTGTGGCCTTAATACTCGCGTGATAGCTATTGTTGTAAGAGAATTCGGCTAGCGGCAAATGCTTCTCCCAAGCCTTTCCGAAATCAATTACACAAGCACGCAACATGTCCTCCAGGGTTTGAATCATGCTTTTGCTCTGTCCGTCGGTTTGCGAGTGATACGCAGTGCTCATATCTAAATGTGTTCCTAAAGCTTCTTGCAAAGAAAGCCAAAATCTAGAAGCGAAACGGGCATCTCGGTGGGAAATAATCGATAAGGGTACACCGTTTCGAGATACGACTTCCTTTATGTATAGTTACGCGAGTTTCTCCATCGTATCAGTTTCCTTCATGGCTAGGAAGTGTGCAGATTTGGTAAGACGGTCAACGATAACCCAGATGGTATCATAACTACCTACCGTCTTCGGTAGCTTCGTGATGTAGTCCATTGTTATTCCTTCCCACTTCCATTGCGGGATTTCGGGCTGCTGAAGTAACCCGGATGGCCTCTGATGTTCAGCTTTAATCTTAGAACAAGTTAAACACTTTCCAACATAAGTCGCAGCATCCTTCTTGAGGTTTGGCCACCAATATTGAACCTTGAGGTCGTGGTACATCTTACCAGCTCCTGGATGAATCGAATACCTTGACTTATGAGCTTCATCTAGAATAAGGCTTCGTAAATTCCTATAACTAGGCACTCAAATTCTTCCGGCAAAGTATCGGAGTCCAGTCTCTTTGACCTCGAATCGAGAAACGAGAATGTTCAAGTGCTCTTGAGCAATATTCTCCTCCTTGAGAGCTTCCTCTTGGGCTACACGGATTTGGCTATTGAGATATGTGTGAATGGTGACGTTCAAGGCTCGAACACGAAGATGTACCATTCTTTCCTTTCGGTTCAAGGCATCGGCTACAACATTTGCCTTGCCAGGGTGGTAACGAAGTTCACAATCATTATCGTTCAACGTCTCGATCCACCGTCGTTGTCTCATGTTCAGTTGCTTCTGATCAAAGATGTGTTGGAGGCTTTTGTGATCGGTGAAGATAGTGCTCTTGGTTCCATACATATAGTGTTTCCAAAGTTTGAGTGCAAAGACAACGGCTCCAAGCTCGAGATCGTGAGTCGTGTAGTTTCGCTCGTGAATCTTCAGTTGTCTGGAGGTGTAAGCAATAACCTTCTTCCGTTGCATCAACACGCACCCAAAACCTTGTCTAGAGGCATTGCAATACACAACGAAGTCATCACTGCCTTCGGGAAGGGACATAATAGGAGCGGTGGTCAACTTCTGCTTCAGGGTTTGGAATGCCGACTCTTGCTCAGTTTTTCAAACGAACTTCTTCCCTTTGTGAGTTAACGCAGTCAAAGGATGCACAATTAAAGAGAAACCTTCGATGAATCTACGATAATAACCGGCGAGGCCTAAAAATTGGCGGATATGAGTAGGAGTAGTGGGGGTTTTCCGCTTGCTGATGGCTTCGATCTTTGTGGGATCGACTTTGATACCCTGATCGCTCACAATATGACCAATAAATTGGACTTCCTTCAACCAAAATTCACACTTGGAGAATTTGGCATAGAGTTGCTCTTATCTCAAGAGTTCAAGCATGAGTCGAAGATGTTGCTCATGTTCTTTTTCGCTTTTGGAATAGATGAGGATATCATCTATGAAGACGATAACGAATTTGTACAGGTACGGCTTGCATACTCGATTCATGAGATCCATAAACACGGCAGGTGCGTTGGTTAAACCGAATGGCATCACCAGAAACTCATAGTGGCCATAAGGAGTTCGGATCGTAGTCTTCAGCACATCTCTCTCCTTCACCCTCAACTGGTGATAACCTGATCGTAAATTGATCTTGGAGTAAACGCTGGATCCTTGCAGCTGATCAAAAAGATCGTCAATCCTGGAAAGGGGATACCGATTCTTGATCGTCAATTTGTTCAGTTCACGATAATCGATACACATGCGGAAAGATCCGTCCTTCTTCTTCACGAACAAAACAGGTGCGCTCCAAGGCGATGAACTCGGTTGGATAAATCCACGGTCTAGCAGTTCCTGCAGTTGACTCTGCAACTCTTGCAGTTCGGAAGGTGCAAGTCGATAAGGTGATCGAGCTACAGGTGCAGCTCCTGGCACTAAATCGATCTGAAACTCCACTGATCTCGGCGGTGGTAATCCCGGCAATTCTTCTGAAAAGACGTCGGGAAATTCGTTCACAATTTGTACATCATCCACGCTTTTCTCCTTAGTTTCTAACTTCTTCAGGTGCGACAAAACAGTAAAACGCCCCTTTTTCATAACCTTTTGTGCCTTCAAGCAACTAATAAGGTTCAGCTTCGGGCTACATCTCTCTCCGTAAACAATTAGTGGCTCACCATCTTCGCGTGGTATACGAAGAATCTTCTCTCCACAAATAACTTCTGCTCTTACCTTGGACAACCAGTCCATACCGACTATCACATCAAAACTCCCCAACTTAATGGGTATCAAATCAATCTCAAAATTCACACCAGCTAAGTTTATGATACCTCCTCGGCCAACTTGGTCAACTTTCTCAAGTTTTCCATTGGCTACTTCAAGAAGTATACTCTCATCCAAAGGCACTAACGACCAATCTATCTTAGAGCAAAAGTGTCTACATACATAACTCCTATCGGCACCGGTATCAAATAGGACAGAAGCTAATAGTTTATTGATAGTGAATGTACCTGTAACCAAGTCAGGATCCTCGCGGGCATCTCTGGCGTTCATGTTGAAGACTCTTCCATGTGCCGGCCCGCCATCCTTCTTCTTGTTAGGACATTCATTCTTGAAGTGGCCCTGCTGACCGCACTCAAAACACTTCCTTGGTCCATTTGGGTTTGTCCTCATAGCTGGGGCGGTGATCTTACAATCCCTGCCGATGTGTCCAGTCCTTTTACACTTCTCACACACTACGTTGCAATATCCAGTGTGATGCTTGTAGCATCTCTTACACTGAGGAAGGGTACCTTTGTAGTTAGGGTTAGAGCTAGGGTTCGGGTTCCTCCAGTCGTTGTTTCCCTTAAAATTCTCATACCTCTTAGCTGGGTTATGCTCAAAACCTTTTCCCTTACTTCCGTCCCACTTACGTTTCCCATTACTAGCTCCCGATTCTGATTTAGCCTTTTTGGCTCTTGGCGGGTAATTTGATTCATCAGGGTGTGCGCCATGCGCATAGCTTCCGGTACATTCACTGGTTTCGAAGAAGTGACATTTCCCTGAATGTCCTTGGGGAGTCCCCACAGATACCTTTCCATCCATTTGTACTCTGGAGTAACCATTGTGGGGCACATCAAAGCTAACTCCAAGTACCTTCGATTATAGCCATCAAGGTTAGTTCCTACAACTTTCAATTCCCAAAATTCCGCTTCCATTTTCTGAATTTCGGTTCTGGGGCAGTACTCCTTGATCATAGCCCTCTTAAACTCCTCCCATGGTCCCAAGCCTGGGCGAGCGTATTCCACCAAGTCAAAGCGCCATCCGACAAAGTGCATGATGCGAACTTAGCCTTATTCCCTTCGAAGCAGTTACTCACACGGAACACAGATTCCAACTTCTCAAATTATCTCGTCAGCCTAACTGGCCCTTATGTTCCACTGTAATTGTGGGGCTTACAACTCTGAAATTCCTTGAAAGTGCACCCATTCAAGAAGTTCGGGTTAGCCGATGGAGCTTGGGGGTTGGCATTCGCCATAGCTGCGGCTACTCGAGCGGCTATCATCTCCTCGATCTGTGCTGCTGTGGGCATTTCCCTTGGACCTCTTTCGTTAGCCATCGATCTTCCAAACAAAAGTTTTGACTTAAGTCAAAATCCATTGACCAACAACGTCATGGCATACGGTAAACAACATGGAAACAACACAGTACATGATAACTAAGCATGGCAAATAAGCAGCAGATAGCACAGAAGCCAACATGTAATAAAACGCCGTACAATAAATCAACAACAGTAGTTCCATTCTTAATAAGAAAATTTCATACAACAGCATAAGGTTCGTACAATACATAAATGAAAAACAGGAAACTACAAACGGAATACATAAAGAAATCTAATACAACAGTCCTAGGGCGAGGGTGGGTAAATGATGTCCATCAGGTGGGTCATCTGGTCCTTGAGCTCAGTTACTCGATCACGGAGGGCATATACTTCTCTCGTCAGTTCCTTGACGGTGGAAGATGCTGGTGGGGCAGGTGGTGCAGATGGTGCAGATGGTGCCGGTGGAGCAGATGGTCCAGATGATGCGGATGTAGTACTAGAAGTAGACGGCACTGAGCGGGCGACCTTACGCACAAATGAATCGGCAGGATACGGTACAACCCTCTTACGGGCGGTGACCCTAACCAACTGTCCATGTGCGTTCACGAATGGCTTACCTCCATTAACCCCTAGAATAATAGTACCATCGAAGCGGTACCGCTTCTTCGGCGGGGTAGAGGGTGGCTGCACGGGCTCTCCTCGGGGTCCTCCTCAGAATCCTCCTCAGAATCTTCCTCGGGATCCTCCTCGCTGGTGTCATCGAATGATGATCCGCCTGAATCGTCTGAAGGTAGTGCATGTACTTCACGGGCGGGAGAAAGCGTCTGGCCGGTGGTCATAAGTCGATATCTGCCAGGAGTAATCTGTAACATCCCGCGTTTTTGCGTTAAATTTATTTTAACACCGTCATTTTTTTTAAATAATATCCTTCGTTATTTAAATTTGTATCTTTCGTTAACTAACGTTCATAATATCCTCGTTATTTAATTATAACGTCACCCGTTTACTCGAACGTCTTTAAAAATATTCGTTTGGTTAATTCCCGCACCCGCTTTGAAACTCGAGGGACCAAAGTTGCAAAGGGGCCTAACTAGTGACTAGGTCAACTAGTCAAACCCCATCTCATCCATTCATTATCACCACCCACCTTCATCCTTCCCTTTCTCTCTACTTCTCATTTTTGAACACAAACCCCAATTTCATAAAATCATCATCTAAATTCGGGATTGGAAGCAAACTTCAAAACAAATTACATTTTCGTGATCCTCTCTCCATCCTCTACATTTTGATACAAATTTCATCAAGTTTGGGTAACTTTCTAAAAACTCTAGATTTCTATAAATTCGTGTTTTTGACTTGAAATTGTGTTAGTTAGTGTCTATGGCTCGTGTCTAGCATGAATATATGTTTTGTTTGCTCGATTTGTTGATTTGAGTAACTAGTTTGAACTTTTGAAGTGGGTTAGCTTAATCTTTGATTTTGGATGATTAAAAGTTGTTTAATTGTTAAAGTTCATGTTTTAATTGTGTTACTAGTATCATTAGCTACATTTTGATGTGTAGGTTGATTAAGAAAACTTCAAAAACCCGATTAAGGATTTTGTGATGTTTGACTAGGGTTTGATAGTTCTTGACATGAACTTTTGATGCTTGAATGCCATGAAATGTTAATTGTTAGTGTTTAGTAGTAATGTATGCTTCATTACCTTCAAAACGGCATATCATATGTATGAATTGGATTCCCGAAACTTAAAATGCGATTGATGAACTTGAAACTTTGAAAATGGACTTTTATTGATCACTTAATGAGATTTCGGCTATTGTAAATGATGTTTGTGATTGATGAATTGTGTTTAGTTGTATTCCTTGTAAAAATACCTTTCCGATGATATAAGACACATGTTTTGGGTGTTTGCGGGTCAAGAATTGGGTTGGAAAGAGTTTTGGTTCGCGCATACTTTGAAAAACAGAAAAGGGTCTGCCCAGATGGTGGCGCGGCGCGCCCCATCCCCGCGAGGCGTGCGAACTGGCCTGGCCAGATTCTGCTCATTATGTCCCTTTTCACGTGAAATGTTTGACTAGCTATCGACCTCCGATTCACATGAAACTTGTTCTAATATACTTGTATATGAATAACTAGCATAGAAAAATAGTCCGGGACCCGACCCGAACGTGTTGACTTTTTCGTTGACTTTGACCAAGTTTGACTTTTAGTCAAACTTAACCAAACTTATATGCAATCGTTCTAACATGCTTTTATACGTGATTCTTGTATGAAACTTGACAAATTGATTCACATGCTATATTTAATCGAGTCGTAACGAGCCATTGGACTAATTGAACACATTTCACCCGACCTTGTATCGTAACCGGTTAATTGATACAACTTACTTGTTTAGGTCAAGGCTAAGCAACTTTCATGCACACGTTTACTTTGTGAAGTACTTTTATACTCGTGCACTCGAGGTGAGATCATAGTCCCACCTTTGCAAATACTTTTATACTTTAAATCGTGGGCTGAGAAACATATACTTTATATACATTTTATACGGTTTATACTTTCATACTTTGAACACAAATACGAATACAAGAGCAAAGAAACATACGAGTTAGAACAAAAATCCTCAAGTTCAATTACCATTAGTTACACTTGTAGGGTGTGAGCGAGAATTTATGTTGTGTGGCCATACGGGTTTGACGAACCCTCGTCTGACGGATGAAACGTATTTTCGGTGTATAGTGTAGGTTCTAACACTATTATGCAGAGGTAAAATTCAGTTAAGTTTTGGTAATTGGGTGCTCGTGATACAGACAACATCTTTTGCGATGTATACGCTTGATATTCACTTTATACAAAATCTTATGGTTTACAAATAACATCTTTTGAGATGTATACTTTTTAATACAAACACATCTTTAGAGATGTATACGCTTGATACTAAACCTTGTGATTCAAAAACATACTTTTACAAATACATTTATGATCTCACCAACGTTTTTTCGTTGACAGTTTTCTACATGTTTTCTCAGGTTCATACTTGGCTACTTGATACATGCTTCCGCACTCTTTGATTACTTGATTGGAGTCAACCATGCATGCATACGCTAGGGATAGCACTTTTGGATTCAAACTTTTGTTTACATACTTACGCTATTTATAGCAACTGTGTTTTTAAACTAATTATGTCGCAAGTTATTTCATTTATACTTTATGACTTTTGTAAACTTAGACTTGTTGTCGAACGGTTTTGTAAACTAAACTTGCAAGTCTTGTACCTTTCAAATGAATGCGACATAATTTTGGTCAAACGAGTCTCATATAGGGACTACGACCACGCAACGGGACCTAAGTTAACGGCGCCGTCAATAACGGTTTTGGTCGGGTCGTTACAAGTGGTATCAGAGCGTTGGTTGTAGGGAACTAGGACGTGCATTAGTGTGTCTAACAGAGTCGTTAGGACGCATTAGTGAGTCTAGACTACAACCGGATAGTTAGCATTTGCATTCTGACATACATTTGCTATAGATAGCACTTACTTGACTACTTGTGCATTATACTTGAATCATTCTTAGGCAAACTTTTTAATGGTACCCAACCTTCATCATACGAACTCGTATTCCGCCACTTTTTGGTAACACACGTAAATTCATGATTCATACACGTATGGATGACGACGACTTCATTAGTCACACTTGTTCGGGAACTCTGTCTCCCGGATTGTTATTTGCCACCTTTTCAACTTACTATCGGTTTCCCACTGGTGTTTCTTACTATCTACTTTTTGGTGTTACTACCATCACTACTCTAGGTGAGTATCGTCATCAACATTTATCACTACGGTTGCGTGCTACTCGTTATCATGACTCGTTACTCTTTTCATACCTGAATACCTTATTGTCTGACTCGAACCACATTGACGTGAAAAATCATTTATACACTTCCCTCGGGGAACGCTTCTTTACAGATGCACTAATTCTTTCGATTCAATACGAGTCACGTTAGAGACGTCGTTACACTTTGTTTATTTTAAACTTCACGATTACACGAACTTGAATCTATAGAGTGATGTGGGAATGGAGGTATGAGTTAGCGTAATATAACGACACTCGATCAACGTGGTTATATTACGGTAAGACATACCAAAGTTCTAGTGACACGTGATGGTGGTTAGACTCGATCAACCTAAACACCACCATGATCCATGTACATGACTTCATCTATTCATGTTGGACATCTGAAAACTCCGAGAATATTGATAACAACCATACCGGGGACACACCTTCGATTTTTGTCGAACTATACTTATGCTTCCGAATGAATTACCGATTCCTTTCGACTTCAACCGTATGTTACACGTGTATACTATCTCATCCTCGCACAGTCTTATTGACTAACTACAATTTACTCGTTATGCTCGCATCGAGGCGGAAACTTCTCTCGCCTTACACTCGTAATTCTGGTTCAGGAAATCTTTTATTTTAAATTCTCAATGGAGAGAGACTCTTCACGTTATACTAGTATTCGCCTCGAGGGTGAATAGTCTCGACGAACGTATTTGGAAACCGATAAATCTTTCGCGGCGTGAAATTCTCGAGAAACATGAAACTTGTTCTAACAAACATTTTCAAGTCCTAACAAACTTGTTCGAATATACCTTACAGAACTGTACCTCATTTCGGATCGAAATCCTCATTTAACTTCTAGATTTCGGAGTGCTTTTCGAAAAGCCTCGGGACCACGTTTAAACATGAGTACCACGCATCAACCATAAACCGACGAACAAAGCAAATGTACGATTCAAACCTTGGAAACCGTAATACGAGCTTGTGTTATCAACTCCAAATTTACTTGAGAAGAGTATTTTCCTTTAGCCGAATTCTCTTACTACAATGATTTTCATTCTAGTTTTAACGTCACACCTTTTGAAATCTTATATGACCGGAAACGTCATTCTCCTTTTGTAGAACCAAGTTAATGATAATCAAACCACCGAACCCGAGCTAATTCATGGAACAACCAAGAAACTTCTTTAACATCAGAAAGGCTCGAGACGACCGTAGTCGCCAAAGGAGCTATGCCACTGTTAGACGTAAACTTTTCAAATTCCATGTGGAAAACCGCGTAACGTTAAAAGTCGCATCTTGAGGAGGTGTAATTCATTTCGGGAAACGTAGAAAGCTAAATCCGCGATATTTTGATCCTTTTGAAATCTTGGGGCGTATTGGACCCGATGCATACCGTTTAGATTTTCCGATTCATTTGAGCTCCGTTCATCCTACATTCCATATATCAAACTTGAAGAAGAGTCTTGCGAAACAGGAACATGTTATCGTCTTCGACGAACCTACTATCGGTGACAAACTTTCCTTCCTAGGAGAACCGGTTGAAATTTTGAATCATGAAACCAAACTTTAAACCAACGTAAAATCGCGACTGTCGAAGTTCGTTGAAATACCCGAAGGAGTACCTTCACTTATTCGTAGAACCGACAACGCAAGGTTTCAAAGAAGAAACAACAACCACTACTTCCAACTAAATTTCGGGACGAAATTTCTTTTAAGGTGTAGGTAATGTAACATCCCGCGTTTTTGCGTTAAATTTATTTTAACACCGTCTTTTTTTTTAAATAATATCCTTCGTTATTTAAATTTGTATCTTTCGTTAACTAACGTTCATAATATCCTCGTTATTTAATTATAACGTCACCCGTTTACTCGAACGTCTTTAAAAATATTCGTTTGGTTAATTCCCGCACCCGCTTTGAAACTCGAGGGACCAAAGTTGCAAAGGGGCCTAACTAGTGACTAGGTCAACTAGTCAAACCCCATCTCATCCATTCATTATCACCACCCACCTTCATCCTTCCCTTTCTCTCTACTTCTCATTTTTGAACACAAACCCCAACTTCATAAAATCATCATCTAAATTCGGGATTGGAAGCAAACTTCAAAACAAATTATATTTTCGTGATCCTCTCTCCATCCTCTACATTTTGATACAAATTTCATCAAGTTTGGGTAACTTTCTAAAAACTCTAGATTTCTATAAATTCGTGTTTTTGACTTGAAATTGTGTTAGTTAGTGTCTATGGCTCGTGTCTAGCATGAATATATGTTTTGTTTGCTCGATTTGTTGATTTGAGTAACTAGTTTGAACTTTTGAAGTGGGTTAGCTTAATCTTTGATTTTGGATGATTAAAAGTTGTTTAATTGTTAAAGTTCATGTTTTAATTGTGTTACTAGTATCATTAGCTACATTTTGATGTGTAGGTTGATTAAGAAAACTTCAAAAACCCGATTAAGGATTTTGTGATGTTTGACTAGGGTTTGATAGTTCTTGACATGAACTTTTGATGCTTGAATGCCATGAAATGTTAATTGTTAGTGTTTAGTAGTAATGTATGCTTCATTACCTTCAAAACGGCATATCATATGTGTGAATTGGATTCCCGAAACTTAAAATGCGATTGATGAACTTGAAACTTTGAAAATGGACTTTTATTGATCACTTAATGAGATTTCGGCTATTGTAAATGATGTTTGTGATTGATGAATTGTGTTTAGTTGTATTCCTTGTAAAAATACCTTTCCGATGATATAAGACACATGTTTTGGGTGTTTGCGGGTCAAGAATTGGGTTGGAAAGAGTTTTGGTTCGCGCATACTTTGAAAAACAGAAAAGGGTCTGCCCAGATGGTGGCGCGGCGCGCCCCATCCCCGCGCGACGCGCGAACTGGCCTGGCCAGATTCTGCTCATTATGTCCCTTTTCACGTGAAATGTTTGACTAGCTATCGACCTCCGATTCACATGAAACTTGTTCTAATATACTTGTATATGAATAACTAGCATAGAAAAATAGTTCGGGACCCGACCCGAACGTGTTGACTTTTTCGTTGACTTTGACCAAGTTTGACTTTTAGTCAAACTTAACCAAACTTATATGCAATCGTTCTAACATGCTTTTATACGTGATTCTTGTATGAAACTTGACAAATTGATTCACATGCTATATTTAATCGAGTCGTAACGAGCCATAGGACTAATTGAACACATTTCACCCGACCTTGTATCGTAACCGGTTAATTGATACAACTTACTTGTTTAGGTCAAGGCTAAGCAACTTTCATGCACACGTTTACTTTGTGAAGTACTTTTATACTCGTGCACTCGAGGTGAGATCATAGTCCCACCTTTGCAAATACTTTTATACTTTAAATCGTGGGCTGAGAAACATATACTTTATATACATTTTATACGGTTTATACTTTCATACTTTGAACACAAATACGAATACAAGAGCAAAGAAACATACGAGTTAGAACAAAAATCCTCAAGTTCAATTACCATTAGTTACACTTGTAGGGTGTGAGCGAGAATTTATGTTGTGTGGCCATACGGGTTTGACGAACCCTCGTCTGACGGATGAAACGTATTTTCGGTGTATAGTGTAGGTTCTAACACTATTATGCAGAGGTAAGATTCAGTTAAGTTTTGGTAATTGGGTGCTCGTGATACAGACAACATCTTTTGCGATGTATACGCTTGATATTCACTTTATACAAAATCTTATGGTTTACAAATAACATCTTTTGAGATGTATACTTTTTAATACAAACACATCTTTAGAGATGTATACGCTTGATACTAAACCTTGTGATTCAAAAACATACTTTTACAAATACATTTATGATCTCACCAACGTTTTTTCGTTGACAGTTTTCTACATGTTTTCTCAGGTTCATACTTGGCTACTTGATACATGCTTCCGCACTCTTTGATTACTTGATTGGAGTCAACCATGCATGCATACGCTAGGGATAGCACTTTTGGATTCAAACGTTTGTTTACATACTTACGCTATTTATAGCAACTGTGTTTTTAAACTAATTATGTCGCAAGTTATTTCATTTATACTTTATGACTTTTGTAAACTTAGACTTGTTGTCGAACGGTTTTGTAAACTAAACTTGCAAGTCTTGTACCTTTCAAATGAATGCGACATAATTTTGGTCAAACGAGTCTCATATAGGGACTATGACCACGCAACGGGACCTAAGTTAACGGCGCCGTCAATAACGGTTTTGGTCGGGTCGTTACATAATCGGTACAACTCGTCCGTCAGCGGTGCGTCTAGCCCAATGTCCATGCTCATTAAGAAAGGGACCGTCTTCGTTTCCCCCAGGGATCACAGTACCACCGGAATGGTGCTGTGGCCCCGGGAGTCTTATAACGACCCTCATTTTTCCATTCTATACTTTTCCTTATTAAATTGCCCAACAATATAATTAAACTTAATAATTAAACTTTATTCGATAATTGTTAAGTGTTAAGAATTATAAAATATATTAATTAACTTTGTACATTAATTGACAAGTTAATAAAAATAATGAGTTATTAATCTTTGTGAACAAATAAATAACTATAAAACTTGTGTACTTAAAATAATTGAACTTGGGAAATTAAGGAATTATTTAAGCTAAATTAAAGTACAAGGACTTAAGTGAAAAAGTTAACCCTAATCCCCCTAAACCCTAGCCGGTTTTTAGAGGGCAAAATTACCCTCTTACCCTCCTAATTTTCGGCTCCCATGACCAACCTTAACCCCTTTTCCAAGCCAACTTGTTCCCTAAGTAATTCCTAATTAAACCCTAATTCTAGAATAATCCTAACACTCCTATAAATAGAGGCCTAACCTAAACCTAATTCTTGTACCAAATCACAACAACAATTCTCTCCCAAAAATCTCTCTCCCTCCCTCTTGTTTTCGGCCAAAACTGAAACCCCAACACCATCATCACCATCGAAATCTTCAAGGATTTCCAAGTGATCTTCAAGTGTTCTTCGCGTTCTTCGTGTTCTTCAAGAATCTTCAAGGAGTTCTTCAAGTTTTTCAAGGCTTTGATCTTCAATCTTCATCGTGTTCATCACTTCTTTGTTAGTCATCTTGAATCTTCAAAGGTATAACATAAACCCTAAACTATTTACATAAACTTTGATTCGTTTAATTCATATTCATGTTATAACATATTCATAAACATACACACACCTAGATCTACACATGAAAGAAAAAAATAAATAAATATATTTGTATGTATATGTATGAAGACCAAAAAAAAAAAAAAAGGGAAAAGGAAAGTTTGATCTTAAAACCCTAGGTTATTACATGAAAGATTTGTTTATGGTTAATTTAGGAAACAAAATAAGTATATATACATATACATATATATCGACATATACATATATATACATGTAAATTATTTTTTTTATTATATATATATATACACGAAAATATACATATACTAAACCCTAATTACTTAAACCCTAAACCTAATTAATTATTAAACCCTAATTAATTAAACCTAAACCCTAGATATTTATGAAACCCTAGGACATTAATTACTAAACCCTAGTTATTAATTACTACTTTAATTAACTAACCCTAATTAATAAAATCCTAATACTACTTATACTATTAATTAACATGTATACACTATTACTATTACTATTACTAGTACCTATATTATAACACATAAAAACATTTTGGGATATGTATTAGAGATGTATAGATCTTCGAACTTTCTTGACGAATGGTTTCTACGAAACTCTAGGCGGAAGGGTTTGGATTTTACAATTTAAAGGATCCTATAGCTCAAGCCCCTAGACCTGAAATGGCCATTCGAAGGGAAAGGGGTGATTGAAAGCTTATCTAATACGGAGAGTATACTAAAATGGAAAACATTCTTAAAGTAGAAACTTTCTAGTTATAGAAACTTACTAAAATAAGGAACCTACAAAAAGTGGAAACTTTCTAAAAATAGAAACTTACTAGGAAAGGAAAATGAACTATACTTACAACACTATCATACTTAAACTTAAACTTGGGCAAACACACTTACTACTCTTAAATGTCAATAGGTTGACTCTTCTGCTCATTCATCCAACTTTCTAATCTGAGGAATAACTCTTTCTCTCTACTTACTAAGGTGAATTCATAGCCCCACTTTACTTTGTGCACAACTTATTTACTTTATGGGGTGAGACACATGCTGCTTTTAATATTTACAATTTAGACACAAGTACCAACTGCTAAACTATGCTATACCCGGCTATGTTCGACTAAGTCCCTACAGTGATATTTTTAATTGCTCGTTAAATGCATGCTTAATTATTGGGGGTAGGCCTATCGGGAGTAACGTCCCCGATACATTTGACTAAGTCACTGTATTACTTAATAATGAAATTAAACCGACAAGTATAAACTACAACTTGTCTTTGTGGCAAACTGAACGTTTAGTCTAAATATCACGCACTGGCATAACTTTTTGATCTGCGAGATCAACTTTATAAACTAAATCTTGTGGTCTAAAATAACGGTCAAACTTATTTGGTAACCTTATGATTTCACTCAACCTTTTTGGTTGACACTTTAGCATGTTTTGTCTCAGGTGCTGTTTGATTCAAGCTTTCTTTCTTACTACTTATGTGATGCTACTTGGACATAGGATCAAGAGATATCGCATTATTTACTTTTGCATTTGAACATTTACTTTATTCCTTTGTAACGACATTTCATTTTCCGCTGCGTATTCAATAAAGTTTAATTTTCTCATTTAGTATTGTTCTCGTTATTATAATATGTTGGTATATTTTGATATTAAGTCACATTTTGCCCAGGCCCTAACTGGGGGTGTGATAGATTGGTATCAGAGCAAACCAGGCTGTTATAGAGAACCAGGATTGCATCTTTATGTGTGCCTTACTTGCTAGCTAGGGTGCCCTAGCAATCTAGGAAACTATAACCTTTCCTGCCTTAGACTTTAAAGCACTTAGGATTGCCCTATAATCTTAACACTTATGCTTTACTACACTTAACTTAAAGATTCTAATCAAAGTCTCCTTCCTAATGTTAGGATGTCAAGCTCAAGTATTAATAAACCAACTCGCTCGAAGCCAACCGAAGAAGATACTAAAGGGTCTTCCACTGAATAATCAGTCCAAAGTCCACCTTATGGCTTTGGTGGTCCTTACTCACCAAACTATAGTCCGGATACTCTACCTGCTTCTCCTGAATTTCACCCAACTCAAGGATCTAAAAGCGAAGGAGAAAGCCATGCTGATTCTGCTGACTCTGGCTCTTTTCACTCATTGGTACATAAACCGATGAGTACTCCTGAATGGGATGCTCTTCAAAACCTCCCTAACTACGACAGTGACTTCTCAAATTACGAACCTGAAGAAGAGCCTATTGAAGAATCATCTGAAAGCTCAAATCTAAAGAGGAAGCAACCGGAACCCGCTACCAGTCCATTATTTTGTAATAACATGGAACACGTAAGGGTGAAGTCTGATATCATCAACCTTCAGAGTAGTTGTGAGAAGAATAGGGAGTTTAGTATACGTCATGTTGCTCGAATAGAAGTGCGTCTAAACAACCTAGAAAAAGAAGAAAAAATCTTGAAGGAAATTATCAAAGAGTCCCTCGACTCTCAAACCGAAATGCTAGAGAAACTTGTGAAGGATAACATGGAGAAAGTGATGAAGCAGTTTGAGGACGAGAAGAAGAAATATGAAGACTACTTTAATCTTGATATTTCCTAGTTTATTTTCCTATTTTTTCCATCGATGTAAAGGCTATGCCTTAAGCTATCTTCTATTTCCGAATCGTGTATTAAAAGGCTTATTTAAACGCCTCGTTCCTTAATAATATAAAGTGTTTTATTTATATCATGTGATATCAATACTTTATCTTATTCATACTTGTAATTGCTCAAACCTATAATTTGTTAACTTATCCGACTTATGTCGACTTCTATGTAGCAACATCATGGTTCGTCTAGCTGCACCTACTGTTAACAATATCGTATTGACTACCAAGTAATTCCAACAGCTACTCACTGCCGCACAAGGCAACGCTCAAGCTAATGATGTTAATCCTCAACCGAAACCTTGTTCATACAAAGACTTTACAAACTGTCATCCTCCCGCATTTAAGGGAAATGAAGAAGCTGTCAAATTAGTTCGTTGGTTCGAGAAGATGGAGTCCATTTTTCGTTTTTGCAACTGTGGTGATGACGATCGAGTAAAGTATGCCACTAGCTCATTAGGTGGCAATGCTTTAACTTGGTGGTCTGCTCATGCCAAGTCCGTAGGGATTGACAATGCTAATGCAATTCCATAAGACGAACTCAAAAGCATGATGATTAATAAATTCTGCCCTCGAAGTCAAGTTCAGAAACTTGAAGCTGAGTTTTGGGAACTCAAGGTGAAGGGAACTGATATTGAAAGCTACACCAACCGTTATCTTAAGCTTTCTACTCTATGTCCCGAGATGTTTCCTACCGAAGCAAGGAAGATAGAACAATATATTGAAGGTCTCCCCGAAGATGTTCAGGGGAATGTTATTGCTGCCGAGAAGGTTACTCTGGATGCTGTGATTCTCATGGCACAAAATCTAATGTTGCCCAAGAGAAGATGAGCATCAGCCATTAAGCCTGTTGACACTAAGGGTAATGAAGGAAAAAGGAAGTTTGAGCCGTCTCAAGGTTCAACTCAGAATGACAGTAAGAAGCTTGCGGATAGTACGAGGATGAATTATAAGGGTACCTATCCTTTTTGTATTTGTTGTGAGAGACATCACCCGGGGTGGTGCACTGCTACATGTGCGTTGTGTAAGAAAGTGGGACACGTAGCTAAGACGTGTAAGACTCCTCCAAAGGATAAGGTGATTGTTCCTGCTAAAGCTCCTCCAACTTGCTATACTTGTGGATAAAAGGGACACATTAGTCCAAATTGTCCTAAGAAGAAGGATAATCCTGCTACTGGAGCTAATGCTACTACTATGAAGGGTCGTGCGTTTGTTATTACTGCTACTGAAGCCCGAGATAAGGATGTGGTCATCACAGGTACGTATCTTGTCAATAATTGTTATGCAACTATTTTATTCGATACTGGTGCCGACCGAAGTTATGTGTCTAGTGATTTTTGTACCCTATTTACTGAAAAGCCTCAACCCTTAGAAACCAAAAGATTAGTAGAATTAGCTAATGGAAAGATCATGCAAGTCGATAAAATCTATAAAAACTGCAACCTAATCTTAGCCAATAAAGAATTTAAGATAGACCTTTTACCGATCGAGCTCGGAAGTTTTGACGTCGTAGTTGGAATGGATTGGTTACGTCCATTACATGTTGCCATCCTGTGTTATGATAAAACTGTTCATGTTCCATTGGGAAATGGAGAGACTCTCATCATCCAAGGTGAAAAGAGTGGTTCCAATCTCAACATCATCTCCTGTATTAAAACCCGCAAATACCTTATGAAAGGTTATCCAGCTATTCTAGCCCACGTTAAGATGATTGAATCGAAAGAGAAGCGTATTGAAGATGTACCAGTGGTTAAAGATTTTCCCGATGTGTTTCCCGAAGATCTTCCTGGTCTTCCACCTCCTCGACAAGTTGAATTTCAAATTGATTTAACTCCCGGTGCTGCTCCTATTGCTAAAGCTCCGTATCATTTAGCACCCTCCGAGATGAAGGAATTATCCAACCAGCTCCAAGAACTATTGGATAAAGGTTTTATTCGTCCAAGCTCGTCCCCATGGGGAGCTCCTATTCTGTTTGTTAAGAAGAAAGATGGTACGTTAAGGATGTGCATTGATTATCGCGAACTTAACAAGCTTACTGTCAAGAACCGTTACCCGTTGCCACGTATTGATGATCTATTCGATCAACTTCAAAGGTCAAGTGTTTACTCAAAGATTGATTTAAGATCTGGTTATCATCAACTCCAAGTTAAGGAATCCGATATTCCTAAGACTGCTTTTCGCACTCGTTATGGACACTATGAATTTTGTGTCATGCTTTTTGGTTTGACCAATGCTCCTGCCGTATTCATAGATCTTATGAACCGTATTTGCAAACCTTATCTCGACAAATTCGTCATTGTTTTCATTGATGACATCTTGATCTACTCCAAAAGTGAGGAAGAACATGAGCAACATTTGCGCATGATTCTTGAACTCTTACGAAAGGAACAACTCTACGCTAAATTTTTTAAGTGCGAGTTTTGGCTCAAAACCGTACAATTCCTTGGACATGTTCTTGATAGTGAAGGAATACATGTCGACCCAGCTAAGATTACTGCTATTCAGAACTGGGAGATACCAAAGACTGCGAAGCATATTCGTCAATTTTTGGGACTCGCTGGTTACTATCGGAGATTTATAAAAGATTTTTCTCTCATTGATAAACCCCTTACGAAGCTAACTCAAAAAGGGAAGAAGTTTGAGTGGTCCGAAGAACAGGAATCTGCTTTCAAGATTCTGAAGGAGAAATTGACCACAACTCCGATTCTATCTTTACCCGAAGGTACTGACGACTTTGTTGTTTACTGCGATGCATCGAAGCAAGGCTTTGGTTATGTTTTAATGCAACGTGAAAAGGTTATTGCCTACGCATCTAGACAGTTGAAGAAACATGAGGAGAACTATACCACACATGACCTTGAGTTAGGTGCCGTGGTATTTGCATTGAAGATATGGAGACATTATCTGTATGGTACTCATTTTACAGTGTACACTGATCATAAAAGTCTGCGACACATCTTTGATCAAAAACAGCTGAATATGAGGCAAAGTCGATGGCTCGAGACATTGAACGATTATCATTGTGAGCTAAAATATCATCCTGGCAAGGCGAATGTAGTTGCCGATGCCCTTAGTCGGAAGGACGATGTTAAATGTGTTCATTCTCTAAATCTTAAAATCAAATCGAATCTTATATCATGAATCTGTGAAGCTCAATTGGAAGCTATTAAACTGACACTTATCGAAGGTGAAGGACCTATAGGTTTTGAGAACCAACTTCAAGTGAAAGCTAATGGTACACGGTACTTTGGCGACAGAATTTGGGTTCCTCGCTTCGGTAATCTCCGTGAACTAGTCTTGGATGAAGCACATAAGACTAGATATTCTATTCATCCCGGTTCCAGTAAAATGTATCACGATGTGAAGGAATTCTACTGGTGGCCTAACATGAAAGCCGGCATTGCTACTTATGTTAGTAAGTGTCTTACTTGTTTGAAAGTCAAGGCCGAACATCAAAAGCCTTCTGGTCTGTTGACACAACCCGATATTCCGCAGTGGAAGTGGGAGTGCATCACTATGGACTTCGTTACTAAGTTACCTAAGACTTCGAACGGTAACGATACTATTTGGGTCGTAGTTGATTGTCTTACTAAATCTGCACATTTCATACCGATTAAGGAAACTGACAAGATGGAGAGATTATCACAGCTTTATATTAAAGAAATTGTCTCACGTCATGGTGTTCCTATCTCGATTATTTCTGATCGCGACAGTCGATTTGTTTCTAGATTCTGGAAAACTCTACAATCTGCTCTTGGAACTCAACTCGACATGAGTACAGCCTATCATCCGCAAACTGATGGTCAGAGTGAAAGAACTATTCAAACCATGTAAGATATGCTACGTGCTTGTGCAATCGATTTCGGCAAAGGATGGGATAGACATCTACCTTTGGTTGAATTTTCTTACAATAACAGTTATCACTCCAGCATTAAGGCTGCACCTTTTGAAGCTTTATATGGACGGAATTGTAGATCCCCTTTGTGTTGGGATGAACTCGAGGACAGACACTTAACTGGTCCTGAAATCATTCACGAAACTACCGAAAAGATCGTACAAATTAAGCAAAGATTAGAAACTGCCCGTAGCCGACAAAAGAGCTATGCCGATAAGAAACGAAAAGACATCGAATACGAAGTTGGAGATAAAGTCATGTTGAAAGTATCCCCTTGGAAAGGTGTTTTCCGCTTCGGTAAACGAAGTAAACTCAGTCCATGATACGTTGGACCTTTCACAGTTACTCAAAGAGTCGATCCCGTGGCATACCGATTAGAACTACCAACCGAATACATGATGTGTTTCATGTCTCAAATCTTAAACGGTGTCTTGCTGATGACACACTCGTTATTCCTTTGGATGATGTCCGCATTGATGAGCAAATGCACTTCGTTGAAGAACCTATAGAAATCATGGAAGGAGAGGTCAAACAAATGCGTAAAAGCAACATACCTATAGTTAAAGTCCGTTGGAATTCGCGTAGAGGCCCCGAATATACCTGGGAACGCAAAGACCATATGATACGGAAATATCCCCATCTCTTCTCAACTGCTGATGCAAACGAGGAATCTACCTAAAAACTTCGAGACGGAGTTTTCAATAACGGGGAGGTACTATAACGACCCTCATTTTTCCATTCTATACTTTTCCTTATTAAATTGCCCAACAATATAATTAAACTTAATAATTAAACTTTATTCGATAGTTGTTAAATGTTAAGAATTATAAAATATATTAATTAACTTTGTACATTAATTGACAAGTTAATAAAAATAATGAGTTATTAATCTTTGTGAACAAATAAATAACTATAAAACTTGTGTACTTAAAATAATTGAACTTGGGAAATTAAGGAATTATTTAAGCTAAATTAAAGTACAAGGACTTAAGTGAAAAAGTTAACCCTAATCCCCCTAAACCCTAGCCGATTTTTAGAGGGCAAAATTACCCTCTTACCCTTCTAATTTTCGGCTCCCATGACCAACCTTAACCCCTTTTCCAAGCCAACTTGTTCCCTAAGTAATTCCTAATTAAACCCTAATTCTAGAATAATCCTAACACTCCTATAAATAGAGGCCTAACCTAAACCTAATTCTTGTACCAAATCACAACAACAATTCTCTCCCAAAAATCTCTCTCCCTCCCTCTTGTTTTCGGCCAAAACCGAAACCCCAACACCATCATCACCATCGAAATCTTCAAGGATTTCCAAGTGATCTTCAAGTGTTCTTCGCGTTCTTCGTGTTCTTCAAGAATCTTCAAGGAGTTCTTCAAGTTTTTCAAGGCTTTGATCTTCAATCTTCATCGTGTTCATCACTTCTTTGTTAGTCATCTTGAATCTTCAAAGGTATAACATAAACCCTAAACTATTTACATAAACTTTGATTCGTTTAATTCATATTCATGTTATAACATATTTGATGTTATGCGAGGTGTACTAGGAAATAGTATTATTTTTACAACGAAATACTATTAAATACGATACAATTTTACACAAGATATTTGTTTATTTATAGAATGGATATACCTAAACCTTGCTACGACACGTATAGGCAGTGTACCTAATCGTACAGTAGTGTAGTTTTTAGTAAGTCCGGTTCGTTCCACATGGATCTTTTAAACAAGCTTAACGCTATATTTTTAACTTATATTTGTAAAAATACAAAAATATATATAAGCAATATTATTATTATAAAAGGGGGGTTTTTACCGTTTAATGCCTGGTTTGTCGATTTTAAAACTTAAGTCGCAGTTAAAACCTAATGTAATATATTAAAAATAAATATAACTTAATTTAAAGCGTAAAGTAAATAACGATAATGAAATTGCGATAAATAAAAGTGCGATAAAATAAAATTGCGATAATTAAAAAGTACAATAATTAAAAGTGCAATTAAATACAATGACAATAAATAAAAGTGCGATAATTAAAAGTGCAATTAAATATGAAATAAAAGAATTATGCTTATTTAAACTTCCGTAATCATGATGTTTGACGTGTTGATTTTAGTTTATTCCCATGTGTTAATTGTCCTTTTCCTGGATTATTCGATATGTCCATACGGATTTGTCCATAATAGTCCATCAGCCATAATCATAAAGTACGAAAGTCTTCATCAAATTATTCTTATTCCCGAAGTCAAATATTCCAACTAATTGGGGATTCGAATTGTAACAAGGTCTTAATACTTTGTTTAATGAATACACCAGGTTATCGACTGCGTGTAAACCAAGGTTTTACTACTTTGTTAAAAATTAAACCAATTACCCTTGAATGTAATCCACCCCTGTTTCAACAAGTCTATTAACTATTAATCCAGTTCCGTGTCCGGTAAAATGAACAATTATTGGTATTTATAGATTTCCCGCCCACCGTACCCAGTCAAGCGTATGTTGTTATATATAAATACATCAAATTAAAAGTCTATATATTAAATTAACGAGGTATCGTTTAGTTAATATAAAGCCCATTAATAGCCCATAGTCTAATTTCCACAAGTGTCGTTCTTTTGTCCAAACCCCAATTATGGTACAAAGCCCAATTACCCAATTTTAGTATTTAGCCCAACATCACGATTACTTCGGCATTAAATAAGCATAATAATAACTTAGCTACGAGACATTAATTTAAAAATAACATTAACCATAACTTACAGTGATTAAAAATAGCGTAGCGTTACAAGGACAGAATTTTGACTTACACCCTTACAACATTCGCTAACATACCCTTATTATTAGAATTTAAAATTAAAATTAAAATTAAAATATAAATATATATATATATGTTTACGTTGAGAGAAGGAAAGAAAAAGATGGATATATCGTTCACCAAACTGTGAATTTATAGGCATGTGGCCTCTCACCTACTGCCATGCGATCACATGGAAAATGTGCTTCCAGGCCATGCGATCGCATGGCCACTTTTTCCAGCTCACAAGACTTTGTTTTTTTGTATGCCGACGGTTTTTATAAATAAATATAATATATAAATAATTATAAGAATTATTTAAATATTATATTATATTTATGTGCATAGTTGACTTGTAATTTTTAGTCCGTTGCGTCGAGCGTTGAGAGTTGACTTTGGTCCCGGTTCCGGATTTTCGAACGTCCTTGCGTATAATTTAATATCTTGTACTTTGCGTTTCGCGTCTTGTACTCTTGTAATTTTGAGACGTTTCTTATCAATAATTGGAACCACTTTGATTGTATTTTGTACTTTTGAGCTTTTTGGTCATTTGCGTCTTCAATTCGTCGAATCTGTCTTTTGTCTTCACCTTTTATTATTTAAACGAATATTACTTGTAAATAAAACAATTGCAACTAAAAGCTTGTCTTTCTTGAGGGATAATGCTATGAAATATATGTTTGTTTTTAGCATTATCAAATATTCCCACACTTGAGCGTTGCTTGTCCTCAAGCAATATAGTCTTGAAATAAAAACATACTAGAATCACTTCTTTATTCTTCACACTTTGTACATCAGTGATTTTTATACGGCGGTATAAACAATGGTAGTAACGTTGTGGTTTACAGTCCTACATGACTATGAAAATTTAGATCCTTAAGGAAATTGGATCTTTATGAAAACATTTGATCTTTTGAAAATACGATCTAGCTTTTACCTTAGATAAGTTTTCCGGAATAACCCTTCACCGGTGTTTGCAAATTTTTTTTGTGGGTTTGGTAGGTTTCAGATTTGAAAATTTTAGCTCAAAACTTGTAGTTTTGTGTCACCCACTTGCTAACCTTGTATTGGGAAAGCAACACGTCCAGTATACTTGCTCCGTATATTACCTTTCGGTAAACTATCCTTTTAATTTGGCACAAGGTCCTGTCTTTGACCATGCTATGCAACCACCGTTCTTACGGTTGACACCCGATTTGGTTCAGGTGACCTAATGAATTCCAGGTGAATTCCTAGGATTTTACGTTCAATGGTAAGAACGCATTGAAAATGGGTTTTTAGAAAACAAATCGGTTTGTAATTTTGATCAAAATATTTTCTCGTTCAAGCTCGAGTTTAGATATCATCGAATTCCATGAGTTTGTAATTCTCAATCTTTAAGGACAATCTCTAGGATTGAGTAATATCAGGCTTAAAAGCTGATTTTTGATCTTTTAAGGAAATTATCCTTTCTGGGGGTCTGATTCATTAGTCTTATCAAGCTAATTTGCACGGCGTCCTCCCCATTTTACGAGACAGATCCTCTCATGGTTAGGATAAGTCTGACCACTTGACGACCCTGTTTGATGCTGAGGTCCGTGGATTTCCTGCTATTTTAGTGATGACTTTTCTAGATTTTTCGTCAACCTACAGCTGGTCTGGACGACAACTTCATGACCTAAATCAAGAAGCGCGTTTCTTTTTCGGAAGACTTTACTTCCTTTTAATAATGGAATTGATTCATCGTGTAGCTCCATCTTTCTTTCAAATATATTACAGTAAATCGGGTAAAACTGTTTAGTTTAGTCCAAAACAAAAGTATCTTCAGTTATTTGTACAAAAATATGTGATATATGTTTTAAATAACTTGGTAAATTTTTCCCACACTTGGCTTTTATTTTCCTTTCTTTGCCTTTTTATTGTCCTCTATTCCATTTTAAATGAATTCTAACATTTTGGGTTGTTTCTCAATTTATGTCCTTTCCGAGGTAACAATAATTTCGGTGTTTAACACCTAGTTTTATCGTTCATAAATATGTATAAACATGATTTTAAAATTATTTAATTGAAAATTTTGAAAAATTTTACTAGAATTGGGTAGTCAGTATATAAGACTAGGGTTGTTCTTTATTATCAGAGAGCACTAGATTCTAATACAACTACTGCGTTACTAGTATTTCTAATGGTAACCAAGTGTTTAAATTTAAAATTTTAAAAATCCGAAAGAATTTAACCCCTTCCCACACTTAAGATCTTGCAATGCCCTCATTTGCAAGAAATCAGTACAATTTAAATTATTGAGGGCGTTTAGCGTAGAAAAATGATTAAATTTTACGAAAGTTTCCAAACATATTGGGGTTTGTTTGTTGAATGATAAATGGTGCATTTGTTGAATGATAAATGGTGCACATCATTTGTTCATTCCGTCTTGTTGTTACATCACATTTGTTTTTCATTTTGTCGTCAAAAGTATTAGCTTTTGCTGAACTTAATGCCAGTCTTTGAAAATGCGCTGTTTTACCCTGTTGTGTACATGAAATAAAATACATACAATACAAATATAAACATGCATGGTAATTTTAAATGGGACTTAAAATCCCACTTTCAAATCAAATATGAAATATTAGTACAAAATAAAAATATTAAACATTAAAAGTATCATAATATAATGTGTTTAAACATAAACAAACAGAAATAATAAAAATAAGAGTCATAAAAATTACCAACAGGAACTAAATCAATCTGGATAGGGGTTCCAGTTCATGTAGTCGTCCGGGTTCCATGGTTGGTGATAGGTGTACTGGTAGGCCTGATTAGGGTCGTAGAGAGTATATGGTGGTCTAATCTCGGGCTGGTGTGGAGGATAGTAAGCGGGTCGGGTCGGGACGTTGTTATCCTGAGGTGACAGCCGGCTCATAATCTGACGCTGATGATAGTCCCATCTACTATGCTGTCGTTGCCTGGAATGCTCGTAATCATTCCGGGCTTGCCACTGCTCCATCCGACGAAATCTCTCCACGTTTGTCATATATACCTCATCTATATGTTGGTAGACGTCAGTCATAGCCTCCCGAATGACATCCCTAATGTCATCCGCTTCCTCCATTTCGTCGTCTGAACCTCTCTCTACCTGAGGATGACTACCTTCATAGGGTATTGCCTGGTTACGTCTACTCATTAATACCTTAGCACCCGCATAAACCCCCAATCCTAAAAGCTCAACCTGTTCCCTACATTCCAAAAGTGGACCTCTTGGTCCTTATCTACACCTAAATACTCCCCAATGAGAGTAACAAAAATACCTCCTCCAATTATCCCCCCTTCCCGTATTCCTTCCACCATCTTAGACAAATAAAAACCAACACAGTAAGGGATATTAACAAAGCCTCTTGGGTCTCGAATACACTTTAGGTAAAATAAATCATGTAAGGTCAATTTTTCCTTGTTGTGACCTCTCTGTGTAATCGAGTTAGCCAAAAATCTATGAATTATACGAAGCTCGGCTCTGTTAATATGTAAGTAGGTATGTGTTCCTGCCCGCCCAAAAACATTATAATCTGACATACGCCTCCAGACGGCGTTCGCATCAAAATTCCTATCTACCCTTTCACCACGATAAATCAAATTCATACAATCGGGTAGTAGCAATTCAGCGGGCGTATATATCTGCAAAGCCATGGCCATGTCCAGCATGGACATCCTGTACATCCTACGGCCAAGAATAAACCTAAGAAAACTTCTATCATCTAATCTATCTACATCTACATTTAATGCTATAGTACTCATCAGCTCAACACACCATTCCTTATATACAGGTCTACGAATGGTGAATAAACGTTACCAATCAGTAAAAGAAGTGCTGCCATACCTTTGGATCAAATGCTGTCTAACTGAGTTAGCAAGTTGGACCCTTTTCAAAGGATTCCAATCAATTACCCTAGGCATCTCTACATCTTTCGTTACTAATTTGAATTTATTACTTTGATATGCCGGGTAATCTCTCCAGCTTCTATCGAATCTCAGATTAGGATGCAATGTATGTTCAGGAATCGTTGGGTATTCTACTGGCGGATGCATAGGAACTACTATGAATTCATTATCAAACTGTAGCGGATCATAATAAGGTACATGTTGATCAGGCTGATGTTGTTGTTCCTGTTGTGGTTCTTGTTCAGGTTCTGGCTCGTATTGCGGTTCATATTCTGGTTCAGGTTCTTGTTGTGGTTGTCTAGATGATGATGAAGCACCAGCAGTATTGGTTTTCTGCAAAACACATTAAACACAAAATTTGTGCATCCAAATATGCATTAGTGTTAGCAAAATAACAACTTAAATTAACCACAATAACATGTTAAATCAAAATTAAACATATACACATTTTCACGTTTTTTACAATTCTACATTTTTTTCAAATTAGCACATATGAAAATGTATACAAAGTTCATAAGCATTTAACTCAAATAACATGTCAAAATAGTCATAACTAGCAATTAAACAAGTCTCAAATGGCAATTATATCAAATTAATCAAGTTCATGAATTTTGCACCTAAAAAGTCTACTTTAATCTCCAAAAATCATGTTTACGATCAATGTTTGGATCATTTAGCTACCTAAACATGTTACACTACTTAATTTAGCAATAATTCATGACAAAAATCGGCCATAACCTGTTTATATCAAAAAGCCCCAAATTGCTCAAGAACACAAAACCTAGATTTCTAAAAATTTTGAAGTTTTTGGCTTTAAATCATGTTAAATAGCATCAATCTAGGTTATACATGCATAAAATACTAATAATTTAACTCTAATTACACTAGAAATTAACAAAATTGCATTAGGTAAAATATTGGTAATTATCACAAAAACTAGAAATTTTAAGAGTTTAGGGGTGTAATTTTTACCTTTTTATTGAAGAATCCGAACCTAGGCATGATTATAGCAGATTGTAGGATGAAATTTGGTGAAAAAATGGTGAAATTTGAGAGTGTTTTGAGTGTGTTTCGCGTATGTGTGTGTGGTGGAGTGCAGAGCAGAAGCAGCGAGCTGCTTTTGTTTCTGGCCTGATTTTTGCCTCCATGCGATCGCATGGAGGTATAGTGAAAATCCCATGCAATCGCATGGGTCTGGGTTTTTTTTTTTTTTTTTTTTTAATAAAACCTTACACTTTTAAAACATATAATTAATTAAAAATTAAAATTTTGTTTCTTTTTAGGACGAGGGCGTTTTGGATCGTTGTCCTAGTCTGTCCCTCGACAAAATTTTAAAATTTGTCAATTCAAAGCGCGGTTTTAAAAGTAAAGATTTTTGGGTTTTTTTTTTAATGTTTTTGGCATACTTTAATTCAATAAGATTAAGAATAATGATAATAAAAGTTCTCGTCCCTCCCTTGGGTAGAGCAATTTCGGTTCAACGACCTAGTCTTCAACTCACGACGAATTTTTAGAAATTAATTTTTAACTTTAGCGAAATAAAGTAAATTTTTGTTTTTAAATTCACACCAAACTTAAATTTAAAATGCATAAAATTAAAAATTCATATTATTAAAATTAAAAATTCACACTAAACTTAAATTATATTTTTGTTTTTATACAACAAACTTATATTAAAAATATTAATTTTTTAGATATTTATAATTTTAAATATATTGATTTTAAAAAGTTATATTAATAATTTAATATTAATATATTAAATTTAAAAACATAATAAAATTAAAATTTAAAAATCTTTTTGGTCTTTTTTCCCACTTTAATCAATCAAATATTATCAAAAGTATACGCCCCTCTTTTCGGTAAAGTAATTTCGGCTATATTACCTAGTTTTACTCCTGACGAATTTTTGAAATATTTTGGGTTGATTGATTAAAGATATTTATGCCTTAAGAATAAACGGTAAATTTCGCAGTGATGTAATAAATTTTTGTATGATATCAATGATTTCGGTCGCAAGACCTAATTTTATCGAATACCAATTTAATACTTTATAGCGAACAAATTAGCGTTTATTATCAAAAGGTTCAAAGCAATAAAAATAAAAATAAAATCTGTACATACTTACCTGTGAAATAGAATTCTTAGTGACCTGTTTTAGCCCACTCATAAGATAGTCGGACTAATTGGTTTTCCATAGCTACATAGGCGTAACCTCGAGCATTCAATGTTTTTTCTTCGAAACATATGAACGGCCCATCTCTGCATAAAGTAACAAATTCGGTATTGGAATATGTCTGATTCGTCGAGCATTTTCCTTCATGTGACCATTTTCTGCATTTGTGACATCTTTCAAGGTGTCGTGCTCTTCTTTTCGCTGCGGATTTTGATTTTCCTTTACCAAACTGTAACTTATTATTTTCGTACCTGGATTCTTTTCTTACTCCGTCCAATTTACCTCTGATTAATGATACCAATTCACTTGGAAGGGTGTCATTATTACGTTTAGTGATTAAAGCGTGTAGCATTAGACCATGGTTTAGTTCACAGAAAGTCTTCATCTCGTAAAACCTAAAAAAATAAAAATTCAGAATGGGGGGAGAAGACTAGTTCTTTAGGGTCTGCTAGGGAAAGACCATTCGGATTCCATTCTCGAGAACTACATGAAAACAGAAAATCTAACTCTAACAGAAATACATATTGCCCTAAAAAGATTCGAACCTCCCCACACTTAGTTAGCTGTGGTGTTGAAATTGTGATTAACTTCGTTGTCAACTTCCATTGGATCATGTATGTAATGTTTAATTCTGTGACCATTAACTTTAAATTCAATCCCATTTGAATTTATTAACTCTACTGTTCCGTACGGGAAAACTCTTTTGACTATGAATGGTCCAGACCATCTTGATTTCAATTTTCCAGGAAATAGCTTGAATCGTGAATTGAAAAGAAGAACTCTATCTCCTTCCTTAAATTCTTTTGAACTTGTGATTCTTTTATCATGCCATTTCTTCGTTCTTTCCTTATAGATTAACGAATTTTTGTATGCTTCATGTCTTAATTCTTCTAATTCATTTAGTTGACTTAAACGTAGACGTCCAGCTTCATGTAAATCAAGATTACATGTCTTCAAAGCCCAAAATGCTTTGTGTTCAATTTCTATTGGAAGATGACATGCTTTTCCGTATACGAGTTTAAAAGGTGTGGTTCCATTTGGAGTTTTGTAGGCTGTTCTAAAAGCCCAGAGTGCATCCTCCAAATTCATGGACCATTCCTTCGGATTTAATCCTACGGTTTTCTCTAGAATACGTTTTAATGCTCGGTTGGTATTTTCAACTTGTCCACTTGTTTGTGGATGATAAGCAATGGAGATTTTATGAGTTACTCCATATCTTTTGAGAACTTTTTCAAGTTGATTATTACAAAAATGAGTACCCCGATCACTTATTAAGGCTTTCGGTGTTCCAAACCTAGCAAAAAGACGTTTTAAAAAGTTGACTACAACTCGTGCATCGTTAGTTGGGAGAGCGTGTGCTTCCGCCCATTTAGATACATAATCAATGGCAACGAGAATATAAAGATTATTATGAGATTTTGGAAATGGACCCATAAAGTCAATACCTCAAATGTCAAATACTTCACATACTTGAATGACATTTTGTGGCATTTCATCAGGTTGACTTATTTTTCCGGCCCATTGACAAGCATCACAGGATTTGCAAAGAAGGTGTGCGTCTTTGAAAATTGTAGGCCAATAGAATCCAGCATCGTAAACTTTTCTTGCTGTGTGCTGAGGCCCATAATGCCCTCCTGTTGGTCTTGTGTGACAATGGTTTAAGATTTAACTAGCTTCATCTCCGAATACACATCGGCGTATTATTCCATCGAGACAACTTTTAAACAAATGTGGATCTTCCCAGAAATAGTGTTTTATATCACTAAAGAATTTCTTTCGTTTTTGGTACGATAATCCTTTTTCAAGGAATCCACATACTAAGTAGTTTGCATAGTCTGCAAACCATGGAATTTCATTATAATCTATCTTCAATAGATATTCATCAGGAAAGTTGTCTTGTATGGCCGATTCATTTAGAACTTCTAATTCAGGATTTTCAAGACGAGAAAGATGATCAGCAGCAAGATTTTCTGCTCCATTTTTGTATCGGATTTCAATATCGAACTCTTGTAATAGTAAGATCCAACGGATTAATCGTGGTTTAGCATCTTGTTTCGAAAATAGGTATCTAAGAGCAGAATGGTCGGTATAGACCATCGTTTTAGCTAGAACGAGATATGATCGGAATTTGTCAAAAGCAAAGACAATAGCAAGGAGTTCTTTTTCAGTAGTTGTGTAGTTTGTTTGTGCTCCTTGTATTGTCTTACTAGCGTAATAAATAGGTTGAAATCGTTTTTCAATCCTTTGTCCTAAAATGGCTCCCATTGCAAAATCACTTGCATCGCACATTAGTTCAAATGGTAGATTCCAATTTGGAGTTATTATAATCGGCGCATTAGTGAGTTTTTCTTTAAGTATATTAAAATATTTGATGCATTCATCTAAAAAGATGAATGGAGCATCCTTTTCTAGGAGTTTATTCATAGGAGTGGCAATTTTAGAAAAATCTTTTATGAAACATCGGTAAAAACCGGAATGCCCTAGAAAACTCCTAACTCCTCTAACATTGGTGGGATGTGGAAGTTTAGCAATTACATCTACTGTAGCTCTATCCACTTCAATTCCTTCCTTTGATATTTTATGACCAAGAACGATGCATTCTTTAACCATGAAATGGCATTTCTCCCAATTAAGAACTAGATTTGATTGTTCACATCTAATAAGCATTCGTTCAAGATTAACTAGACATGTTTCAAAAGTATCACCGAAGACTGAAAAGTCATCCATGAAAACTTCCATGCATTCTTCTATCATGTCGTGAAAAATCGCCATCATGCACCTTTGAAAGGTTGCAGGGGCGTTGCAAAGTCCAAATGGTATGCGTTTGTAAGCAAAAGTACCATAAGGGCACGTGAATGTGGTTTTCTCTTGGTCCTCGGGTGCTATTGGAATTTGAAAATATCCGGAAAAATCATCAAGAAAATAATAGTAACTATTTCCGGCTAATCTTTCCAACATTTGATCAATAAAAGGTAAGGGAAAGTGATCTTTTCTGGTGGGGTCATTTAATTTTCTATAATCAATACAAACACGCCATCCTGTTACAGTCCTAGTAGGAATAAGCTCATTTTTTTCATTTGTGATGACAGTCATGCCACCCTTCTTAGGTACGCATTGAACTGGGCTTACCCATGGACTATCAGAGATTGGATAAATTAAACCTGCATCAAGCAGTTTAATAATTTCTTTCTTAACAACATCTTGCATATTAGGATTTAGTCTTCGTTGGCATTGCACATACGTTTTATGACCTTCTTCCATAAGGATTTTATGTGTGCAATACGAAGGACTTATTCCTTTAATATCATGAATTTTTCATGCAATGGCTGGTTTATGAGCTTTTAGCATAGAAATAAGTTGAGATTTTTCATTTTCAGTAAGAGAAGACGATATTATTACAGGTAATTTAGATTCACCATGTAAATAATCATATTCCAAATAGTTTGGAAGTGGCTTTAACTCTAATGTCGGTGGTTCTTCTATCGATGATTTATATCGATATTTGTCTTCTTCTTTTAGCATTTGAATTTCTTCTGTTGTTGGTTCATATCCATTAGCCATAAGTGTAGCTAACATTTCAGTTTCATCAATTGGTTCACTTTCTTCTCCTAAAGAACATTCCTCTGTTCCTTGTAATTCTGGAAATTCTTCTAACAATTCTGCATGTGAATCTATAGTTTGAATATAATAACATGTATCATCTGCAGATTGCGGTTGTTGCATTGCTCTATCAACTGAAAAGGTAACACTCTCGTCCTCTATACTTAGGGTCAGTTTCTTACCGAACACGTCTATCATTGCTTTAGCCGTGTTTAAGAATGGTCTTCCTAATATGAGAGGAACTTGATAATCTTCTTCCATGTCCAGAATAACAAAATCTACTGGAAATACTAAAGTACCAACTTTAACTAGCATGTTCTCCATTATCCCTCTAGGATATTTTACTGATCGATCGGCTAGTTGCATGCTTATTCGTGTTGGTTTCAATTCTCCAAGGTCTAGTTTAGCGTATAGTGAATACGGCATTAAATTTATACTAGCACCTAAGTCTGCCAATGCTTCTATTGAACTAAGACTACCCAGAAAACATGGAATTGTGAAACTTCCTGGATCTGAAAGTTTTTCTGGTATCTTATTCAACAGCACTGCAGAACAATTAGTATTCATAGTAACAGCCGAGAGTTCTTCCATTTTCTTTCTATTTGTGATTAGATCTTTCAAGAATTTAGCATATCTTGGCATTCCTGAAAATACATCAATGAAAGGAAGATTTACATTTATTTGTTTAAACATATCCAAAAATTTGGATTGCTCGGCTTCAAGTTTCTCTCTTCTCATTTTACTCGGGTAAGGAAATGGTGGTTGGTATGGTTTAACATAAGGTTTAGCCTTAACTGTGTTATCTTCATTAACCTTTTTAACTACCGGTTCTGTTTCCTTATCTTGTTCAGATTGTGGTTCTTGTGGAGTAGGAATAGCTTCATCAGAAATTACAGGCATTTCAGGTGGTTTAAGTGTAATACCACTTCTCGTGGTAATGGTTTTTGCTGTTTCATTCCGGGGGTTAGCATTTATATCACTAGGTAGACTTCCCGGTTTTCTTTCACCTATTAACCTTGCTAGGTTGCTCACTTCTTGTTCCAGATTTTGAATAGAAGCTTGTTGATTTCTAAATGCTTGAGTATTTTGTTCATTGGTTTGTTTCTGAGATGTAAAAAATTGAGTTTGAGATTCATCTAGCTTTGACATCATATCTTCTAAATTTGGCTTTTTATCATCGATTTGTGGTGGTTTGTTTTAAAAATTAGGTCTTTGCTGGTTGTAAGTATTGTTGGAAACTTTTTAATTGCTAGGACCTTGTTGGTTGTTGTATGGAATATTTCGGTTATAATTCTGGTTTTGATTGTAGATTGGTCTTGGCGGTTGATAATTATTCTGATAATTATTTCCAGGCCTTTGGTTTATGTATGAAACATTCTCCCTTTGTTCCATTGTTAGTTCAATACTGAGACAATCTTTTATCAAATGTGGTCCTCCACACTGCTCACAACTAATTCGTATTGAGTGAATATCTTTAGTCATCTTTTCCATTCGTCTTTCGACAGCATCTATCTTTGCGGAAATGGAATCTAAGTCATGGCTAGAATCGGCTTTAGCTGCTTTAGATGATCTAACGATATCTTTTTCTTGGTGCCACTCATGTGAGTGGGAAGCAGTGTTATCAATAATTTTGTAAGCATCAGTTGCTGTTTTCTTCATAATGGAACCACCAGCTGCTATATCGATGTCTTTTCGTGTAGTGATGTTGCATCCTTGGTAGAATATTTATACTATTTGATAGGTGTCTAAACCATGTTGCGGACATCTTCTTAATAACTTTCCAAATCTGTTCCACGCCTCATATAGAGTTTCGTTTGGCTTTTGTGTGAACGTAACAATTTCTCCTTAAAGTCTCACGGCTTTAGATGCCGGAAAGAATTGTTTAAGAAAATTTTCAACTAAAACGTCCCATGTATCAATCGCCCCTTCAAGTAACGATTTTAACCAATCTTTGGCTTCTCCCTTTAAAGTCCAGGGAAATAATATGAGATATATCTGTTCATCCTCAACTTCTCGAACTTTAAATAAAGTACAGATCCTATTAAAGGTACGAAGATGTTCATTTGGATCTTCCTTTGGCGTACCACTAAATTGGCATTGATTTGTCACCATGTGTAGGATTTGTCCTTTGATTTCATAATCTGGCGCATTAATGTCAGGTTGAGTAAATGCGTGACCTTGGCCAGTGCGTTTAGCTCGCATTCGGTCTTCCATACTTAGAGGTTCCAGATTCTCCATAATTGAATTTGTTGAATCTGAATCACTATAGGATTCTGATTTAATGGTTGGTTCCTCAACAATCTCTGTTTGAATGATTGGTGGTTTCGGAGGAAAGATTAATGGTTCAGGATCTATGAATTGTCCCTGAATATTCTCCGGATTCTCAATTGTGAGGTCGGGTTCAAAAAATGGATTATCGGAAATTTGAATTGGAGTACTTGGTCGACTAGATGACGATTCTAAAGAAAAATCAACGGCGACAATATTTGCTAGATGTCTTGATCGAGTTACAGGTGGTGAACGTACAAAAGGTGGTGAACGTTTTGCTCGGTGCATTCACTGAATATCCTATTAGTTATAAAAGATAAAAATTATATAAGTTATCAAATTAATAAACTTTTCTGCTTTTGCCCACGTTTCGAATAGCCAATAGATGCAGCAGGGAGCCAGAACCCTTTAAATCGGAAGCTCACAACTCAGCCACTAACAAATCCAACTATTACTACGAAGCAGAAAATTTGGATGTCTATCAATTTAACCACTTAAAATAATTTTTCTTTGAAATTTAAAGAAATTTTAGAGAAGAAATAGAATAAAAATAATCTAAGTCCTAAAAACTAGAGTGGCGAAAAATAAGAAAGAAAAAGAGCGCGTCGAAAAACGTCGAAAAATAAAAGGGGTCGAAAAATAAAAATAAGAAAATAGCGCGTTGAAACTTAAAAAGGAACTAAAAATTAAGAATTAAAAGTTGCGTCTAAAAATATTAAAGCTTAAAAGAAAAACTATATCCCAATGGCAATAACTTAAAAAGGTACTAAAATAAAAAAACGGCGTCGCAAAATTCTAAAGCACCTAAATCTTAGTCTAAAGAAAAAGCACTTAAGGGATTTTACGGCAAAACCTAAAAATCTAGAAATAAAAATAAATATGGCAAATACTATGACTTAAAACTAAATACGAGCGAAAAATACAAATATTACGCTAAAAACAAATAAAAAGATACAAAATATAAAAATAAACTTAAGGTTGCAAAAAGTACAATTTTATAAAAATATTATTTTTATATTATTTATTTTATAAAAGTATTAATTTTTATATAATTTATAAAACTAAATAAACTAAATAAAACAAATTAATTAAAACTAATACTAAATAATTAAATAATCTAAACCTAATTAGGATTATAATAATAATAATTATAATATACTCCGTAATTAATGCGATTTAGGGTTTACTGTGGCGTGTCAGACAGGGCCATGCGATCGCATGGTCCTCACGTTGAAAATCCTTGCAATCGCATGGATAAGGATTTCGGGCCAGGCTTTGGGCTGCTACAGTACCGGGCCTCGAGTGTTTATTTTTTTTTCTGTTTTAATAAATAATGATATAAATAAATAAAAACTTGTATTTTAAAAATTAAAATAAAAATAAAGAAACTTTATAATTTTATATATATATAACAAACTATTAAAAATATATAAATATTTTGTTTTTCTTTTTATATTTTTGTATTAAAACGTATTTTTTACAAAAAACGTATTTTTACAAAAGTAAACTAATTTTTTTTTTTTATATATTTAGCGTTGCGCTTTCGTCGTTTTAACTCTCCCCAGCAGCGGCGCCAAAAATGCTTGATGTTATGCGAGGTGTAATAGGAAATAGTATTATTTTTACAATGAAATACTATTAAATACGATACAATTTGATACAAGATATTTATTTATTTATAGAATGGATATACCTAAACCTTGCTACAACACTTATAGGCAGTGTACCTAATCGTACAGTAGTGTAGTTTTTAGTAAGTCCGGTTCGTTCCACAGGGATCTTTTAAACAAGCTTAACGCTATATTTTTAACTTATATTTGTAAAAATACAAAAAAATATATATAAGCAATATTATTATTATTATTATAAAAGGGGGGGTTTTACCGTTTAATGACCGGTTTTTCGATTTTAAAACTTAAGTCGCAGTTAAAACCTAATGTAAAATATTAAAAATAAATATAACTTAATTTAAAGCGTAAAGTAAATAACGATAATGAAATTGCGATAAATAAAAGTGCGATAAAATAAAATTGCGATAATTAAAGAGTACGATAATTAAAAGTGCAATTAAATACAATGACAATAAATAAAAGTGCGATAATTAAAAGTACAATTAAATATGAAATAAAAGAATTATGCTTATTTAAACTTCCATAATCATGATGTTTGACGTGTTGATTTTAGTTTATTCCCATGGGTTAATTGTCATTTGTCCTGGATTATTCGATATGTCCATACGGATTTGTCCATAATAGTCCATCAGTCATAATCATAAAGTGCGAAAGTCTTCGTCAAATTATTCTTATTCCCGAAGTCAAATATTCCAACTAATTGGGGATTCGAATTGTAACAAGGTCTTAATACTTTGTTTAATGAATACACCAGGTTATCGACTTCGTGTAAACCAAGGTTTTACTACTTTGTTAACAATTACACCAATTACCCTTGAATGTAATCCACCCCTGTTTCAACAAGTCTATTAACTATTAATCCAGTTCCGTGTCCGGTAAAATGAACAATTATTGGTATTTATAGATATCCCGCCCACCGTACCCAGTCAAGCGTATGTGGTTATATATAAATATGTCAAATTATAAGTCTATATATTAAATTAACGAGGTATCGTTTAGTTAATATAAAGCCCATTAATAGCCCATAGTCTAATTTCCACAAGTGTCGTTCTTTTGTCCAAACCCAACTTATGGTACAAAGCCCAATTACCCAATTTTAGTATTTAGCCCAACATCACGATTACTTCGGCAATAAATAAGCATAATAATAACTTAGCTACGAGACATTAATTTAAAAATAACATTAACCATAACTTACAGGGATTAAAAATAGCGTAGCGTTACACAGACAGAATTTTGACTTACACCCTTACAACATTCGCTAACATACCCTTATTATTAGAATTTAAAATTAAAATTAAAATTAAAATATAAATATATATATGTTTACGTTGAGAGAAGGAAAGAAAAAGATGGATATATCGTTCACCAAACTGCGAATTTATAGGCATGTGGCCTCTCACCTACTGCCATGCGATCGCATGGAAAATGTGCTTCCAGGCCATGCGATCGCATGGCCACTTTTTCCAGCTCACAAGACTTTGTTTCTTTGTATGCCGACGGTTTTTATAAATAAATAAAATATATAAATAATTATAAGAATTATTTAAAAATTATATTATATTTATGTGCATAGTTGACTTGTAATTTTTAGTCCGTTGCGTCGAGCGTTGAGAGTTGACTTTGGTCCCGGTTCCGGATTTTGAACGTCCTTGCGTATAATTTAATATCTTGTACTTTGCGTTTCGCGTCTTGTACTCTTGTAATTTTGAGACGTTTCTTATCAATAATTGGAACCACTTTGATTGTATTTTGTACTTTTGAGCTTTTTGGTCGTTTGCGTCTTCAATTCGTCGAATCTGTCTTTTATCTTCACCTTTTATTATTTAAACGGATATTACTAGTAAATAAAACAATTGCAACTAAAAGCTTGTCTTTCTTGAAGGATAATGCTATGAAATATATGTTTGTTTTGAGCATTATCAATATTCATAAACATACACACACCTAGATCTACACATGAAAGAAAGAAAAAATAAATAAATATATTTGTATGTATATGTATGTCGACCAAGAAAAAAAAAAGGGAAAAGGAAAGTTTGATCTTAAAACCCTAGGTTATTACATGAAAGATTTGTTTATGGTTAATTTAGGTAACAAAATAAGTATATATACATATACATATATATCGACATATACATATATATACATGTAAAAAAAATATTTTTATTATATATATATATATACGAAAATATACATACACTAAACCTTAATTACTTAAACCCTAAACCTAACTAATTATTAAACCCTAATTAATTAAACCTATACCCTAGACATTTATGAAACCCTAGGACATTAATTACTAAACCCTAGTTATTAATTACTACTTTAATTAACTAACCCTAATTAATGAAACCCTAATACTACTTATACTATTAATTAACATGTATACACTATTACTATTACTAGTACCTATATTATAGCACATAAAAACATTTTGGGATATGTATTAGAGATGTATAGATCTTCGAACTTTCTTGACGAATGATTTCTACGAAACTCTAGGCGGAAGGGTTTGGATTTTCTGATTTAAAGGATCCTATAGCTCAAGCCCCTAGACCTGAAATGGCCATTCGAAGGGAAATGGGTGATTGGAAGCTTATCTAATACGGAGAGTATCCTAAAATGGAAAACATTCTTAAGTAGAAACTTTCTAGTTATAGAAACTTACTAAAATAAGGAACCTACTAAAAGTGGAAACTTTCTAAAAATAGAAACTTACTAGGAAAGGAAAACGAACTATACTTACAACACTATCATACTTAAACACATACTTAAACTTAAACTTGGGCAAAAACACTTACTACTCTTAAATGTCAATATGTTGACTTTTCTGCTCGTTCATTCAATTTTCTAATCCGAGGAATAACTCTCTCTCTCTCTACTTACTAAGGTGAATTCATAGCCCAACTTTACTTTGTACACAACTTATTTACTTTATGGGGTGAGACACATGCTACTTTTAATATTTACAATTTAGACACAAGTACCAACTGCTAAACTATGCTATACCCGGCTATGTCCGACTAAGTCCCTACCGTGATATTTTTAATTGCTCGTTGAATGCATGCTTAATTATTGGGGGTAGGCCTATCGGGAGTAACGTCCCCGATACATTTGACTAAGTCACTGTATTACTTAATAATGAAATTAAACCGACAAGTATAAACTACAACTTGTCTTTGGGGCAAACTGAACGTTTAGTCTAAATATCACGCACTGGCATAACTTTTTGATCTGCGAGATCAACTTTATAAACTAAATCTTGTGGTCTAAAACAACGGTCAAACTTATTTGTTAAATCTATGATTTCACTCAACCTTTTTGGTTGACACTTTAGCATGTTTTGTCTCAGGTGCTGTTTTATTCAAGCTTTCTTTCTTACTACTTATGTGGTGCTACTTGGACATAGGATCAAGAGATATCGCATTATTTCCTTTTTCATTTGAACATTTACTTTATTCCTTTGTAACGACATTTCATTTTCCGCTGCGTACTCAATAAAGTTTAATCTTCTCATTTAGTATTGTTCTCGTTATTGTAATATGTTGGTATATTTTGATATTAAGTCACATTTCGCCCAGGCCCTAACTGGGGGTGTGATAAGTCTAGGGCTGGGTGGTGCTGGAATCTCCTTGGGATCCTCGTCTCCGTCTGAGACGTCCATGAGGTCAAGCGCGTGTCTACTATCTCCAGAAGACGAATCGCCAGAGTCGCCGGAGGGTAGCGGTGAGTCAGCAACAATAGTAGGCGAGGTAGCAGACGTATCTGAGTCGCTCCTGAAGTCAAAGGTCATGGGCGACATGTCTGAGATCTGAAAAAGAAAAAATAACTTTTTCCATGTCAGTAAGACATATAGCAAGCACGTAATCAGGCACTACAGCATCCTAGCAGTACATAGCATGGCAATCGTAATAGTATTAAACAGAAGTAACATGCAATCAAAAGTAGATAGTAGCATGCAGTAGCGAGAAAGTAGCAGCATACAGCAAGTTTACATAGCAGTAAAGGTAAGCAGTAGCATGTAGTAGTAGTAAGCAGTAACAAGTAAACGAGCAAGTTGTAGATTAGTCCTATTAGCGAATCTTACTCGACTCGGTTAAGACTCACTAATGCAACCTAATTCCTTACAACCGATGCTCTGATACCAAATGTGACACCCCGTACAAAACCATAATGTAGGAATCGTCAACAACAGGTCCATTACACGGTATAATACTACATGCTGTTTTAAAACAGGTTTTGTATTCATGAAAAGGTAACGTTTTACAAAAGAAAATGTGACACAAAGGTCGTTATAAAGCCATTACTCAAAATAACATAAGTTGCGAATGCAAAATAAAAGTTCCATGATTGAGACATCTCTAAGTAATGCAGCGGAAGTCTAACACGGCGAGTCTGTAACAGCAAGTCTATAACACCAAGACAGCAAGTCTAACAGCGGAAGTAACAACGTCTAAGCACCTGAGAAATACACGCTTAAAAGTCAACACGAATGTTGGTGAGCTATTAGTTTGTATTCAGTAATGTAATGTAGACCACGAGATTTCGTATTCAAAATAGTATGAAAAGTATATGCTTATCCGTGGGCACCCGGTAACTAACTTAACGTAATAATAATATCACCCCCTAAAAGTACACTTGGCAAGTGTGTATGTTCTCGAAGTATCAAACACCCGTTAAATGCTAGCGCGACTAGCTCGAGTGGGGATGTCAAACCCTATGGATCCATATCTAATATTCGCGTTCACCGGTTCAAAAACCAATGATTAAACGTTACCTTTTCATGAATGAAAAACTTGTTTTAAAAATAGAATGTGGTATTATACCGTGTAATGGACCTGTTGTTGACGATTCGTACATGATGGTTTTGCACGGGGCGTCACAATACGTGTGCGAGATTTTTTCTGTTTAATAACTAATCAATATCTACATTCTAAATATTGTAATTGTTTATATTATAGATTTAACATTAATATTTAATTTAATATAATGACTGTGACATATATATGTTTTATACAAGATTATTATATATTATATAATGATAATATATAACAAATATAACTTAGATTTAATAACGTGTTTTCATGTGACACGTTCCATGACAATTGACAAATATTCTATGGACTCATATTTTCTCTAAATATTACGTAGTATATAATTAGTATATAATTAAAAAGATATTAATGGTGAGAAATAAAAAAAATGTAAACGTTAAGTTACTAACTGATGTGCGAGCGGAGGTGTACAAAATACTATTATTTTTAATACGAAATACGATACAAATTACGCAAGTTTTAATTATTTATTTATGGGATATACCTAAACCTTGCTACAACACTTATAGGCAGTGTACCTAATCGGAAAGTAGTGTAGTTTTTAGTAAGTCCGATTCGTTCCACAGGGAGCTAGTGATTACGTACTATATTTTTATAGAACTATATTTTTACAAAATATATATAATTATATATAGGTAGTAATATTATAAACGGGGGGTTTTACCATTTAATGACCGGTTTGTCGATTTTATATTTTAAGCGTAAAGATAAATGAAAATAATTAAAGTGCGTAAAATAAATAACAATAATTAAAAGACGATATATAAAATGACAGTAAATAAAAGTACGATGAGATATAAAATAACACAATTATGCTTATTTAAACTTCCGTAACCTTGATGTTTGAGGTTTTGATTTTAATTTATTTCTCTGGGTTAATTGTCCTTTGTCCTGAATTTATTTGATACCTATCTGGTTTTTGTCCATAATAGTCCATCGGTCATAATTATAAAATGCTCTTCAAATTAACCTTATTCCCGAAGTTAGATATTCCAACTAATTAGGGATTTAAACTGTAACAAGGTTTTAATACTTTATTAATAATTACACCAGGTTATCGACTGCATGTAATCCAAGGTTTTAATACTTTGTTAACAATTACACCAATTACCCTTGTATGTAATCCACCCCTGTTTTAATTAGTCCATGGTATATTAATTTATCCACTTGGCCAAAATGAATAATCAATTACCCAATCCAATTGATTAATTAAATGATTGTAAACGATGTCGTGTAAGCATCACTAAATAGGACATTCGTAATCAATTTAATAATTATTAGATTAACTAATTTGAAGATAGGTTTGACAGGTTCCAATGAGTTGTCATTCGATTAGACAATACCCCCCATCTATTAATAGTCCATAGTCCAATGCCCACAAGTGTTGGTCTTTTGTCCAAACCCGAATTATGGTACAAAATCCAATAACCCCGTCTTTAATATTTAGTCTAACATCATGATTACTTCGGCTTAAATAAGCATAATAATAACTTAGTTACGAGACATTAATTTAAAAAGGAAGAACATAACTTACAGTGATTATTAATAGCGTAGCGTTACACGGACAGAGTTCCGACTTTAAAACCCGTAAAACATTCTTACAATAACCTTATTATTATTAACTTAAATTAAAATTATAATTATAATATATAAATATAAATATAAACCGAGAAAGAAAGATAGAAAAGGGGTGCGTTTGATCGTCCGAATGCGTTGGCTTTAATAGGAAATTCTGTCCCAGGCAGCTCCGCGATCGTGCTACTTTCGTGCCTTGGTGCTCCGCGATTGCGGAGGTTCGAAATCCAGCTCATCCAATAAATACAAAACGTGGGCGGCTGAATAAATATATAATATGATATATATATATATATATAATTAATTATATATTATATTATATTCTTGTGCATAGTTGACTTGTAATTTTAGTTCCGTTGAGTCGTACGTTGATAGTTGGTTTATGTCTCGGTTTCGGATTTTCGAACGTCTTTTCGTACGCTTAGATATCTTGTACTTTGCGTTTTGCGGCTTGTACTCTTGTCATTTTTAGACGTTATTCATCAATAAATTGAACAACTTGGATTGTAACTTGTACATTTGAGCTTTTTTGTCATTTACGTCTTCAAATCGTCGTTTTCTTCTTTTGTCTTCGCACTTATTTATTTAAACGAATATTACATAAAAATAGAACAATTGCAACTAAAAACTTTACATATTGGAAGGATATTGTTATGAAATATATGTTCATTTGGAGCATTATCAAATATCCCCACACTTGAACATTGCTTGTCCTCAAGCAATACAGAACTTGAAATTAAATCACACTTCACTCGAATCACTTTTTTTTTATTCTCACACTTTATACATTAGTGATTTTGATACAGTGGTATAAACAATGATAGTAACGATGTGGTTTACAGTCCCACATGACTATGAAAATTTAGATCCTTTAAGAAAATTGGATCTTTATGAAAACATTTGATCTTTTGAAAATTCATTCTAGCTTTTACCTTAGATAAGTTCTCCGGAATAACCCTTCACCGGTGTTTGTAAAATATTTTTGTGGGTTTTGTGGGTTTCATATTTTAAAATTTTAGCTCAAAACTTATGGTTTTGTGTCACCCACTTGCTAATCCTTGTATTAGGAAAGCAACACGTCCAGTATACTTGTTCCATATATTACATTTCGATAAACTACCGTCCGGTTGTAAAGGAAAGCGATGAACAAGCAACTGTTAAGGCAATGTCCCGTGACATGCATATAATTATGGTCCACAACGTGTCGGATGCAATTACTATCCTTTGTAGGAGAAATAGTAAAGATCACCCTATAATTTTTCCGTCTGGCACAAGGTCCTGTCTTCGACCATGCTATGCAACCACCGTTCTTACGGTTGACACCCAATTTGGTTCAGGTGACCTAATGAATTCCAGGTGAATTCTTAGGATTTTACGTTCAATGGTAATGAACGCATTGAAAATAGGTTTTTAGAAAAAAATCGGTTTTAATTTGATCAAAATATTTTTGAAACAACCCAACCCGTATTCCATACGATAATTTTTTTTTAAATAATTCACATTTACGCGCCAATAAAATATGTAAACCATTTCACAAGTTCCATTTAAAATGTACCACAATTTAAATATTTACAAGGCACGAAGGCCATTAATTAAGTTTAATACAAGTTCGACCCACTACAAATGATAGTTTATAATCCAAATGACACTTCGAGCATGGTTTGGGACTAAACTATCTAAAACGTTAGGCCACTTCCAAAGGCTAACAAATCCAAAAGCGTCCCCTAACAAATAAAGCGGGATCTCTAATCCAATCGAATGCCCTTACCCTTGTCCACGCCGGAGCCTATAAAAAGATAAACAACGAGAGGGTAAGCTAAAGCTTAGTGAATGCAATAACTATACACATACATATATAATATACCTACTTGCAAACACTCAATACACATACCGAATACATGCTAGCAACACAATTTGCTTATCATAAATACGAGGCTACCAACCTCCAATACCACAAGCTAGCATAACAATCGCATAATTATATATGTAACTCGAAAAATATAATAAGCTTTCGCTTACAACACAATAACCATGGTTAACCAATCGTACAAGGGAATGGCGCCCGCGAAAGGCCATCGGAGTTCACAACATCCATTAGTGTACTTAGCACCTCGTATCACTAACCCCCGGGTGGCATCTTAACACCTCGATACTTCACCCTCGGGTGGCGTCTTAACACCTCGACACTTCACCCTTTATTATGGAGTGGCGTCTTAACACCTCGACACTTCACTCCTATGTAGCATCTTAACACCTCGATGCTTCACCTCGAGTGGCATCTTAACACCTCGATGCTTCACTCGTCACGTGAAACGTGGTGTCTTAGCACCTCGACACTTCACATCTTGTGACGACCCCGTCAAAACACTTAACGGATCCGTCAGTTGGTCCCACAGCTTGATCGGACTTAAATGAATTAAATAAACAAAGTTGCATTCTTTTATTTCAAATGTTTCCCAAAAAGGAAACAAACCAAAATATGTAGTTTCAAAACAACCAACCATAGTAATAAACCAAAAGTTGACACAAAACCTTGCCAATAAACCCACAAGTTTAAATTATCCAAAAATATAATGCAAGCTTAAGTTTCATAAATTGTTTCATAAAATCTGCCCAAATGCATGCAGACTCTTCTAAACACAGCGGAAGCATCATAAAACTCAAGTACCTGTGAAAACATGCAAGTAAACTGTCAACACAAAGGTTGAGTGAATTATAGGTTTAAATAATAAGTAAACTTTAGACCACAAGATTTAAAAATGTTAGAAAACATTAAACATTATTCCATTATCAATGAGCCACCTGGTAACCACTTAACCCTTTATTTACCCTTGCCAAACACAATAAAAATATACACTTGGACAGTGTATCTACAATAAATTACGAAGTACTAAACATTCCGATTATAAATTGCTAGCGCGACTAGCTCGAAATGGGGTTGTCAAATCCGATAGATCTATCCGTAGGATTCGCGTTCACCGGTAGAAACCAATGATTACAGTTACCAGACTAGGGAATATTTTTGTCCAACTCACAATGAATAATTAAATTTAACTGTTACTTGTGTCTAAACGTAAATAAAAATGCATGTAATCACATCCCAAAAATATACTTTGAAAAGTATGTAAAAACGGGACTATAACTCACCTTAAAAGCAACTGAAGAAACCACACAAACAAGCGAACAGCAAATAGAGTAAAGTGATCAGGAATGATCACAACGCCGACCTATAAATAAAGCAGGTCGACATAAATAACTAACTTATGTCAAGTCTTAGTATGATAGCTATTGTACATGTTGCAAGTAGACATAGAACAATACTCGGCAAGCATCGGTTTGACTGGAACAGCGTACGGACACATACTTTCTATTTATAGAAAGTTTCTATTTTTAGCAGGTTTCCATTTTTCTATTTATATAAGTATTTAATAATTAAATCGTAATTAAATAATAATTAAGTCTTATAATAATTAAATAATTATTTAATCTTTATTATAAGTCTTATAATAATATTCTCATAAAATAAATTTAATACTTATCATAAGTATTTTCGAATAATAATAAAAGTATTATTAATCGTAAGTTAAATTAAAATGTTAATTAAATCATAAATAATAATTAAATGATATAATAAATATTTATATCATAAGTCTTAAATAATAATAATTACTTCTTTTATCATAAGTAATTAATTAATAATGAAATTCATTATTTTTATCATAAGTTTTAGAATTAATCATAAGTTTTAATTCAAAAGTTCATCGGCTCGTATCTTGAGCCCCGGGTGTCGATTTCTGGCGAGCCTTATATGCATCTCCGCCTATTCAAACCACCCAACACAATGGTGCACTCAAGAACACACCAAGAACAGTCCACAAATCTTGGTAATCAGCCATGACACCACTTGGACCTTCAATTTACTCAAAACCGTGTTTTAGTCATACCGGGTGAACCGTGGCTCGGATTTAGGTGACCAGAACATGAAAGTTCGTCCCACCATCAGTCCTAACACACTAACACACCCTAAAGACTCCAAGGAAGGTCACAAAGTCAGACCAAACCTGGTTTCATGTCAATCCACATTTCAATTTTAACAAAATACTAATTCGATCATAACAAGGGCTCCGGGAATCGAAACGACATGAATTCGGAGTCTAAAATTAATGTCTTGATGAGAGGAACTCATCTAAATAGTTTATTTTAACATTTATGTCAGTCACAAACTCAGAATACACGAATTAGCTGCTGTCCAGAATTTTACAAACCGAAAACATGTGATTTTGAGTACATCTATGCATACAAACACCATTACAATAATCCACAAACATCATACTACTAAATAATCATCAAAATACAGAAAATAAATGAAAAATTGAAAGTTCTAGGGTTAGGGTTTATACCCTAATCGAGAAACGATTAATGTTATCGCGTAGAGAACGGAACGAGGAACGCGTTTATACTAATCAATCCTTGATCCAAGCTTTAAATTTTGTGAAATGGTGGTGATGAAGGTGATGGTTGGTGACGGCACAAGGGGAAGGGAGAAGGGAGAGCACAAAATAAATCTTTAGGTTTTGATAAAATGAAACAAAAATTGTAAATGGAAAAATGGGAAACAAAATGCAAAGTGGAAAGGGGTTTACCCCTTTGGTTTGGCCAAAAATATTAGTGGGGTGGGCCCCACTTGGTCCATCTCACTCAAATGTAATTTCCTGATGGCCCGAAAGCCCGAACGAGTCCCGAAACACGAAAACGCACTTACGCGATTAAAAATTCGGAAAGATAACAAACGCGCGACGAAAAATAAATATAAATACACTATATAATAATATGATCTTAAAATATCATATTTAAAATATTTAGGATTTAAATGTCCCAAAAACTCGACCGTTGGTTTGAAAACCAAAAAGATTCGCCGGATGGAAATCCGCGAGACGTAGAAACGTATAAATTTAAAATATGAATACAAATATTCACATAACACATAATAATTAATATATATATATATATATATATATATATATATATATATATATATATATATATATATATATATATATATATATATATATATATTATTACAAAAATAATAATATTGGTCATAGAAATGACGTGGCACACTAACAGTTAACGGCCATTAAATAATTAACTGAAAAAGATAACGGAAAAAGTAGGGTCGTGACAGCACCTTCCCGTTACGGAAATTTCGTCCCGAAATTTAAGCAGGCGCAGGGGTTGACTCGGCATCTGGGAACAAATGCGGGTATTTCTGCTTCATCTGGTCTTCATGCTCCCAAGTGAACTCGGGACCGCGTCTAGCGTTCCATCTGACCCGAACAATAGGAATTCTGCTCTGTTTAAGAGTCTTAACCTCTCGGTCCATGATTTCAACAGGCTACTCAATAAAATGCAATTGCTTATCAACTTGAAGTTCCTCCAAAGGAATAGTCTGATCAAATTCAGCCAAGCACTTCTTTAAATTCGAAATATGGAAAACATCGTGAACAGCACTGAGTTCTTGTGGCAATTTCAAACGATAAGTTACCGGTCCAACTCTTTCAATGATCTCAAAAGGTCCCACGAAACGAGGACTTAACTTTCCCCTTTTACCAAAACGGATTACGCCCTTCCAAGGCGAAACCTTTAACATAACACGATCACTAACTTGAAATTCAACGTCTTTCCTTCCCTTATCGGCATAACTCTTTTACCGACTTCTAGCAGTTCTCAACCTTTCTTTAATTTGTACAATCTTCTCAGTAGTCTCGTGAATAATCTCTGGACCTGTAAGTTGAGCATCCCCAACCTCATTCCAACAAATAGGAGACCTACATTTCCTACCGTACAAAGCTTCAAACGGTACGGCTTTAATACTTGCGTGGTAACTATTGTTATAAGAAATCTAAGCTAGCGGCAAATATTTATCCCACCCATTTCCAAAATCAATGACGCACGCTCGCAACATATATTCTAATGTCTGAATGGTCCTTTCACTTTGACAATCCGTTTGAGGATGATAAGCGGTGCTCATATCCAACCTAGTACCCAAGGATTCCTGTAAAGATCGCCAGAACCTCGACACAAATCGACTGTCTCGGTCGGAAATAATGGACACGGGGACACCATGCCTAGAAACAATCTCTTTCAAATACAAACGGGTGAGTTTCTCCATCGAATCCGTTTCCCTAATCTGCAAAAAGTGAGCCGACTTAGTGAGTCGATCTACAATCACCCAAATCGCATCATAGCCACCCGAAACTCTTGGTAACTTAGTAATAAAATCCATAGTGATACCTTCCCACTTCCACTCGGGAATTTCTGGTTGCACTAAAAGTCCAGACGGTTTTTGATGTTCAGCTTTGACCTTAGCACAGGTCAAACACTTAGTCACATACTTAGCTACATCACCTTTCAAATTATGCCACCAATACAGCTCCTTAAGATCCTGATACATATTTCCTGAACCAGGATGAATAGAGTATCTAGACTTATGAGCCTCATCCAAAACAAGTTGTCGAAGACCTCCAAATTTCGGAACCCAAAGACGTCCTGCAAAATACCTAGTACCATCAGCTCGTACTTCAAACTTCTTAGCTACCTTTTCTACATTCTCCTTCACGAAATTCTCCTCCTTTAAGGCTTCTTGTTGTGCCTCAAGAATCTGCTTAACGAGGTTTGATCTAACTGTCATATTCAAGGCCCTAACCCTGCGAGGTTCAGTCCTTTCTTTACGACTCAATGCATCAGCCACAACATTGGCCTTACCCGGGTGATACAAAAGGTCACAATTATAATCATTCAACGTCTCAATCCATCTTCGTTGTCTCATGTTCAACTGTTTCTGATCGAGGATATGTTGAAGACTCTTGTGATCGGTGTACACAGTACTCTTAACACCATGAAGATAGTGTCTCCATATTTTAAGCGCAAAAACAACAGCCCCCAACTCTAAATCATGAGTTGTATAGTTCTGTTCGTGAATCTTCAACTGTCGTGACGCATACGCAATAACCTTCTTTCGTTGCATCAAAACGCAACCATAGCCTTGTCGCGATGCATCACAATAAACAACAAAATCGTCATTACCCTCCAGTAGTGACAAAATTGGAGCGGTAGTCAACTTCTTCTTCAAAATCTGAAAAGCATTCTCTTGTTCATCCTTCCACTCATACTTCTTCCCCTTATGCGTTAAAGCAGTCAGAGGTTTCGCAATACGAGAGAAATCCTGAATGAACCTTCGATAGTAACCTGCCAACCCTAAGAACTGACGAATCTGTGTAGGAGTTTTCGGGGTTTCCCACTTTTCAATCGCCTCAATTTTAGCAGGATCAACTTGTATTCCTTGTTTATTAACAATATGACCAATGAACTGAACTTCTCTTAACCAAAAAGCACACTTAGAGAACTTAGCGTACAACTCTTCTTTCTTTAACAAATCAAGCACTAACCTCAAGTGTTCTTCGTGCTCTTCATCACTCTTAGAATAGATAAGGATGTCGTCGATGAAAACAATAACAAACTTGTCCAGATAGGGTCTACACACACGGTTCATGAGGTCCATGAACACAGCAGGTGCATTTGTCAATCCGAACGGCATAACAAGAAATTCAAAGTGACCGTAACGGGTGCAAAAAGCAGTTTTTGAAACATCAGATTCTTTAACACGCAACTGATGATAGCCAGAACGAAGATCAATTTTTGAATAAACAGAAGAACCCTAAAGCTGATCGAACAGATCATCAATTCTCGGTAGAGGATAATGATTTTTAACAGTGAGCTTATTCAGTTCATGATAATCAATGCATAAACGAAAAGAACCATCCTTCTTCTTAACAAACAGAACGGGAGCTCCCCAAGGGGACGAACTAGGACGAATAAAACCTTTGTCTAACAACTCACGGAGTTGACTCGACAATTCTTGAAGTTCAGAAGGCGCAAGACGATAAGGAGCACGTGCTACAGGAGCAGCGCCGGGAACAAGATCAATTTGAAATTCTACCGCGCGTTGCGGCGGAAGGCCAGGTAAGTCATCGGGAAACACCTCGGGAAAATCCCTAACAATGTGAACGTCATCAACGTTCTTCACTTCCTTACTAGGATCAACAACATGAGCAAGAATAGCATGACAGCCTTTGCGGAGATGTTTACGAACTTTCATACAGCTAATAAGATTTAACTGTGTGCATTTCTTATCTCCAAAGACCATCAGTGGCTCTCCAATCACATCAGTAATACGAATAGCCTTATCATAACACACGATCTCAGCATGGTTCGCAGATAACCAATCCATACCAATAACAATATCAAAACTACCAAGTTCAATCGGTATCAAGTCTATCTCAAAATCCCTACCACCCAGATTAATGTTACATTTACGATGTACAGTCTTAGCAGTAAGTTCTTTACCATTAGCTACTTCAACAACATAAGTATTGTCTAAGGGAGTTAACGACGTTTTGATTCTCGGACTTAATTTACTCGACCCGAAACTTAAATCAGCCCCTGAATCAAATAGTACATAAACTGATAAATCGTTGACTGAGAACGTACCAGTAACAAGCTTAGGATCTTCCTCCGCATCCTTAGCATTAATGTTGAACGCTCAGCCGCGTGCAGTTTCAGCAGTCTTCTTGTTGGGACAAGCATCTCGAAAATGCCCCGGCTTCCCACACTCATAACACACCCTTTGATTACCTCCATTATTCGATTTCCCATTACCACTACCGTTACCACCTCTATTACCAACATTATTATTATTACCACCAGCCGCAGGAGTAGCAGAACCCGACAAAAGCACTTTACAATCTTTAGCAATGTGCCCTTGCTTGGAGCACCTCTTACAAGTAATTGTGCAGTAACCATCATGAGCTTTATAGCAACGAGGACACACACGCTGATTTCTGTTGTTAGCACCTGAGGTATCCTGTTTCTTCTGCTGATTTTGGTTTTGATTGCGTTTGTTATCCCACTTTCGTTTCCCATTATCAGCCTTCTTGACAACCTCCTCACTAGTTTCAGCAACTGTAGTCTTGCTTCTTCTCAACACCTTGTCATTAAGTTTGTGGACCATAGACATAGCCGCCTCAATAGTCTGGGGTTCACTAGACTCAACCCCGTGTTCAATCTTCTCGGACAAACCATCAATGTAAGCCTCAATTTTGCGGTCCTCATTCGCATAAACCCTAGGACACAGCAAAGTTAACTCGAAAAACCTTCGTTCATAGGCATCTAACTCGGTGCCATGTATTTTCAAATTCTTGAGCTCAACCTCTAGCTTCTTAAGCTCACCCTGAGGTGTATAGCGGGTGATCAATCTTTCCTTAAAATCATTCCAGGCCAAACCATAAGCTACATTGCTTCCCAAACTACTAACCAGATTTTTCCACCATGTCAAGGCACTATCCTTGAGAGTGCAACTAGCGAAACTAACTTTGTCCTCTTCACGGACCCGACTGACCCTGAAAATAGATTCGATCTTCTCGAACCAACGAGTAAGCCCTATTGGTCCTTCCGTACCACTGAATTCTTGGGGTCGACCAGCCATAAAAGTCTTCTGGGAGCATCCCACCTGGTTGTTGTTCACATTGGCGTTAACATTAGCATTTGCTGCCATAGCAGCAGCAATTCCTTCATTGATCAGGCGTTGCATACGCGCTTCAGTGGACTCTCTTGGAGGCATGATCTTCAAAATATAACAACACATCCGTTAGTACCAAGAATAATACTAGTGTCATAAAGGAATAGATCAAAACACGAACAGATTAACCATCATAAATAATAGTTAACAAACACTATGAGTAATAACATGACAGTTATGATTGTTATAGAAATAACTATCACATGCATACATATTTTATGATAACATCATACAACATACATAGCACCTAACATACATGAACATATATTACGCATAATATAACATGCCAAGAGCCACAACATCAGAAATAAAACATGATAATGATAATAGATGTCATAAAAATAACCATCCATACATAATGAAAAATATCCCATAACAAAATCTTAATAAAATCCTCGGCAAAACGCCGTACATAACCCAAAATGTATGTATAAAAAGGACATTAAGTCTGATGAAATAGATAATCAATATGAATAATCACATCACATTGGCTTAGAGCGGGTGTGATAAGCTGGTCCAGCATGAGTCTCAGCAGGATCCTCATACTTACGCAACTTCCCTTTCACAACATCCAACTCTTCCTTCAACACACGAACAGTGCTCTCGAGAGCCTCGAACTTAGCATTAACTTCTCGATCACGCTTACGGTTCGCATCCTCAACCCTATGCTTGAAAGTAATAAAGTTATCCATGTCGGCACGGATCTCGTCCATAACTTCATTATGTGGCAAAGTGCGCAAACAATCACTAAGGGCGTTAATACGTGTCACCTCATTATAAGCCCGGTTCATATGAGTAATGGTAGAAAAATAGTAATGAACAGGATCATCGATCTCTGGTTGATTAGCACGACGTCTAGCAGGAGACGGTGGAGCAGGAGCAGCAACAGAGTTATCGCTCGAAGTCGACATCTGCAAACAGCAAAACCGCAAACCACATACCAAAAAGATATGAAAGCTAATAATATAACTTATATGAAATGAAATGCATAATAATGCTATAGCAAAAACGTCGGGCTGTAGACTAGACTCTAATGCACCCTAATAACCACGGGTTGACCACATTAAGACCGCCTAGTTCCCTACAACCAACGCTCTGATACCACATGTGACGACCCCGTCAAAACACTTAACGGATCTGTCAGTTGGTCCCACAGCTTGATCGGACTTAAATGAATTAAATAAACAAAGTTGCATTTTTTTATTTCAAATGTTTCCCAAAAAGGAAACAAACCAAAATATGTAGTTTCAAAACAACCAACCATAGTAATAAACCAAAAGTTGACACAAAACCTTGCCAACAAACCCACAAGTTTAAATTATCCAAAAATAGAATGCAAGCTTAAGTTTCATAAATTGTTTCATAAAATCTGCCCAAATGCATGCAGACTCTTCTAAACACAGCGGAAGCATCACAAAACTCAAGTACCTGTGAAAACATGCAAGTAAACTGTCAACACAAAGGTTGAGTGAATTATAGGTTTAAATAATAAGTAAACTTTAGACCACAAGATTTAAAAATGTTAGAAAACATTAAACATTATTCCATTATCAATGAGCCACCTGGTAACCACTTAACCATTTATTTACCCTTGCCAAACACAATAAAAATATACACTTGGACAGTGTATCTACAACAAATTACGAAGTACTAAATATTCCGATTATAAATTGCTAGCGCGACTAGCTCGAAATGGGGTTGTCAAACCCGATAGATCTATCCGTAGGATTCGCGTTCACCGGTAGAAACCAATGATTACAGTTACCAGACTAGGGAATATTTTTGTCCAACTCACAATGAATAATTAAATTTAACTGTTACTTGTGTCTAAACGTAAATAAAAATGCATGTAATCACATCCCAAAAATATACTTTGAAAAGTATGTAAAAACGGGACTATAACTCACCTTAAAAGCAACTGAAGAAACCACACAAACAAGCGAACAGCAAATAGAGTAAAGTGATCAGGAATGATCACAACGCCGACCTATAAATAAAGCAGGTCGATATAAATAACTAACTTAGGTCAAGTCTTAGTATGATAGCTATTGTACATGTTGCAAGTAGACATAGAACAATACTCAGCAAGCATCAGTTTGACTGGAGTAGCGTACGGAAACATACTTTCTATTTATAGAAAGTTTCTATTTTTAGCAGGTTTCCATTTTTGGAAAGTTTCTATTTTTGGAAAGTTTCTATTTTTGGAAAGTTTCTATTTTTAGAAAGTTTCTATTTTGGAAAGTTTCCAAATTTAGAAAGTTCTATTTTTAGAAAGTTTTTAAATTAGGAAAGTTTCCTTATTTAGAAAGTCAACAAAAGTCAACTGAAAGTCAAAGTCAACCGAAAGTCAACTCAAAAGTCAACCTTGGTCAAACATAGTCAACATTAATTTAAAAAGTGTAAATTATAATAATAACATAAGTTATAATGTTTATTAAAGTTAAAAGTGTATAATTAAGTCATAACATAAGTTTAATTAAATAAAATGAATTATTAAAGTTAATATAAGTTGAAGTGATATAATTAATATATCATAAGTATTTAATTAATTAATTAAATATTAATCATAATATAAGTATTATTAATTAATATTAAATTTTTAAATCATATCATAAGTATTATTAATTAATAATGAATTATTAACCATATCATAAGTTTCTAATTATAATTATTAAATCATAAGTATTTAATAATTAAATCGTAATTAAATAATAATTAAGTCTTATAATAATTAAATAATTATTTAATCTTTATTATAAGTCTTATAATAATATTCTCATAAAATGAATTTAATACTTATCATAAGTATTTTCCAATAATAATAAAAGTATTATTAATCGTAAGTAAAATTAAAATGTTAATTAAATCATAAATAATAATTAAATGATATAATAAATATTTATATCATAAGTCTTAAATAATAATAATTACTTCTTTTATCATAAGTAATTAATTAATAATGAAATTTATTATTTTTATCATAAGTTTTAGAATTAATCATAAGTTTTAATTCAAAAGTTCATCGGGTCGTATCTTGAGCCCCGGGTGTCGATTTCTGGCGAGCCTTATATGCATCTCCGCCTATTCAAACCACCCAACACAATGGTGCACTCAAGAACACACCAAGAACAGTCCACAAATCATGGTAATCAGCCATGACACCACTTGGACCTTCAATTTACTCAAAACCGTGTTTTAGTCATACCGGGTGAACCGTGGCTCGGATTTAGGTGACCCGAACATGAAAGTTCGTCCCACCATCAGTCCTAACACACTAACACACCCTAAAGACTCCAAGGAAGGTCACAAAGTCGGACCAAACCTGGTTTCGTGTCAATCCACATTTCAATTTTAACAAAATACTAATTCGATCATAACAATGGCTTCGGGAATCGAAACGACATTAATCCGGAGTCTAAAATTAATGTCTTGATGAGAGGAACTCATCTAAATAGTTTATTTTAACATTTATATCAGTCACAAACTCAGAATACACGAATTAGCTGCTGTCCAGAATTTTACAAACCGAAAACATGTGATTTTGAGTACATCTATGCATACAAACACCATTACAATAATCCACAAACATCATACTACTAAATAATCATCAAAATATAGAAAATAAATGAAAAATTGAAAGTTCTAGGGTTAGGGTTTATACCCTAATCGAGAAACGATTAATGTTATCGCGTAGAGAACGGAACGAGGAACGCGTTTATACTAATCAATCCTTGATCCAAGCTTTAAATTTTGTGAAATGGTGGTGATGAAGGTGATGGTTGGCGAATGCACAAGGGGAAGGGAGAAGGGAGAGCACAAAATAAATCTTTAGGTTTTGATAAAATGAAACAAAAATTGTAAATGGAAATATGGGAAACAAAATGCAAAGTGGAAAGGGTTTTACCCCTTTGGTTCGGCCGAAAATATTAGTGGGGTGGGCCCCACTTGGCCCATCTCACTCAAATGTAATTTCCTGATGGCCCGAAAGCCCGAACGAGTCCCGAAACGCGAAAACGCACTTACGCGATTAAAAATTCGGAAAGATAACAAACGCGCGACGAAAAATAAATATAAATAAACTATATAATAATATGATCTTAAAATATCATATTTAAAATATTTAGGATTTAAATGTCCCAAAAACTCGACCGTTGGTTTGAAAACCAAAAAGATTCGCCGGATGGAAATCCGCGAGACGTAGAAACGTATAAATTTAAAATATGAATACAAATATTCACATAACACATAATAATTAATATATATATATATATATATATATATATATATATATATATATATATATATATATATATATATATATTATTACAAAAATAATAATATAGGTCATAGAAATGACGTGGCATACTAACAGTTAACGGCCGTTAAATAATTAACTGAAAACGATAACGGAAAAAGTAGGGTCGTGACACATCTCATGCTACAACAAATAGATACATTATATACCTACACATATAATTATTCCACTCACCTTAACGATTCGGTGACGGTTTTATACTTCCGCAAGCTTCAAGGCCAAGTACCTAATATAATAAGTACTTCAATCAACACAATATCTAGTTGGACTAAATACCAACAATTCACTTATGTGCATTTAATGACTTAATGCATTAAATGCCCCATTTTCACCAAAACCGCCCTTAAGGGTCAAGACTCAACTTCAATCACTAAAGCTAGTGAATTAAAGTCTACTAACACAAACTTGGGTATTTCATACCCACTTCACCCAATTAGGTCAACTAGTACTCATTTGACCCATTTTAAATACTTAGACTCACAATCGAGTCAAACTTACCCATTAACACTTCTTTCATCAATTTAAAGTTGTATTAATGATTAACGACACCATTTAACACTTACTACCCCAAATCATAAGACCAAACCCTAGATTATGGCTATTTAGGGTTTCCTTTTATCACCTAACCCAAATCCACCCATATTACCCCCAAATGGGTCTTACAAGTTCCAAATGAACCAACCTCTAGCATAAACTAATCAAAACTCAAAACATGGAGTTAGGACTTACCAACACTATCCTCTTGTAGCTAAGGACAAGGAGAACGACTTTAATTCTGGCTCCAAGGTTTGATTCACCAATCTCCACTCTCAAATCTCACTTGAAATCAAATGGGTTTTTAAGTTTTGAGAGTAAATGGAGAAAGAAAAGGAAATGAAAATGAATAAAATGGATGAGTAGTGGAGATTTAGTGTTCCAATCAGATCTAGGTGTAAAATGACGATTTTGCCCTTGAACCACTTATTTTAAAGACAAAATCCGGAACCCCAATTGTCGCGGCGCGGCGTTTAACGTATTTTACGAGCTTTCTTAAATCTTTCCTGACTCAGATTCTAATTATTTGTCGCGGCGCGATCCTCTTCTCCGCGGTGCGACATATAAAGGGAAACTCGACCCTTCTTAACATGCCTCCTGACTCTGGTTTGAGTTCAATGTCGCGGCGCGACAAAGGTTTCCGCGGTGCGGCAATGGCCTTCAACTGAGCCATTCGACAACTTTACACAACTTAATGATTTATCCAACTTGTACACTTCGTTCACGCTTCCTATGCACGTCTAAACCTCATCTTTAGTCTCACCAGCCTTAACATGAACAAAGACTCATGCATATAACTATACATGCATATATTCTAAACACATATATATATACATACATATTCGTGTATATATATATATATATATATATATATATATATATATATATATATATATATATATATATATATATATATATATAATTACACAATTTCTAACACTTAGGTCTTTTAATCATATAAATGCACAAGTTATAAGCGTACTAGTAAATATGTTTGTACCTTTAAATATGTACGGGAAAAACGGGATGTTACAATTTTCTCGTTCAAGCTCGAGTTTAGATATCATCAAATTCCATGAGTTTGTAATTCTCAATCTTTAAAGTCAATCTCAAGGATTGAGTAATATCAGTCTTAAAAGCTGATTTTTAATCTTTAAGGAGATTATCCTTTCTGGAGGTCTGATTCATTAGTCTTATCAAGCTAATTTGTACGGCGCCCTCCCCATTTTACGAGACAGATCCTCTCATGGTTAGGATAAGTCTGACCACTTGGCGACCTATTTGATGCTGAGGTCCGTGGATTTCCTGCTGATTTTAGAGATGACTTTTCTAGATTTTTCGTCAACCTACAGCTGGTCTGAATGACAACTTCCTGGCCTAAATCAAGAAGCGCGTGTCTTTTCCGGAAGACTTTAATTCCTTTTAATGATGGAATTGATTCATCATGTAGATCCATCTTTTCATTCATTTATATTACAGTAAATCGGGTAAAACTGATTAGTTTAGTCCAAAACAAAAGTACCTGCAATAATCTTGTACAAATATATGTGATATATGTTAAAGAATTTGGTAAATTCTTCCCACACTTAGCTTTTATTTATTTCTTTCTTTGCCTTTTTATTCTCTTCTATTCCATTTTAAATGAATTCAAGCCTTTTAGATTGTTTCTCAATTTATATCCTTTCTAAGGTAATAATAATTTCGGTGTTAATACCTAGTTTTATTGTTCATAAATATGTATAAATATGATTTTGAAGTCATTTAGTTGAAAATTTTTCAAATTTTCACAAAATTTGGCAATTAAACCAAGTTTAAATCCAAGAGAATTTATAACCCTTCCCCATACTTGAGATCATGCAATGCCCTCATTTGCATGAAATCAGACTATAATTATAAATTCAGGAGAGTGATTAGTGTAGAAAAGTGATTAAAAATACCCAGTTTGTAATTACTAAGCTCATAGAATGATAGATGGCGCACCTCATCGTTCATTCCTTTTGTTGTAATTTCACATATTTTTTGTGTCTTATCGTCAAAATTAGTAGCTTTTGCTGAACTTAATGCCAGTCTTTGAAAGCGCGTTGTTTTACCCTTTTTTACATAAGATAAACTACAAACATATATATACATATATTTTTTTATTTGTTTATTTTTATTTTATTTTTTTACATACTTTAGATCAATAATATTAAAATAATGATAATAAAATTTTTCGTCCCGCCCTCGGGTAAAGCAATTTCGGTTCTACGACCTAGTGTTTAACTTACGACGAATTTTAGAAATCATTTTTTAAACTTAATGAAATAAAGTAAATTTTGTTTTTAAATTCACACAAAACATAAATTTAAAAAGTGTATTAATTTCATACAAAACCTACAAAACAAAAAAAAAATCAGAATGGGGGAGAAAACTAGTTCTTTAGTGTCTGTTAGTAGAAAAGACCAATCGGATTCCATTCTCGGAACTACATGAGAACAGAACAACTAACTCTAGACCGCATTCTTTTCTTAGAACATTTGAATCTCCCCACACTTAGGTAGTTGTGGTGTCGAAATTGTGATTAACTTTATCATCAATTTCTCTTGGACCATAATCAACTTGCATATCTGTGACTTTTGCTTTAAGCCAGTGGTCGGCTTCTTCTGTATTATCAATAAATTCAACTAGTTTCGCCTTTTCTTTAGGCGACAGATTGGATACTAACTGGTTACATAACTTAAAGTTCCCCTTAATTCTAGCATCGTAAACTCGTTTATAAAGTTTCTTCATTGAACTATAAATAACGGGGTCATTTAATTTCGTATCAACAACGGGGTTCTTTGTTATCAGGTCATCATTAGGTATTACTTCATCTTCCCCACACTTAGGCATTTTATTAAGCACTACCACTGGAGTTGGTAAAACAACATGGTTCTTACCAATCGTCTTTATTGGTTTAACGGTTTTGGTTGGTGGAGATTTAGACTTTCGAATCACAAAGGTGACCGATTTGTCACCATCACTAAGTGTCATTCTACCATACATCAAATAACGCCCCGGTGGACGCTAAGAATGGTCGACCTAAAATCAGAGGAATGTTTGAGTCCTCTTCTATGTCAATGACAATAAATTCGACTAGAAATGTTAAATTACCTAGTTGAACGGGTAGGTTTTCAGCAATTCCAATTGGGTGCTTAATGGTTTGATCAAGGAGTCGAACACTCATTTCTGTTGGACTTAACTCACCTACTCCTAATCTCTTATATAATGAAAGAGGCATAACACTTACACTTGCACCTAAATCTGCTAGTGCATCATACATGACATAATTACTAAGTAGACAAGGAACAATAAATTCACCCGGATCACCCAACCTGGGTGGAAGTTTTGGTGGAACTGTCTTCATCGGGTTTATCTTTACGGTTTTTGTTTCTTGCACTTTCTTATTCTTCTTCTTCTTCTTTCCAGAGGTATCACAAACTTTATTACCTATTACTTGCTCATACTCAACTCCTTTTCTTGAAAACGGGATGGGTGGTCTGTATGGTATAACCTTTGGCTTTACATACTCGGGTGGTGGTGGTGTAACTTCTTCATCGTTAATCATATTTAAAACCTTCCCATCTTCTGATGCTGGTTTTTCAGAATTTGTTGACACCATATTAACATTCTCATTCCGAGGATTTACTTCAGTGTTACTCGATAGCTTTCCTTGTTCCCTCTCACTCATCATGCTAACAAGAGTACCTACGTGTTTTTCTAGATACAAAATGGAAGTTTGTTGAGTTCTTAATGACTGATCAAACCTCTCATTTGTTTGGGTTTGAGATGTAATAAATTGTGTTTGAGATTCCATTAGCTTTGCCATCATTTCTTCCAGATTTGTCTTTTTCTCTTCGGTTTGTTGTGGTGGTTTATATAAGCCAGGTCTTTGTTGATTGAAAGTGTTGTTTTGAGTTGGTTGGTTATTCGGACCTTGTTGGTTATACGAGTTATTGTTGGGTCCATTTGGATTGTAAAGAATTTTTTGATTTCGACTAAAGTTTGGCCTTGGCGGTTGATAATTATTTTGATAATTATTTCACGGCCTTTGGTTCATGTAGGAAACATTCTCTCGTTGTTCCATCGTTTGTTCAATGTGACAATCTTTCGTTAAGTGTGTTCCACTGCATTGCTCACAACTGATTCGTATTGCGTGAATATCTTTAGTCATTTTTTCCATTCGTCTCTCGAAAGCATCTATTTTTGCGGAAACGAAATCAAAGTCATGGCTAGAATCGGCTCTAGCCGCTTTAGATGAACGAAAAATATCTTTTTCTTGGTGCCACTCATGTGAGTGGGTTGCTGTGTTATCAATAATTTTGTGAGCTTCGGTTGCGGTTTTATTCATAATGGAACCACCAGCTATTGTGTCGATGTCTTTTTGTGTAGCAACGTCGACACCTTGGTAGAATATTTGTACTATGTGATAAGTGTCTAAACCGCGCTGAGGACATCTTCTCAACAACTTTCCGAATCTTGTCCACGCCTCATATAATGTTTCATTTGGCTTTTGCGCGAACGTAACAATTTCTCCTTGAAGTCTCACGGCTTTGGATGCTGGAAAGAATCTTTTAAGAAAATTTTCAACTAAGACATCCCATGTGTCAATCGCCCCTTCAGGTAACGATTCTAACCAATCTTTGGCTTCTCCCTTTAAAGTCCAGGGAAACAACATGAGATAGATCTGTTCATCCTCAACTTCTCTAATTTTGAATCGAGTACAGATCCTATTAAAGGTTCGAAGATGTTCGTTTGGATCTTCTTTTGGCGTACCACTAAATTGGCATTGATTAGTTACCATGTGTAGGATTTGTCCTTTGATTTCATAATCTGGCGCATTAAAATCTGGCCGAATAATGGCGTGACCTTGGCCAGTGCGTATGGCTCTCATTCGGTCTTCCATACTTTGAGGTTCCGTTACTTCCATAATTGAATTTGTTGAATACAAATCACTAGAGGATTCTGATTTAACGGTTTGTGGTTCAGGAGGAATGATTAGTGGGTCAGGATCTTGGAATTGTCCTTGAATATCCTCCGGGTTCTTAATTGTGAAGTCGGGTTCAAAAAATGAATTATCGGAAATTTGAGTTGGAGTACTTTTTCGACTAGATGATGATTCTAAAGAAAAATCAACGGCGACAATATTAGCTAGATGTCTTGATCGGGTTACAGGTAGTGAACGTTTTACTCGGTGCATTCACTGAATATCCTATTAGTTATAAAAATAAAAATTATATAAGTTATCAAATTAATAAAATTTTCTGATTTTGCCCACGTTTCGAATAGTCAATAGATGCAGCAGGTATACAGGACCCTTTAAATCGGAAGTTCACAACTCGCCACTAACAAATCCAACTATTACTACGAACCAAAAAAATTGGATGTCTATCAATTTAATCGCTTAAAATAATTTTTTCGTCGAAATTTAAAGAAAATAAAAATATATGTCCTAAAAACTAGAGCGTAGAAAAGAAAAATAAAAAGAAATGCGTCGAAAAACGTCAAAAAATAAAAATAAGAAAGAAAAACGTCGAAACTTAAAAGTCTAAAAATTAAATCTAAAACGTTGCGCCTAAAGGTATTAAAACTTAATGTCATAACCCGTCCTTAACCATAAGAACGCGTTAGATAACGTATGATTTCATTGCGAGGTATTGACCTCTATATGAGACATTTTTGAAAGAAAACTGCATATATTATACATTACAAACCATAACCATTATTGTTGTTACAAGCTTAAGACAATAAAAAGAAGATTAACGTTTAGCGATAATCTTCGACTTACAAACTTTACAAATGATGACAACAACACGGTTTCTAGCATATTTTACAATACAACATCTCGGATATGCAGTTTTATTTTTGACACAAACATGCGTACGCAAGATCCTGGTTAGATCCAACATGATGCAGCGGAAGCTTTAGAAATCACCTGAGAATAGACATGTTTTAAAAGGTCAACATAAAGTTGGTGAGATATAGGTTTAGTGCCGGCAGCAATATATATATAGACCACAAGATTTCATATATAAACAGTTTAATAAAAATATTCTAAGTGGTTGAGCACTCGGTAACCATACTTAACATTTTCACGTCGCATATTCCCTTTAATATGAAATCTTACTACACCGTACCAAGTGTAGTCACAAAAACGAAGTACTGTGCAACCGTTGAATACTGGTCGTCCAGTCCGGTTGGGGTTGTCAGGCCCGATAGATCTATCAACAGGATTCGCGTTTACAATACCGCTGTAAATAGTAGTTACCAAGCTACAGGGAAGTATGCCAGTGGTACAACTCAACGTAGAATATATTTTTCAGTTACTTGTGTCCATATCGTAAAACATAAAATACATGTATTCTCATCCCGAAATATTTAGAGTTTAAAAGTGGGACTATATACTCACTCTTGTCTTGATGATATAAATAATTTGACTCGGTCTTCCGGTTGATATCACGAACCTATCCATATATAATATATCAATATGTTTTCATCTTAAAACAAACGTTATATATATATATATATACTTGTTATACTTTTAATACTTTGAATATTTCCTTAGTCCGAAGTTAGCTGTCCGAGGTTAGCAATTCAATTTTTAATGGTTCATTTTTTTGATGTTTAATATACCCGCAATAAATAAAACCCCCAACGAAATAAATAAAACCCCAACGTATATGTATTGGTCGAGATTAATCTTGACCCATGGTACCGGTGTTGTCAAATGACGTGTTGCGTACATAAAGTACCGGTGTTGTCAAATGACGTGTTGCGTACAATCATGGGATCTTATGATTAATCTTCTCGTGTTGCTTACGGGTGATCCTGAACCATATGAAATTGAATTATGAGTACATATATATAAAATATCATGTTATCTTAGAAGTATGTGATTTTATGTAAATTTTTCCAATGAATCCCGTAGTTGAAAATGTCTAGGATAGCCAATTTTGTTTCGGTCATAGTTTCTTCGTTACAAGTCCGTTTTCGTTGATTCAAATTGCCATCTTCTTGGATCGAGTTCTTCTTTAAGACTATGAACTGTAAATACCTTGGTTTGTATTCAAAATCATACGGCATAAGTGAAACATTAGTGAAACATATGAAGTTAAACATTTTTGTTACAACAAAATCATTTAATGACCATTTTTCTAAAAATACTTATACTTTGAAAAACCAAGTTTTACCTTGTTAAATTAGCATATACATAAGTTATATTACAGGTCTTGAAGTATTTTAAAAGTTAAGTTAGAAGGATCTATTTAGTTTGCAAACAAGTTTGAAAACATTCAAACTATGTTCTTGTTGTTAAACTTGTATACCACAAAATATGATAGCTATATATATATGAATCGAATAAGGTTATGAACATAGATTCTACCTCAAGTTCCTTGGATGAAGTTGCTGTAAAAGAGAAGTAAGAAGCTAGAATCAAAAGGGTACTAGAGGTGAATGAAAGATTGGAAGTAAGTTGGTGTTCTTGGAGGGTTTTCTTGAAGTGTTTTTGTATGGTTTTCTTATGGTGTTTTAGTATGGTTTTTGAAGCTAGATCTTCATGGAACTTTGCTGGATTGTTGAAGGTGTTTAAGGCTTCAAAGTATGTGTGTGTTTTGGCTAGAAAGTTGAAGTAAAATGAATGAAGATGATGATACATATAAAGGCCTTAAAAAACGTGGCATTAGGTGTTCATGGACAAAATTCTAGTTTGTAATCTTGCTAATTAGTCAAGTAATCATCCAAAAGTAATTACCTAGCTCTAAGGGCATGAATAATGGCTGGTTAGGTGGTGATTTTGATGTGTATTTACTATTAGTAAATACGTATAGGAGCTAGGTATGATACGAGTACAAATACTCTAGGTATACGTATAGAAATTTTGTGAAAAATGAAATGAGGATTCAAATATAGCTATCTTTTGTGAATACACTTATATGGTTTTATGTATTTAAGTTCTTTAAAAGTAATTAAATACATTACTTATACAATATATGTATAACATTATAAGTCTTAAGTATATATGTCAAATAACGTTACGTATTGTTATCGTTTTGAAAACTTAAGTTAGTAGTTTCAAAATACACATATAACTTGTTGTTATTAATATAAAATGAGGTATTAAAACATTCTTTAATCATGTTAAATATGTATATATACATTTATATACACAAACGTATAATTATCATATATTGTATAGTTCGTGATATCATCGGTCAAACTAGACGGTCAAACGTTGTGTAAAACTCTTTTCGGAAATATAAGTCTCGACAATTTGGATTGCTTATCATGTTGGCAAGGTTTAATTTATGTAAATATTAATCCTATAAGTATAGTATGATCGAAAAAGTGCGGGTCGTTACATTACCTCCCCGTTAAATAAATTTCGTCCCGAAATTTTAAAATTGTACCTATTTTGCGTCATCGAGAAACAAGTGTGGATACTTTTGCTTCATCTGATCCTCTCGTTCCCAAGTAAACTCGGGACCTCTTCTAGCATTCCAACGAACCTTAACAATCGGTATATTGCTCTGTTTGAGCTTTTTAACTTCACGGTCCATGATTTCGATTGGTTCTTCGACGAATTGTAGTTTCTCGTCGACATGGATTTCTTCAAGAGGAATGGTAAGGTCTTCCTTTGCAAGACACTTCTTAAGGTTCGAGATGTGAAAGGTATTATGTACTCCGGCGAGTTGTTGTGGTAACTCGAGTCGATAAGCTACCGGTCCAATGCGTTCGATGATCTTAAACGGGCCTACGTACCTTGGGTTCAGTTTACCCCTTTTTCCGAAACGTATTACACCTTTCCAAGGTGACACCTTTAGCATAACCATGTCCCCAACCTGAAACTCTAATGGTTTCCTTCGAACATCGGCGTAGCTCTTTTGGCGACTACGGGCTGTTTTCAATCTCTCCTTGATTTGCACTATCTTCTCAGTCGTTTCATGTATGATCTCGGGACCAGTTAAATGTCGATCTCCTACTTCATTCCAACAGATAGGAGATCTACACTTCCTTCCGTACAATGCTTCGAATGGCGCAGCTCCAATGCTCGCATGATAACTATTATTATACGAGAATTCTGCTAACGGTAGATATTTATCCCATCCGTTTCCAAAATCGATCACACATGCCCTGAGCATGTCTTCGAGAGTCTGAATCGTTCTTTCACTCTGTCCATCGGTTTGTGGATGATATGCGGTACTCATATCCAACCGAGTTCCTAGTGCCTCCTGTAGTGATTGCCAAAATTTTGAAGTAAATCTACTATCACGATCGGATATAATGGAAATAGGTATTCCATGCCTTGAAACTATTTCCTTTATATATAATCGTAATAATTTCTCCATTCTATCTGTTTCCTTTATAGGCAAGAAATGTGCAGATTTGGTAAGACGATCAACAATTACCCAAATGGTGTCGTATCCCCAGGCAGTCTTTGGTAACTTCGTGATGAAATCCATGGTAATACCGTCCCATTTCCATTCTGGAATTTCTGGTTGTTGAAGTAACCCTGACGGCTTCTGGTGTTCTGCTTTGACTTTGGAACAAGTTAAACATTCCCCAACATATGTTGCAACGTCTGTCTTCAAATTAGGCCACCAATAATGCGTCTTAAGATCTTGGTACATCTTTCCAACTCCAGGATGTATCGAATATCTTGTCTTATGTGCCTCGTTCAATATCAACTTCCTTAATCCACCCAACTTCGGTACCCAAATACGATTTGCAAAATATCGAATTCCATCTTCCCGCATAACGAGTTGCTTCGCATACTTCTTCATTATTTCATTTCCTATATTTTCTTTAGTAAGTGCTTCTCGTTGAACTTCTTTGATTTGTGAGTTGAGATTCATGCGAATTTTTATGTTCATCGCTCGTACTCTAATTGGTTCTCGTTCCTTTCTGCTTAATGCATCAGCCACTACATTCGCTTTCCCGGGATGATAGCGAATCTCACAATCGTAGTCGTTTATCAGCTCGACCCACCTACGTTGCCTCATGTTCAATTGTTTCTGATCAAAAATATGTTGAAGGCTTTTATGATCAGTAAACACAGTGAATTTAACCCCATACAAGTAGTGTCTCCACATCTTCAATGCAAACACGACTGCTCCCAATTCTAGATCATGCGTCGTATAATTTCGCTCGTGAATCTTCAATTGTCGGGATGCAAATGCAATAACTTTCTTCCGTTGCATAAGAACACAACCAAAACCTTGTCGCGAAGCGTCACAATATATTTCAAAATCATCGTTCCCTTCTGGTAACGATAATATAGGCGCCGTAGTTAACTTCTTCTTCAGTATTTGAAATGCGTTCTCCTGCTCCGAGGTCCATTCATATTTCTTCCCTTTTTGCGTTAACGCTGTCAACGGCTTAGCTATTCGGGAAAAATCTTGAATAAACCTTCTATAATAACCGGCTAAACCCAAAAATTGGCGTATCTGCGTTGGTGTCTTAGGAGTCTCCCATTTTTCAATAGCTTCAGTTTTTGCTGGATCAACCTGAATTCCTTCGCTATTAACAACGTGACCAAGAAATTGCACTTCTTTCAACCAGAAAGCACACTTAGAAAATTTAGCATAAAGTTGTTCTTTTCTTAACAACTCCAGTATCAACCTTAAATGCTCTTCATGCTCTTGCTCACTCTTGGAATAGATAAGAATATCATCAATGAAAACGATAACAAACTTATCTAAATACGGACTACAAACTCGATTCATGAGGTCCATGAATACAGCTGGCGCATTCGTCAATCCAAACGGCATAACCAAAAATTCGTAATGACCATAACGTGTCCGAAAAGCAGTTTTCGGAATGTCCTCTTCTTTAACGCGTAGTTGATGATAGCCCGATCTTAGGTCGATTTTCGAATAAATACATGATCCTTGCAGTTGATCAAATAAGTCATCAATTCTCGGTAGTGGATATCGATTCTTGATAGTTAACTTATTTAATTCACGATAGTCTATACACATCCTAAAAGATCCATCTTTCTTCTTAACAAACAAAATTGGAGCTCCCCACGGTGAAGTACTCGGTCGTATGAATCCACGGTCCAGTAATTCTTTTAACTGACTTTGAAGTTCTTTTAACTCGGACGGTGCAAGTCTATATGGAGCACGAGCCACTGGTGCAGCTCCTGGTACTAAATCTATTTGAAATTCTACCGATCTAAATGGAGGTAATCCCGGCAATTCTTCCGGAAAAACTTCAGGAAAATCTCTTGCCACAGGCACGTCGTTGATGCACTTTTCTTTCTTTTCGACTTTATTAACATGTGCTAAAATAGCGTAACATCCCTTTTCTAAACACTTCTTGGCTTTCAAACAGCTAATGAGTTTTAGCTTTGAATTACCCTTCTCTCCATAAATCATCACCGGTATTTTATCCTTACCAGGAATACGAATTGCCTTCTTGGCACAAACAACTTCCGCTCCTATTTTGGACATCCAGTCCATGCCGACTATTACATCAAAACCTCCTAATTCTACGGGTATTAAGTCGATTTTAAACGTTTCTCCGGCTAGATTTATTTCACAATCACGACAAATTTTATCGGCTTTGATTAGTTTACCATTAGCTAACTCAATCAAGTACTTAGCATCTAGAGGTAATGATGAACAATTCAATTTAGTGTAAAAATTTATACACACGTAACTTCTATCGGCGCCAGTATCAAATAAAATAGATGCTGATAAGTTATTGATGGTAAACGTACCCGTAACAAGCTCCGGGTCTTCTCGTGCCTCTCTAGCATTAATAACAAACGCTCTTCCACGTGCAGGTCCGCCATTCTTTTCTGGATTCGGGCACTGACTCTTATAATGACCTTGTTTTCCACACCCAAAACAAGTAACGTTAGCCAAAGCAGTTCTATTTGCGTTGGTGGCAGGAGTCTTGTTACCATTTGCATTTGTAACGAGAGCCTTACAATCTTCAGCAAGATGTCCCTGTCTATTGCATTTAGTGCACAACACACTACAGTAACCAAAGTGATGTTTGTGACAACGGTTGCATAAAGGACTTTGTCCTTTGTAACCAAAGCCTGAACCGCTACCCGCACCTTTCGTGGTTTCTTGTTTCTTATAAGGTTGTTGTTGGTTACCTCGATCATAACCTCCATTCCACTTTTTCTTGTTCCCCAATACCTTCACCTCAGTATTGAATGCTTTCTTGTCCAAAATGACCTGATCCATTAGCTCGTTCGCCATGGTTATAGCTTCATGAATTGTCTTAGGTTTCGATGCTGTAACGTTTGCCTTGACCTTTTTGGGCAAACCACCTTTGTACATTTCAATCTTCCGTGCTTCGGTTGGAACCAATTCAGGACATAGTAAAACCAATTCCATGAATCGCTGATTGTAGTTGGTGATTTCAGTACCAACCACCTTCAAACTTCGTAACTCATCTTCTAACTTAATAACCTCATTCCTTGGACAATACTCGGTGATTATCATTGTTTTGAATTCTTCCCATGGAGTATCATAAGCTACATCTCCTCCTACCGCCTTCACATAATTCTTCCACCATGTGAGTGCACTATCTTGTAAAGTGCACGATGCGTATTTGATCATGTCCTTTTCAACACAACCACTGATTTTGAACACAGTTTCCATCTTTTCTATCCACCGGGTTAAACCGATCGGTCCTTCCGTTCCACTGAATGATGATGGCTTGCAAGCTTGAAACGTCTTGTAGGAGCATCCTACACGAGGATTTGGATTAACTGCAGCAGCTCTTGCAGCTTCGACCCATAACATTCTATCGTTCACTCGTTGATTGATGAGTTCCTCGAGTTCTTGTTCCGTCATTCGATTCAATCGCGCCATTTCCTAATGAAAAAAATAATTATTCACATGGATTATTATAGACGTAGTGTGTATTTATAGTACATTATAGCTTGTTAATAATATGAACCAGGTATTATTATAAAAGCCTTTTCTTCTTATTAGCGTTTTATAATTATATCTTGGGTAGTACCTACCCGTTAATGTTCATACTTAATAGCTTAGTACAGAACCAATTACTACAATCTAAATAATACTTAACCATGGAAAATTATTGCATTTCATACTTCGCTATTTTACATATGCTTATCTTACATCGAACATTAAACAAACCACACTAATAATATTATACAAAACATTATTTGATTCCATGGTTTAATACGGCAGTGCATCGTTCGGTCTATTTTCTAGGGCGTTTAGTTCCAATGAATGGCCTAACGCTTATCCTAGCTGTCTGCCTACGTTTTGGCTGAGGAGCCGAAGAACTAGACGCCGGGATAGCACTAATAGGAATAGCGGGAATAGGGGTGGTAGTGTTGAGTGGAATTGGTGCCACGTCATTCTCACTAAGTTCGGGATTTGAATTTTCTAATTCATTCGCTTTTCGTTTCTTTCCTTGATCGAATTTTTCTTTCGTAATTTCTAGTATTTCTTCCTCGGGTTCACTTTCTTCTTCGGGTTCACTTTCCTCTTCGGGTTCACTTTCCTCCTCGGGTTCACTTTCCGATATTTCAATAGTTGGTTCATCCGGAAATTGTGAGTCTTCCCCAAAAATACCACTTTCGTCATCGGATATGTTAATGACTGAAACACAATCTGAAGGTTCTGATTCGGAGTCGCTGAATGTGATAATAAGTTTCGAGCCCGACATCTATCACACAACAACTAACCCATTAGTACTTACATAATATTTACACATAAATTTTAACCAACAGTGATAAGCAATGGTTTTTTTTTTTTTTTTAAAATCAGACCCGGTCAAAGTCCAGACTTTACTAATGTATCCTAACGACTTCTCGGTTAGACACACTAATGCAAACCTGGTTCGCTAAGACCAACGCTCTGATACCACATGTCATAACCCGTCCTTAACCATAAGAACGCGTTAGATAACGTATGATTTCATTGCGAGGTATTGACCTCTATATGAGACATTTTTGAAAGAAAACTGCATATATTATACATTACAAACCATAACCATTATTGTTGTTACAAGCTTAAGACAATAAAAAGAAGATTAACGTTTAGCGATAATCTTCGACTTACAAACTTTACAAATGATGACAACAACACGGTTTCTAGCATATTTTACAATACAACATCTCGGATATGCAGTTTTATTTTTGACACAAACATGCGTACGCAAGATCCTGGTTAGATCCAACATGATGCAGCGGAAGCTTTAGAAATCACCTGAGAATAGACATGTTTTAAAAGGTCAACATAAAGTTGGTGAGATATAGGTTTAGTGCCGGCAGCAATATATATATAGACCACAAGATTTCATATATAAACAGTTTAATAAAAATATTCTAAGTGGTTGAGCACTCGGTAACCATACTTAACATTTTCACGTCGCATATTCCCTTTAATATGAAATCTTACTACACCGTACCAAGTGTAGTCACAAAAACGAAGTACTGTGCAACCGTTGAATACTGGTCGTCCAGTCCGGTTGGGGTTGTCAGGCCCGATAGATCTATCAACAGGATTCGCGTTTACAATACCGCTGTAAATAGTAGTTACCAAGCTACAGGGAAGTATGCCAGTGGTACAACTCAACGTAGAATATATTTTTCAGTTACTTGTGTCCATATCGTAAAACATAAAATACATGTATTCTCATCCCGAAATATTTAGAGTTTAAAAGTGGGACTATATACTCACTCTTGTCTTGATGATATAAATAATTTGACTCGGTCTTCCGGTTGATATCACGAACCTATCCATATATAATATATCAATATGTTTTCATCTTAAAACAAACGTTATATATATATATATACTTGTTATACTTTTAATACTTTGAATATTTCCTTAGTCCGAAGTTAGCTGTCCGAGGTTAGCAATTCAATTTTTAATGGTTCATTTTTTTGATGTTTAATATACCCGCAATAAATAAAACCCCCAACGAAATAAATAAAACCCCAACGTATATGTATTGGTCGAGATTAATCTTGACCCATGGTACCGGTGTTGTCAAATGACGTGTTGCGTACATAAAGTACCGGTGTTGTCAAATGACGTGTTGCGTACAATCATGGGATCTTATGATTAATCTTCTCGTGTTGCTTACGGGTGATCCTGAACCATATGAAATTGAATTATGAGTACATATATATAAAATATCATGTTATCTTAGAAGTATGTGATTTTATGTAAATTTTTCCAATGAATCCCGTAGTTGAAAATGTCTAGGATAGCCAATTTTGTTTCGGTCATAGTTTCTTCGTTACAAGTCCGTTTTCGTTGATTCAAATTGCCATCTTCTTGGATCGAGTTCTTCTTTAAGACTATGAACTGTAAATACCTTGGTTTGTATTCAAAATCATACGGCATAAGTGAAACATTAGTGAAACATATGAAGTTAAACATTTTTGTTACAACAAAATCATTTAATGACCATTTTTCTAAAAATACTTATACTTTGAAAAACCAAGTTTTACCTTGTTAAATTAGCATATACATAAGTTATATTACAGGTCTTGAAGTATTTTAAAAGTTAAGTTAGAAGGATCTATTTAGTTTGCAAACAAGTTTGAAAACATTCAAACTATGTTCTTGTTGTTAAACTTGTATACCACAAAATATGATAGCTATATATATATGAATCGAATAAGGTTATGAACATAGATTCTACCTCAAGTTCCTTGGATGAAGTTGCTGTAAAAGAGAAGTAAGAAGCTAGAATCAAAAGGGTACTAGAGGTGAATGAAAGATTGGAAGTAAGTTGGTGTTCTTGGAGGGTTTTCTTGAAGTGTTTTTGTATGGTTTTCTTATGGTGTTTTAGTATGGTTTTTGAAGCTAGATCTTCATGGAACTTTGCTGGATTGTTGAAGGTGTTTAAGGCTTCAAAGTATGTGTGTGTTTTGGCTAGAAAGTTGAAGTAAAATGAATGAAGATGATGATACATATAAAGGCCTTAAAAAACGTGGCATTAGGTGTTCATGGACAAAATTCTAGTTTGTAATCTTGCTAATTAGTCAAGTAATCATCCAAAAGTAATTACCTAGCTCTAAGGGCATGAATAATGGCTGGTTAGGTGGTGATTTTGATGTGTATTTACTATTAGTAAATACATATAGGAGCTAGGTATGATACGAGTACAAATACTCTAGGTATACGTATAGAAATTTTGTGAAAAATGAAATGAGGATTCAAATATAGCTATCTTTTGTGAATACACTTATATGGTTTTATGTATTTAAGTTCTTTAAAAGTAATTAAATACATTACTTATACAATATATGTATAACATTATAAGTCTTAAGTATATATGTCAAATAACGTTACGTATTGTTATCGTTTTGAAAACTTAAGTTAGTAGTTTCAAAATACACATATAACTTGTTGTTATTAATATAAAATGAGGTATTAAAACATTCTTTAATCATGTTAAATATGTATATATACATTTATATACACAAACGTATAATTATCATATATTGTATAGTTCGTGATATCATCGGTCAAACTAGACGGTCAAACGTTGTGTAAAACTCTTTTCGGAAATATAAGTCTCGACAATTTGGATTGCTTATCATGTTGGCAAGGTTTAATTTATGTAAATATTAATCCTATAAGTATAGTATGATCGAAAAAGTGCGGGTCGTTACACTTAAATGGAATTCTATATCCAAAACGGCAATAAACTTAATTTAGGCACTAAAATGTATAAACGGCGTCGCAAAGTTCTAAAGCGCCTAAATCTTAATTCTAAAGAAAAAGCACTTTAAGGGATTTTACGGCAAAACCTAAAAATCTAGAAATATAAAAGTAACTACGGCAAAAACTAAGCTTAAAACTATATAACGAATGATAAAAATACAAATTATAACTAAAATGATAAAAATGCAAATTTTATAAAAATATTATTTTTATATTACTTTTTTCATAAAAGGATTAATATAAATATGTAAATAATAATGACTAAAACTTAAAATACAAACTTAATTAAAAACTAAAACTAAATATTAAATATAGACCTTAATTAGGTTTTAAATAATAATAATTAAAATTAAAACCCTAATTATGTAATTAATGTGTACTAGATTAACCTGTCAGAGACGGCTCCGCGACTGCGGTGTTCTTTTCCTGACTAGCTCCGCGACAGTGGAGATTAATAGTAATGGGTTCGGTATTGGGCTAAAACAGTTTGGCCCAGTCACGATTTTAATTAATAATTGTTTTGGGCTTCGAACTTAATCCGGCCCAGTACAAATTTTTATGTTTATTTGTTTTTTAAGTTTTATAAAATAATATATAGAAAATTTATAAAAAAATAAACTTATATTTTCAAAATCAAAGAAAAAAATACTTATTAATTTTATAGAATCTTAAAAATATATATCTTTTATACTTTTTTTAATACTTATTATAAATATAAAATATTTTTACGAAATAAGAAATAATATATTTTTACAAAAATATAGTTCTAACAAAATATAGCGTTATTCACCGAGTCCCCGGCAGCGGCGCCAAAAACTTGATGTGCGAGCGGAGGTGTACGAAATACTATTATTTTTAATACGAAATACGATACAAATTACACAAGTTTTAATTATTTATTTATGGGATATACCTAAACCTTGCTACAACACTTATAGACAATGTACCTAATCGTAGAGTAGTGTAGTTTTTAGTAAGTCCGATTCGTTCCACAGGGAGCTAGTGATTACGTACTATATTTTTATAGAACTATATTTTTACAAAATATATATAATTATATATAGGTAGTAATATTATAAAAGGGGGGTTTTACCGTTTAATGACCGATTTGTCGATTTTATATTTTAAGCGTAAAGATAAATGACAATAATTAAAGTGCGTAAAATAAATAATAATAATTAAAAGACGATATATAAAATAATAGTAAATAAAAGTACGATGAGATATAAAATAACACAATTATGCTTATTTAAACATCCGTAACCATGATGTTTGACGTTTTGATTTTAATTTATTTCTCTGGGTTAATTGTCCTTTGTCCTAGATTTATTTGATACCTATCTGGTTTTTGTCCATAATAGTCCATCAGTCATAATTATAAAATGCTCGTCAAATTAACCTTATTCCCGAAGTCAAATATTCTAACTAATTAGGGATTTAAACTGTAACAAGGTTTTAATACTTTGTTAATAATAACACCAAGTTATCGACTGCGTGTATTCCAAGGTTTTAATACTTTGTTAACAATTACACCAATTACCCTTGTATGTAATCCACCCATGTTTTAATTAGTCCCTGATATACTTTGTTTTAATTACCCAATCCAATTGATTAATTAAATGATTGTAAATGATGTCGTATAAACGTCACTAAATAGGACATTCGTAATCAATTTAATAATTATTAGATTAACTAATTTGAAGATAGGTTCGACAAGTTCCAATGAGTTATCATTCGATTAGACAATACCCCCATCTATTAATAGTCCATAGTCCAATGTCCACAAGTGTCGGTCTTTTGTCCAAACCCGAATTATGGTACAAAATCCAATAACCCCGTCTTTAATATTTAGTCTAACATCATGATTACTTCGGTTTAAATAAGCATAATAATAACTTAGTTACGAGACATTAATTTAAAAAAGGAAGAACATAGCTTACAGTGATTATTAATAGCGTAGCGTTACACGGACATAGTTCCAACTTTAAAACTCATAAAGCATTCTTACAATAACCGTATTATTATTAACTTAAATTAAAATTATAATTATAATATATAAATATAAATATAAACTGAGAAAAAAAGATAGAAAAGGGGTGTGTTTGATCGTCCGAATGCGTTGGCTTTTATAGGCAATTCTGTCCCAGGCAGCTCCGCGATCGTGGTACTTTTGTGCCTTGGTTCTCCGCGATTATGGAGGTTCGAAATCCAGCTCATCCAATAAATACAAAACGTGGGCTGCTGAATATATATATTATATTATATTCTTGTGCATAGTTGACTTGTAATTTTAGTTCCGTTGAGTCGTACGTTGATAGTTGGTTTATGTCTCGGTTATGGATTTTTGAACGCTTTTTCGTACGCTTAGATATCTTGTACTTTGCATTTCGCGGCTTTTACTCTTGTCATTTTTAGATGTTATTCATCAATAATTTGAACCACTTGGATTGTAACTTGTACATATGAGCTTTTTGGTCATTTGCGTCTTCAAATCGTCATTTTCTTCTTTTGTCTTCGCACTTATTTATTTAAACGCATATTACATAAAAATAGAACAATTGAAACTAAAAGCTTTACATATTGGAAGGATATTGCTATGAAATATATGTTCATTTGGAGCATTAACTCTAACACCAACCAAATCCCCCTTTAAAATTTGTCAACACCACGAGCTATTAAACAAAAAAGAACTTTTAATATTTGTCAACACCACGAGCTCTTAAACTCAAAAGAATAATTGTTTAAAAATCAATTAATTTTGCACGATTATTTTACTCATCCGTGCAACGCACGGACTCTAATATTTTATTTATTTTGCTATTTACATACTTGAATGATATAATTTGTTATAGTTTTGCACGGTTTTTTACAAACCCATGCAACACACGAGCTCTAAAACGTAGTATATATTTATAAGAGAAAGTTATTGCTGACGTTGCGAAACCTAATTAAAAGTTAATTATGGATATATATATATATATATATATATATATATATATATATATATATATATATATATATATATATATATATATATATATATATGGAAACAAATACTTCATTTAAAATAGTATTAAATTTCCAATAACAACTTAAAATGGTATTGTCATGATCATGATAATTATAAATCTTACTCCGTAATTCTTAATATCTTATAATTTAATATACTATTATTTATTGTTATTTATTATTATTATTATTATTATTATTATTATTATTATTATTATTATTATTATTATTATTATTTTTATTATTATTATTACTCTTTTGGTCCGATATTAATAGTCCTGTTTTGACTTTTAAAGTTTTTTGTTACCAACTTTGACTTTAAATATATTTATTTGTATTAAATATTATTCGATAAAAGTTATATCAATGGATCAGTTTTTGAATATGTTATTGGTATAACGTTTATCAAGTATTATATAACACACACAAATTAATTTAAAGTAAAAGTTGGAAAGAAAAGACTCTAAAAATCAAAACTGGATTTTTAATATGTGACGGAGGGAGTAATAAACTATAATACCTCGTCATATGAATGCTCATTCTATCCTTGTTTTAGATTTCATATTTTATCAATTTAATAGTTAGGTTTTGATAAAGGAGAATGATATGTACACAATCATTTTTTATGTATACAATCAATCATGTTTTACACTGTTGTAGTGTACAACACTGCAAAGCATGATTGTTAATATATTACCGTATCATAATTGCATTCAAAATGGATATGTAGTATCTATTATTTATTATTTATCTATAATTTATATATAATTAAAAAGATATTAATTGTGAGAAATTAAAAAAAAAACTGTAGACGTTAAGTTACTAACAACACCCAAAACTACTTTTAAAATTTGTCAACATCATGTGTTCTTAAACTAAAAAAACTTTTAAAATTTGTCAACACCACGGGCTCTTAAACTCAACAGAATAATTGTTTGAAAAAATCAATTAATTTTGCACGATTATTTTTACCAACATGTAACATCCCATTTTTCAGTTACGCGCTATTTTGGACGTCATTTGAATTACGAGGAATGTAATCATATATTTTGACCACAAATAAAGTTTGAGTTAGTGTTCTAAAACCTTACCATGGGAGAGTAGACCTTATTACCTTTATAACGATATCTCATTTCATCCCCATTTTTCACCAACCAAACTCTAGAGAGAGAGATGAGGGTTTCTAGTGAGAGAAACCTTCAATGGAAGATGAAGATGGTGATTTTTGCCCAAATTGGAAACGTGTCTTGGTTCTCCTTGATATTTTTAGCTACTAGCTCGGTTTTGAAGTTGAGTTTAACCCTAGATTCGATTTTAATTACTTTGATTTTGATTTGGGGTTAGGGTTTGTGCTAGTTAGGGTTATAAACCCCATTTGTCATGAAATTGGGGTTTTTGTTGTATGTATTGTGTAAGTAAACTCGATTATTGTGGGTTTAGGGTTTGATGACGAATTTGGAACTATTTGACATAGATTTGGGTGTTAGTCACTAGTTTATAAGTGTATTGGTGGTTTTGATGCTCTTAAGAACATGTTTGCTAGTCAAAATGGGTGTTAACTTTGATTTAGTGTCAAACTAAGTTTTGAGTCAAGTTTTGGTGAATCAAGTATGTAAATACTTGGTTTACGTGTTAATTGGTGTTTTGGAAATATAATCACTAGCCGTTAGTGATTATGGGTGTTTTTGTGACTTTTGTCAAAATGGGTAAATTGAATTAGGTCAAAGTTGATGATGACACTAGTTTTGGTCAAATGGATGTTTAAACACTTGTGTCAAGTGTTAAATGGAGTTTTTGGAAGTAATCGCTCATGAGAAGTGATTTCGGGTCAAAGTGATATTTTTTTAACATAAGTCAAATGTGGTCAAGTGGAATATAGTTCAATATTGCACATGTTGTAATCTTGGTGTAAATGGCATTTGAAATGATCACTACCTAAGTAGTAATCTAGTGTCGGGACCTAGGTTGGTCTAGTTAGTGTAAAGTATAATTTGGGATAAATTGCACATTGTAGAGTGGGTTTGAATTACCACCCGAAGTGGTAATTAGTTTGTGTCAATTAGGTGTTAAATGGTCGGGTTTTGGCGAAGAAGTTGTGATCCCTCTTCTAAGGGATGATTGTGTTGGATTCTCTTTTAGAGAAGGTATATTTATGTGTATTTTGTGCCTATGTGTGCTATAGGTGGTTACTTGCTTGGATTTGAGGACGGACATCATGTTATACATGACTTGTGCGGGCATTCCAAGGTGAGTGAAATAATTATACATGTATGTATGTAATGTATTTACTTGTGTGTGATGCGATGTGGGATTAAAGTTCGCGTGTACGATACCACATTGTGTTGGCATGTGATGAGGGTTTAAAGTTGGCGTGTTCGATACCTCATCATCATGTGTGGCATGTGATATGGGTTTAAAGTTCGCGTGTTCGATACTGTTAGTACGATTTTCCGTATAGCGGCTGTAAGGTACTAGTACAGAAAATTAGCTGCTCAGCGTGTGGCGTATACTGTTGATTGTTGTTTGCCCTCGAGAAATAATCTCTACAGACCCGGAACACAGATGTAAGATCTGTGGGATGGCCTCAATCAATCTGTGGATCACTCTGTAATGATCCGTCTAGCGCACTGCTGCTAAGCGACTAATATTGTTTTAGAGTGAGAAAGAACTGTGTGAGAGAGAAAGTGTACTTCTCTCTGACTGAAGTTCAGATTAGAATGATGTGAAATGTGGTGACCCATGGGGTCTATTTATAGGCGTAGAATGTCCAAAATTCACGGGATACACGTGTCAATCACTGAATGGTTCTGTTACGTGAAGTATCCTGAATGTCGGTGGCATGTGCTGACGTGGCTGTGTGCCGTTCACGCGCTAAGTTAAAGGGCTTATGCATAGAAGCTTCCTGCAGGGCTTACGCTTGACGCTGGGCGGCCTGCTGGACGCTGGGCAGCAAACTCTGAAAACTGCCAAATTTCATTATGTCTTGTGCTCTTTGATCGAGTTTTCTGTATAAAAATGATGTTTTTATGCGTGTATCTCCTAGGATACACCATTAAGTCCCCCCCAGTTTAATGTCTTTATGTTTGTAAAAAATAAAGTCATTAAACTAAAAATAAAAGATGCCTTTTTTCTCGAAGACACAAAACTGCTGTAGCCGTCTGATTTTCTGCTCTGACGTCATTTTATCAATCATGAATTTGCCCCCAAAATCCTTTTAATTTATTTTTAAAGTTTAAATTGTTTGTTCTATTGATCTGTCCCATACACGTGTCTCAATCTCATCCTTTTATTATTCATTTGCTTGACTATAAATAGTTCAACCCTTTACCTTTTTCCTTTTCCGAAAACTGTTTATTTGCTGTGAAGATATCTTGCAATTTATTCAATTTAGCAATCCGTCAAGTATAAGGTCAGTGATTGTTCATCTTTTCTTCTGTTTGAATTTTCATTTTTCGTACTACCATGGCCGAATCCAGCAGCACGTCTTCTCAAAGAGACAATCGTGACGTCAGCACCATCCCTTCTAGTATCACGGAAGCCGATATTGAGCAATTATGTAAGAAACACAGATATCTTGGATTGTTGAATCCTATTGTTCCTTCACCTAACGATAGAGCCAATAAACTGCCAACAAATATGATTACCCTCTATAAATTGCAATTAACTGTAGGAAATCTCCGTATTCCTCTTTCTTCCTTTCTTCAACAAATTCTTGCCCACTATGGGATAGGTATTAGTCATGTTCATCCATTAGGTTTACAGAAAATTATTCTTTTTGAAATGTACTGTAATTTTGTAGGAGAAGCTCCCAATGTGAATATTTTCCATGAATTATTTAGAACTAGATTAGTTAGCAAATGCTGGTATACATTTGATTGTAAGCCGAACAAGGCGTTTACTGGGATGAAAGAAAGTTCTTTAAAGAACTGGAAAGATCCCTATTTCTTTGTTAATGAAAGGGTTGTTCAAGATGCCTGGGCATGTGTTCGTGGTTGGAGAAAAACTACCATAGGAGTTAGCAAATCCACCACATTATATGAGGATGAAAGGTTTATTCTTAGTACTTTGAAGACTTTCAAATTTCCACAAAGGTCATATGATGATTATGAAGCCATATTGGTTCTCTGTAAAATGAGTAACAACTGGCGTTCTGGATATACACCGGTACTGCGCTGGGAAGGCCGTGGTAGGCACCTTTATTGATATATTCTGTTATTTGTTATGCTGTTCTGAGTTATGTATGTTCTTATATGTGTTTCTGTTTGTTTGTATATTATCTGATTGCAGAAGAAGTAATGCAGGTTTACAGAACCTTCAAGAAAACCAATCTTGATCCTTTGATTGTGTCTGAACGACCCAAAACCCCTGCTGAAATTGAGGCGGAGAAAGCCCAAGATGCTGCTTTTGAACAGCAACTGAAAAGCCCAGAGCGATCTGCTGAGGGTGGAGATGGTGGTACTGTTCAACCATCTCCTGATGTTGAAATTTTTGAAGTCACCCCTGATCCGTCCAGCACCAAGAAGGCTGGTAAAAGTTCAAAGCGTGAGGGGAAACGTCCAATAGGTGAAGCTGCTGACAAACCAAAAAAGAGAAGTATATATCTTCACTGTGTCTGCATAAATAGATTAATAATTTGATGTTGAAGCTTCTATTGTATATTTATCTGCTTTTTCATTTTATAGGATTGGTTCTTCAAGATGATGTGGTTGATGCTTCTGCTTGGAAGGATCCTGAGAGTAATAAAACTGTTGATGTTGAAGATGACACTGATGATGATAATGAAGAAACTGACGATGTTGATTCTTTTGAGACTCCTCCATTCAGAACTCTGCATACGTCGAAAGGGACTGATACCACACAATCCTCTGCTTCCACTCAACCACTATCCATACCATTAAATGGACTACAAGCCTTTCTTGATGATCCTAGTAACAAATCTGATGATTTTGCTGATTTTTTGAAGGTAGTTTTTATAATCTAAAAACACTGTTTCACTAATAATTGTTTTCTCATTAGCATTACTGAATTCATTGTAGGCAAGTACCATTACTGATTTGTCTTCCTCTCTGTCCACCATGACGCATAAACAAAGCTATCAAACCACTGTTGCAGCATTAGTACTTCTAAATCAACATGTGATTCATGGGCTTAAAATGTAAAAAGCCCAAGATACTATTGTTGCCAATGCTATGCATAATGCTAACAAGGTAAAGGGGCTTGAAATTGACTTGAAAGATGCCATTTCAAAGCTGAAGACTGTAGAGGATGCTGTTAAGAAGAAGGAGGAGTTGTTGCAGGTGGTGGAAACAAAATGTGTTGCAGAGAGAGTAGAAAAAGAAAAATGCATGGAGGAGAAGGATATACTGGTGAAGGAAAATGAAGAGTTGAAGAAGTTGCTTGATGAGAAGAATCAATTGTTGGAGGAGAAGATTGCTGCTGCTGCTGATGTTAAGAAAGACTTTATTGATTTAAAAGCTGGTATCCCTAATCTTGTGCATAGGGTGTTGGGTTCTAAACTTGTGGGTGAAACTTTCAACAGGTATTTAGTGGCATCTACAAAATGTGATCTTGCAGATGCAATGGAAGAAATTTTGAATGCCCTGCCTGTGAAACCTGACCCTTTACCAGATGCTATTTCAAAACACATGAAACCAGATACTGATGCTAAGCTGCAGTTGGCCATTACCGAAGTAACATCCTTGAAAATTGATTCTGTAAGTGAGGTTTGTGCTAGGGAGGAGGTGTCTGTGAAGGATATTTTGGATGTGCCCATTTAAGAACATATTTTCTCTGTAATAACAATGTGTAATAACTTGATACTGATAATTTTTGTATATTGCCATTATGCTGAATGTTAGCATATTTTGCTATTCTTATTATTATGTTGCCGCTATGTGCATTTAAATTCATATAGCATGTCATATGAAATGTTGTTTGTTTTAAACTGATTTTTGATTATGCATTGAACTGCAATCCGTCATCCGTTGTTCGTGATACCCATCACATCATTCGCCTTTATGAGTCTAAAGTATACTGCTACTTAAATGCTATTGTGTTTTCAGTTTAAAATTTGTATATCTGATTTGTTTTGAGTAAAACAAATATAATTCTATGATTGTTGCATAAACAATTTATTCATTCTCCATTCTGCATTAGCTGAATTATGTTATGAAGAAATATCGAGAAGTCTTTTGATAACTTCTGAAATAGGATGTGAATGAATCATAATGATAGTGCTCTGTCTGTATGTTATAAAAATTGATAAATGTGTTTGAGAAAATTCTGTTTATGGAACTAGCAATGTTCCGTCCAGCGTGTTGCGCTTAGGTTTTGTGCGGCTTTATAAAATACACTTGTATTTAATGTATTCTGGTTACAAGTTATAAATGGATTTATGCCGTTGTGATAAACCATTCTGTATGTCATGACATTATGAGATCTTTAGTTTTGCCTCGGTGCCCTCTAGCGAAGTAAATACTTTACGCTAGTCGATCCCTTGTGTCTATAATGTTGACACAAGAGCTTCTACCATCGGGGACATAAAAATGCCTTGCCTTATGTGGGTAGGAATGAATGCCATGCTTTACATTCGTAACGCGTAATGCTGTGCGTAAGAAAAATTTAAAATTTTATTGATAATACTGTCACACATACAACATTTTTGTGTAATATCTTCGCATGGGGTGATCAAGTCCCAATTAGAAAATTACAAAAAGTGTATTGTGTTGTTGCCTGAACTGATGAAAATTAAAAATGTAATAAAAACTATTCTGCGAGATTCTGGCTGTTATACGGTCTTTCGTGTACCGTGTTGCGTCCTGTTTTCAATGTTGCCACAATTTAGGGGGTTTGAAGTACCCGTTCACATCATCTCTACTGAACAACTGTAACAACCCCAAATACATTTATCGAAAACGAAGCACATTTTTTTTTATAAGTTAGGTCCCATTAGTACGCAATAAATTCAACTTTATTTTAACCAAAAACATAATATCGTGACGTTACGTTTAACAACATACAATGACCCTTGGTTCCCAAATGACACCTTACAAAAACATTTGTAATAATAATCCAATCGCACAAACACGGGTTAATACTCAATAACCCAACCCGATACCAAGAGCATAATCCCGAGGACTATCAAATCCCCCCATTCCGCGTCCAAATATCCAAAAGCTAATCCTCCAAGCTTAAGCAACGTCTATCAATCCTAGTCTAGTAACTAGGTAACTCCGCATCAATAATACCTATAAAAAGGTAAACAACGAGAGGGGTAAGCAAAGCTTAGTGAGTGCAATAGTTATACATACACATATATAACCCATCTATTTGCAATCGCACCCACCAAATACCTCATACGAAAATATAACTCAAATAGCATGCCGTCATACTCATAATGCTAACAACTCGTACACTATCACAACGCCACATTAGCATATACTAAACACAATATATATAAACGTATAGCATGCTAAACAAAATCCAACAACATAATATGGTTAACCATAACGCTATGGTGCTTCCGGCTCGTGGTTCACACCATATGCATTTGAGTCTCACTCGTTTATAGTGCTACCGGCTCGTGGTTCACACTTGTTTATAGTGCTACCGGCTCGTGGTTCACACTTTGATGCTACTAGCTCGTGGTTCACATCTCATTTTATAGTGCTACCGGCTCGTTGTTCACACTTGTTTATAGTGCTACCGGCTCGTGGTTCACACTTGATGCTACCGGCTCGTGGTTCACATCATGCTATGGCACTACCGGCTCGTGGTTCATATCATAACATTCACAAATAAACACGCCATATACATATACGCATAATTATTCCACTCACCTTGGAATGTCTGCACAAGTCATGTATAACATGATCTCCGTCCTCAAATCTGAGCAAGTAACCACCTATATCACACATAGGTACAATATACACATAAATATCCATTCTCTAAAAGAGAACTCGACACAAACATCCCTTAGCCGAGGGATCAAACCTTGCTCGCCAAAACCCGCCCATTTAACACCTAATGGACACAAACCAATTACCACTTCGGGTGGTAATTCAAACCAACACAACAAAGTACAATTCAACTCAAATCATACTTTACCCCAATTAGACCCAACCTAGGTCTTAACACTAAATTACTACTTAGGTAGTAATCATTTCAAACGCCAATTACACCAAAACCCCAACACGTGCAATATTGACCCATATTGCTTTTGACCACGTTTGACTTATGTTAAAATATCATTTAAACCTCAATTTACTTCTCACGAGTAATTACATCCAAAAACCGTTTAACACTTAACAAAAGCGTTTAACATCCATTTAATCTAAATTAGTGTCATCCTCAAATTTGACCCAATTCCAATTTACCCATTTTGACCAAAGTCATAAAACGCCCCATAATCAATAACGACTAGTGATTTTATTTCTAAAACACCAATTAACACTTAAATCAAGTATTTACATACTTGATTCACCAAAACTTGACTCAAATCTTAATTTGACACTAAATCAAAGTCAACACCCATTTTTGACCAACTAACATGTTCTTATGAACATCTATACACAAACACATTTATAATCTAGTGATTACACCTAAAATCATGACCAAATTCGTCACCAAACCCTAACCCGCCAATAACGGGTCAAAACCCATCTACTAACCACAACAAACCCATTTCACAATCATTAAAGGGTTTCTAACAAAATCAAGCTCAAACCCTAATTTGAATATCAAAATCAAATAATGAAATTCAGTGTTAGAGCTTACCAATACTACCAAAACGTAGCCAAGAACGAGATGAACAACTTTAATACTCGCGACTTGACCCGATTCACCCTTCTTCTTCCTCAAACCAAGTTCTCTCTCTCTAGAACTCTCTTTCTCTCTCTAAATTGAATGTGTGTAGTTGAGAGAGTGAGAAATGAGATAGGGTTGAGCTTTGGATCAGTTCTTAAGGCCTCAAACCGTCCACAATGTGAAAAGACTAAAACACCCCAAAATATACCCTTAAAAACGGGTCAAGAAAGTCAATTCAGCGACTTTGTCGCGTTTCGCGACAGTTTGTCGTGTTTCGCGACACCCAGGACGCGACAAACTCACCCAATACGCGATAAAGTGGTCAGGTGGGGGATTTCCAAGCCGTCGCGTTTCAACCTAATCTGTCGCGTTTCGCGACGCACCAGAACGCGATACAAGTGCTCCAAACGCGATACCTTCAGCTCTTCAATCGAATTTCAGTTTCCAGCTTCAAATTAAAAGTTCAGGGACTGAGGTTGACAAATTCTGATTCTGATGTAAATTCTGAAAATGCATAAGTGTTAGGTTCACTTTTAGTGGCGGTTTCTGATGCACACATTTACTGACACTTTCAGGAACATTTTCTGATGCACAAAATTCAGGATCTTACAACTCTCCCCCACTTAAACTGGATCACGTCCCGTGATCTCTGTCACTTAACCAACCGGACCCACACTCAATGGTCCTCCGACATACCTCCAAACTCGATGTCCATAACAATTTTCCATTAACCCGAATATCTCACCACACGCTAATAATCACTAGCGTGCATTACCGCAACCAGCGGTATCCCATACGCTCTACGTCCAAAATACTCACTTAGGAAATACGGAAAACACCATATATTCCTTCAAAATCTCTCGGCTATAACTCGCAACAAACTACATCCATAACCATATCACCCAACGTGATCTACTAGGTCCACTACGCCGTGAATCAAGTCTTGCATTAATCCAATCGAGAAGGATCCATGCCTCATTAAAACTTCGTACTTCGTCGGTTCATAAACACATCACATCGTCGGTCAATCACAAATGTTCTCCATATAAAGAGCCAACTTCCTCGTCCCCACCATCGGGCCATTCCTTTAACGAAGAAATTTCAGTATCGCCAAATAATCATATTGGGAACACACCCTTCCCATCAATCGATTAGCACACGACCATCAGTCTCTAGATTAATCCAGGACGACAACAATACACCACGCGTTAAACAAATCATCAACACTCGACACAGGGTTTCTCCTCGAAAGGGTTTAGAGTCAGGAGCAAGGTATTCATTAATGACTTCAGCAAGTACTGAATCATTTAGATTCTTTGAAGGCAGATTTAGTCTTTGTGATTTGTCTACAGCCTCCTTCATAGTCTGTTCAATCCGTTTTCCAGTTCCAAACCTTCTCTTTTTCTCAGCTTTTCCACCTTACTATTCTTTGTCATCAAACTTTTTACTGTTAAGATCGTTTACAGTTTTTAATGCTTCATCAGTATTTCGAGAACTAGTTTGCAGTTTAGGGTATTTTTCAGAAACTTCACATTCAAAGTATATAAGTCCAGAAGATAGACACATATAATTGTTGGCGTAGACATGCTGCGAGATTTCAAAATACTGATTGCTAATTTCTGATGATTCATATGGCAATTCTTGTTACAAGATGCAGATGAGTAAATGATGGGATTTTGATAAATATAAAGATTTTTCGGAAAGTCAAAGATCAATGAAGTTGTTAATAAGTTTACTGCTAATGTGGTGAGATATGAAAGGTTCCTCGGTAATAATGATGAAGGGGTAATCATTATAATAAGGCTTATTCGAATGAACAATTGAAGTTAGTTTGCTGGAGCTCTGACAAAATCGTCTATTTTTAGAAGGGATTGAAAAGTTATTTTAGCTAGTAAATGCCAAAAGGTCTGACATGGATACATGTTAAATTATGACTTTGGTTTCAAGAGTTTTTCAGGTACGTAACTGTGGATAACATGTGGTTGGATCATCATCTTGATTGTTCATTATTTGAAGTGTCTTCAGGTATTTCGAAGGGCTTGAACACAGATTATAATCGTTAATATACATACGATGTTCTAACACAGTTTTGAAGTTAAAGTATAGCTTTGAAAGATGTAAGAATCTAAGAGTGATGATATCGTTTATAACTTGAATTGAATTCGGCGATTTCAAAATCAGAATATGTAATTAGATTTTTGAATGAGTATGGTTGTTTTGATTTCTATAAAAGAATGTATATTGTTGTGAAAGTAGTGAGTATAATGGATGATTTGCTGAATCAGATTCGAAGAATGTAACATATTAATTGTGAATTTATATATCTCTCGGGTATTACCTACCCGTTAAAAAAAATGTCACAATTAATATTTTGTACAAAAGAATTTTATTACAGTCTTTATGGAAATATATGTGTATATTTCTTCAGATGTAATATAGATTTAATGAGTTAATATTAAATTAAACTCACTTGATTTATGGTTAAGCCTAGGATAGATAATTTCTAAACTTTAGAAATTACATAATCGTCGTAGAATGTTTTCCCAATGAAGTTATGAATCAATACTTCATCGTTGTAGTATTCCTTAGTATCTACAGGGCGTATGACGTCGATGCTCATGGGACAGATTGTGAAGTTGAGGTTTGCGATGCGGTTGTTGTTGGTGGTGGTAATGGTACTGTTGGTGTTGCTGATGGTGGTACTGTTTATGCTGCTGGTGCTGCTGCTGGTGTTTGTAACCTTTGCACCATATTCTCCAAAGCCACTACCCGAGCGCGAAGCTCGTTGACTTCTTCTATTACACCGGGGTGATCATCGGTTCGGACGAGCGGATAAATAAAATCTAGAATTTGGTGTAGTATGTAATCGTGACGAGATACTCTAGAAATAAGAGAGAAAATGGTGTTTCGGATAGGTTCGCCGGTAAGTGCTTCAGGTTCTTCGCCAAGAGGGCAATGTGGTGGATGGAAGGGATCACCTTCTTCTTGTCTCCAATGATTAAGGAGGCTACGAAACCATCCCCAATTCATCCAGAATAGATGATGACTAATTGGTTGATCCATTCCGGTCACACTGCTTTCGGAACTTGAGTGGGATTCCATTTCGGAATCCGAGGGACTTGAACTAATGACGAATTCCATTTCGTACGATTGAATAAATAATTTTTCGATATGAAATGATTTTCCGGCTATCGGGTGGTATTCTAATTATATAGAGCAAAAGGTTTCGTAGATTACGGAGGAATTTACGGAATATGTCAGGCAAAGTTTACAGTAACAGATACGTTAAGATATGAATTAGCAGATACGCTAAAATATGAATTTTGTCTATACACTATTCATGCAATCAATGCAATAAGATGTGTCTAGACTAAGAATGATAAGCAGGTAATTTCCGACAAGAATGATGAGCAAAACTTTTGAAATGCAGACACGGTCGAAGTCCAGACTCACTAATGCATCCTAACGACTATCAGTTAGACACACTAATGCAGACCTGGTTCGCTAAGACCACCGCTCTGATACCAACTGAAAGGACCCGTTCATATACATTATAAACGATTCACAATAGTTGATTACATCGCGAGGTATTTGACCTCTATATGATACATTTTACAAACATTGCATTCGTTTTTAAAAGACAAACTTTCTTTACAACGAAAGTTGACGGCATGCACACCATTTCATAATACATCCAACTATAATTGGCTTAATAATAATCTTGATGAACTCAATGACTCGAATGCAACGTCTTTCAACATATGCCATGAATGACTCCAAGTAATATCCTTAAAATGAGCTAATGCACAGCGGAAGATTTCTTTAATACCTGAGAATAAACATGCTTTAAAGTGTCAACCAAAAGGTTGGTGAGTTCATAGGTTTATCATAACAATCATTTCAATATATTAATAGACCACAAGATTTCCGTTTATAAATATATGTACACTCGCAAGTGTATAAAATTATTCTATAAGTTGTAGGCACCCGGTAACAAGCCTTAACGTTCATGTTTTACCCTCTGAAGTACACCAGATCAGGTGTGTTTAAAATAACCTCGAAGTACTAAAGCATCCCATAGTCAGGATGGGGTTTGTCAGGCCCAATAGATCTATCTTTAGGATTCGCGCCTACCGTACATAGACAAGTAGTTTAATGTTACCAAGCTAAGGGTATATTTCTGGTTTAAACCCACGTAGAATTAGTTTTAGTACTTGTGCCTATTTCGTAAAACATTTATAAAAACAGCGCATGTATTCTCAGTCCCAAAAATATATATAAAAGGGAGCAAATGAAACTCACCATACTGTATTTCGTAGTAAAAATACATATAACGTCATTTAACAAGTGCAAGGTTGGCCTCGGATTCACGAACCTATATTAATTATATATATTTATATGTTGGTCAATATTTGTCTAACAATTTTTGGTCAAGTCATAGTGTACCACAATTCTAATGCTCGAGACTAATATGCAAAAGTCAACAAAAGTCAACTTGACCCAAAATGACTTCTAAAATTTATACGTGTTTATTATATAACTTAACTATAGTTGTTTTATATATTTAAATATATTTATTAGATTTTATAATAATAAAAGTCATTTATTAATAAAAATTTATATTAACGTTTATATATGATAAAATATACTTTTATATATCTTAAGTAGTAAAATTTATAAAGTTCACTTAATATCTTAAAACTATAGTGGTAAGTATTATTAATGTAATTATATTACGCGTGGTGAAAAATATCTTTGTATCCCCTATTTATTTGATAAAATAATATTGATCATAATAATAATAAGTAAAAGTTGTATTATTTTGTAATAATAATTATTATTATTCTATAAAAAAAATAACAATATTTGTATTTACTAAAAATGTTATTATGATAAAATGATAATACTAACATAATAGTAATAATGATATTTTATAATAACAATGATATTTCTATTAAAATAATAACGACGATAGTAATAATAATCATTTTAACAATAATACTAAAATTCAGTTGACTATAACTTCAAATCCGTTCATCGAAACCATTCGATATCTAAATGAAAAGTTCTTAATTTTTCGCTAGCTTTCCAATGACATGCATATCATATACCCTATCTCAGTAGCATATGTATCTAATTCAGGATTCAACAAACCTATCTAAGGACAATATCGAATGTACAAGCATGCATAATCCTATATACTCGAGCACTAGTCAGGGATACACTATTGATATATAAAAGTTAAGTTATGAGTGCTCACGTATCAATATTGAGATTCAATATTGCAGGAAAGTACGTAGACGCAACGGAGATGATAAACACTAGATTGACCTCACGAGCATACCCATGAACCATACCCATCACTTCCATAGCTATAACCCATAATTTCCTTAGCTTCGACTCATTCAAAAAACTATTTTGAAATCACTCGGACATCACTCCGTCGTAATATTTTATGTATACTAATAATATCTTGAAATAATACAGAGCAAATATATATATATATGTAAATCGATTGAGAGAGTTTAGAGAAATATATTTTCAAGTTTCTATGAAATAATGAAACCTATTAAATTCTATTTATAATAGATTTTTGAATTATTAAAGTGAATTATTAAAGTATGAATTATTAAAGTGAATTATTAAAGTATGAATTATTAAAGTGAATTATTAAAGTATAATTATTAAAGTGAATTATTAAAGTATGAATTATTAAAGTGAATTATTAAAGTATGAATTATTAAAGTGAATTATTAAAGTTAAAGTAAAGTAAAAGTAAAGTAAAGGTAAAGATAAAGTATAGTAAAAGTATAAAAACTATGTATGTATAATACGCGTATAAATATATATAATATTAATTTAAATCGTTATATATATTTAATGAAATAAAATATAAATATCGTTATATTTATTATACTGGTTAAGTAATGAGTTGTCAAAAGTGATTCTAGATATTAATAAAAAATTAATAATAAAGTTTTTTTTAAACTGAAAACATTTTTGTACGTTTAAAAATAGAGTAATAGAATATTATGTAAACCAATTCTCCACTAGCTTTTGTCTAACTTTCGTAAATGACACTTTTTATTTTTATTTATAAATAGCTTTACAAATTATTCCGAATATCGTTAAGAGGAATAGATTTCTCAAATCATAGTGGACCTCTCAACAGAGACTTGTAATCATAATTCAATCATTTAATATATTTTTTTTAATTTCGTCGATAATCATATTGAAACAAATACGTTCATATAAAGCATTATACTTTTAAATACTTTGTTGACATTTTCAATTTATAACATATACACATATACATACATATTCATATATGTTCATTTAATGGTTCGTGAATCATTGGAATTTGGTCGAGGTTTAAATGAATGTATAAACATAGTTTAAAATCCTTGAGATTTAACTTAACAAACATTGCTTATCGTGTCAGAATAATATAAAGATAAAGTTTAAATTTAGTCGGAAATTTCCGGGTCGTCACAGTACCTACCCGTTAAAGAAATTTCGTCCCCGAAATTTGATAGAAGTCGTCATGACTAACAATGAGAATGTTATTATAACGATTATAGAGTTTTATCATGTTCAAGAAGAATGGATAAAATAATTCGATTACTCGAAGCGTATGAGTGAAGTTATCGTAAATGAATGAAATAAGATAATAGTGATTCGTCGTATCTTTTGACGTCATCACGATTGATCTCCGAAAAGAAAATCTTTGTAATCTATATTGGATTTGATTATTCGGCGATTAAGGAAATTATGATCCTCTTCGAATTAATGCGATAATCCATTTTGATTTCTCTGTCGGATATTTCACTATAAATCCACCTCATTTGTTTTCTTACAACTCACACCTTCTCAACTCATATTTTAAAGTATTTGTCAATATGCTTCATCCAGTGCTGATTCTTGATATACTCCTCACTTTCATATATGTCGCTCTTTTTTTTATCTGCCTCCGAAAGAATCTATTTACTTCTACTATACTCTTGGTTTTATAGTGTTTTTAGTTCTCCCGTGTCTTTATATTGCTATATGAATTGATATATACGGTTTGTGATTTCTGGGTTGTTGTTGGGTTTTATATCTTCCCTTATATTTCAAAGTCCTTGCTTCTTCTATAATCATTGTCATCCACAGTTAATGCTCTCTTCTATTTGCTATGATTTATACTCCCATTTCTAGTTCGGAGCTTTGTCATTCCGTTTCTTCTTCTTGCGATTAAGCACCGCTTGTAATGGTCCAGAATTCGCAGATAAAAATTTCGGAATGAACATTGTTAATGTTCTAGGAAGGAAATTGTAATGACACGGTCTTGACTTGTCAAATTACCAGAATACCTCGGAAAAGGCCGAATCATCAAGAAAATATATTCTTGATATTTTTAGAGATTAAATAGAATACAAGAGTCGTGTAACATAGCACATGATGACGTTATGATCTGTGAATCATCATGTTTCATTTAGAAACTCAGCATGAATTACTGTAATATAATCACGTTGATCAAGTGTCATTATATTATACTAACTCATGCTTCAGCTCCCAACACTTCTTCAAGAATATTCCTATTTTAAACTCGAATGTTTCAGAATTTAGAAACTAAAATAGTTTCTTTTATGATATAATACAGATAGCGCGAAGAGGTAAATGATTTCAGATAAGAATAATTATAAAAATATCTTCAGAAGTATGGATGATATTTATAATGAAAGATACGATGATATCTTAGAATGTCTAATATCAGAGGATGATGAAGGATATTGTCCGCAAGGGTTTAGAGTCAGGAGCAAGGTATTCGTTAATGACTTCAGCAAGTACTGAATCATTTAGATTCTTTGAAGGCAGATTTAGTCTTTGTGATTTGTCCACAGCCTCCTTCATAGTCTGTTCAATCCGTTTTCCAGTTCCAAACCTTCTCTTTTTCTCAGCTTTTCCACCTTACTATTCTTTGTCATCAAACTTTTTACTGTTAAGATCGTTTACAGTTTTTAATGCTTCATCAGTATTTCGAGAACTAGTTTGCAGTTTAGGGTATTTTTCAGAAACTTCACATTCAAAGTATATAAGTCCAGAAGATAGACACATATAATTGTTGGCGTAGACATGCTGCGAGATTTCAAAATACTGATTGCTAATTTCTGATGATTCATATGGCAATTCTTGTTACAAGATGCAGATGAGTAAATGATGGGATTTTGATAAATATAAAGATTTTTCGGAAAGTCAAAGATCAATGAAGTTGTTAATAAGTTTACTGCTAATGTGGTGAGATATGAAAGGTTCCTCGGTAATAATGATGAAGGGGTAATCATTATAATAAGGCTTATTCGAATGAACAATTGAAGTTAGTTTGCTGGAGCTCTGACAAAATCGTCTATTTTTAGAAGGGATTGAAAAGTTATTTTAGCTAGTAAATGCCAAAAGGTCTGACATGGATACATGTTAAATTATGACTTTGGTTTCAAGAGTTTTTCAGGTACGTAACTGTGGATAACATGTGGTTGGATCATCATCTTGATTGTTCATTATTTGAAGTGTCTTCAGGTATTTCGAAGGGCTTGAACACAGATTATAATCGTTAATATACATACGATGTTCTAACACAGTTTTGAAGTTAAAGTATAGCTTTGAAAGATGTAAGAATCTAAGAGTGATGATATCGTTTATAACTTGAATTGAATTCGGCGATTTCAAAATCAGAATATGTAATTAGATTTTTGAATGAGTATGGTTGTTTTGATTTCTATAAAAGAATGTATATTGTTGTGAAAGTAGTGAGTATAATGGATGATTTGCTGAATCAGATTCGAAGAATGTAACATATTAATTGTGAATTTATATATCTCTCGGGTATTACCTACCCGTTAAAAAAAATGTCACAATTAATATTTTGTACAAAAGAATTTTATTACAGTCTTTATGGAAATATATGTGTATATTTCTTCAGATGTAATATAGATTTAATGAGTTAATATTAAATTAAACTCACTTGATTTATGGTTAAGGCTAGGATAGATAATTTCTAAACTTTAGAAATTACATAATCGTCGTAGAATGTTTTCCCAATGAAGTTATGAATCAATACTTCATCGTTGTAGTATTCCTTAGTATCTACAGGGCGTATGACGTCGATGCTCATGGGACAGATTGTGAAGTTGAGGTTTGCGATGCGGTTGTTGTTGGTGGTGGTAATGGTACTGTTGGTGTTGCTGATGGTGGTACTGTTTATGCTGCTGGTGCTGCTGCTGGTGTTTGTAACCTTTGCACCATATTCTCCAAAGCCACTACCCGAGCGCGAAGCTCGTTGACTTCTTCTATTACACCGGGGTGATCATCGGTTCGGACGAGCGGATAAATAAAATCTAGAATTTGGTGTAGTATGTAATCGTGACGAGATACTCTAGAAATAAGAGAGAAAATGGTGTTTCGGATAGGTTCGCCGGTAAGTGCTTCAGGTTCTTCGCCAAGAGGGCAATGTGGTGGATGGAAGGGATCACCTTCTTCTTGTCTCCAATGATTAAGGAGGCTACGAAACCATCCCCAATTCATCCAGAATAGATGATGACTAATTGGTTGATCCATTCCGGTCACACTGCTTTCGGAACTTGAGTGGGATTCCATTTCGGAATCCGAGGGACTTGAACTAATGACGAATTCCATTTCGTACGATTGAATAAATAATTTTTCGATATGAAATGATTTTCCGGCTATCGGGTGGTATTCTAATTATATAGAGCAAAAGGTTTCGTAGATTACGGAGGAATTTACGGAATATGTCAGGCAAAGTTTACAGTAACAGATACGTTAAGATATGAATTAGCAGATACGCTAAGATATGAATTTTGTCTATACACTATTCATGCAATCAATGCAATAAGATGTGTCTAGACTAAGAATGATAAGCAGGTAATTTCCGACAAGAATGATGAGCAAAACTTTTGAAATGCAGACACGGTCGAAGTCCAGACTCACTAATGCATCCTAACGACTATCAGTTAGACACACTAATGCAGACCTGGTTCGCTAAGACCACCGCTCTGATACCAACTGAAAGGACCCGTTCATATACATTATAAACGATTCACAATAGTTGATTACATCGCGAGGTATTTGACCTCTATATGATACATTTTACAAACATTGCATTCGTTTTTAAAAGACAAACTTTCTTTACAACGAAAGTTGACGGCATGCACACCATTTCATAATACATCCAACTATAATTGGCTTAATAATAATCTTGATGAACTCAATGACTCGAATGCAACGTCTTTCAACATATGCCATGAATGACTCCAAGTAATATCCTTAAAATGAGCTAATGCACAGCGGAAGATTTCTTTAATACCTGAGAATAAACATGCTTTAAAGTGTCAACCAAAAGGTTGGTGAGTTCATAGGTTTATCATAACAATCATTTCAATATATTAATAGACCACAAGATTTCCGTTTATAAATATATGTACACTCGCAAGTGTATAAAATTATTCTATAAGTTGTAGGCACCCGGTAACAAGCCTTAACGTTCATGTTTTACCCTCTGAAGTACACCAGATCAGGTGTGTTTAAAATAACCTCGAAGTACTAAAGCATCCCATAGTCAGGATGGGGTTTGTCAGGCCCAATAGATCTATCTTTAGGATTCGCGCCTACCGTACATAGACAAGTAGTTTAATGTTACCAAGCTAAGGGTATATTTCTGGTTTAAACCCACGTAGAATTAGTTTTAGTACTTGTGCCTATTTCGTAAAACATTTATAAAAACAGCGCATGTATTCTCAGTCCCAAAAATATATATAAAAGGGAGCAAATGAAACTCACCATACTGTATTTCGTAGTAAAAATACATATAACGTCATTTAACAAGTGCAAGGTTGGCCTCGGATTCACGAACCTATATTAATTATATATATTTATATGTTGGTCAATATTTGTCTAACAATTTTTGGTCAAGTCATAGTGTACCACAATTCTAATGCTCGAGACTAATATGCAAAAGTCAACAAAAGTCAACTTGACCCAAAATGACTTCTAAAATTTATACGTGTTTATTATATAACTTAACTATAGTTGTTTTATATATTTAAATATATTTATTAGATTTTATAATAATAAAAGTCATTTATTAATAAAAATTTATATTAACGTTTATATATGATAAAATATACTTTTATATATCTTAAGTAGTAAAATTTATAAAGTTCACTTAATATCTTAAAACTATAGTGGTAAGTATTATTAATGTAATTATATTACGCGTGGTGAAAAATATCTTTGTATCCCCTATTTATTTGATAAAATAATATTGATCATAATAATAATAAGTAAAAGTTGTATTATTTTGTAATAATAATTATTATTATTCTATAAAAAAAATAACAATATTTGTATTTACTAAAAATGTTATTATGATAAAATGATAATACTAACATAATAGTAATAATGATATTTTATAATAACAATGATATTTCTATTAAAATAATAACGACGATAGTAATAATAATCATTTTAACAATAATACTAAAATTCAGTTGACTATAACTTCAAATCCGTTCATCGAAACCATTCGATATCTAAATGAAAAGTTCTTAATTTTTCGCTAGCTTTCCAATGACATGCATATCATATACCCTATCTCAGTAGCATATGTATCTAATTCAGGATTCAACAAACCTATCTAAGGACAATATCGAATGTACAAGCATGCATAATCCTATATACTCGAGCACTAGTCAGGGATACACTATTGATATATAAAAGTTAAGTTATGAGTGCTCACGTATCAATATTGAGATTCAATATTGCAGGAAAGTACGTAGACGCAACGGAGATGATAAACACTAGATTGACCTCACGAGCATACCCATGAACCATACCCATCACTTCCATAGCTATAACCCATAATTTCCTTAGCTTCGACTCATTCAAAAAACTATTTTGAAATCACTCGGACATCACTCCGTCGTAATATTTTATGTATACTAATAATATCTTGAAATAATACAGAGCAAATATATATATATATGTAAATCGATTGAGAGAGTTTAGAGAAATATATTTTCAAGTTTCTATGAAATAATGAAACCTATTAAATTCTATTTATAATAGATTTTTGAATTATTAAAGTGAATTATTAAAGTATGAATTATTAAAGTGAATTATTAAAGTATGAATTATTAAAGTGAATTATTAAAGTATGAATTATTAAAGTGAATTATTAAAGTATGAATTATTAAAGTGAATTATTAAAGTATAAATTATTAAAGTGAATTATTAAAGTTAAAGTAAAGTAAAAGTAAAGTAAAGGTAAAGATAAAGTATAGTAAAAGTATAAAAACTATGTATGTATAATACGCGTATAAATATATATAATATTAATTTAAATCGTTATATATATTTAATGAAATAAAATATAAATATCGTTATATTTATTATACTGGTTAAGTAATGAGTTGTCAAAAGTGATTCTAGATATTAATAAAAAATTAATAATAAAGTTTTTTTTTAAACTGAAAACGTTTTTGTACGTTTAAAAATAGAGTAATAGAATATTATGTAAACCAATTCTCCACTAGCTTTTGTCTAACTTTCGTAAATGACACTTTTTATTTTTATTTATAAATAGCTTTACAAATTATTCCGAATATCGTTAAGAGGAATAGATTTCTCAAATCATAGTGGACCTCTCAACAGAGACTTGTAATCATAATTCAATCATTTAATATATTTTTTTTAATTTCGTCGATAATCATATTGAAACAAATACGTTCATATAAAGCATTATACTTTTAAATACTTTGTTGACATTTTCAATTTATAACATATACACATATACATACATATTCATATATGTTCATTTAATGGTTCGTGAATCATTGGAATTTGGTCGAGGTTTAAATGAATGTATAAACATAGTTTAAAATCCTTGAGATTTAACTTAACAAACATTGCTTATCGTGTCAGAATAATATAAAGATAAAGTTTAAATTTAGTCGGAAATTTCCGGGTCGTCACAGTACCTACCCGTTAAAGAAATTTCGTCCCCGAAATTTGATAGAAGTCGTCATGACTAACAATGAGAATGTTATTATAACGATTATAGAGTTTTATCATGTTCAAGAAGAATGGATAAAATAATTCGATTACTCGAAGCGTATGAGTGAAGTTATCGTAAATGAATGAAATAAGATAATAGTGATTCGTCGTATCTTTTGACGTCATCACGATTGATCTCCGAAAAGAAAACCTTTGTAATCTATATTGGATTTGATTATTCGACGATTAAGGAAATTATGATCCTCTTCGAATTAATGCGATAATCCATTTTGATTTCTCTGTCGGATATTTCACTATAAATCCACCTCATTTGTTTTCTTACAACTCACACCTTCTCAACTCATATTTTAAAGTATTTGTCAATATGCTTCATCCAGTGCTGATTCTTGATATACTCCTCACTTTCATATATGTCGCTCTTTTTTTTATCTGCCTCCGAAAGAATCTATTTACTTCTACTATACTCTTGGTTTTATAGTGTTTTTAGTTCTCCCGTGTCTTTATATTGCTATATGAATTGATATATACGGTTTGTGATTTCTGGGTTGTTGTTGGGTTTTATATCTTCCCTTATATTTCAAAGTCCTTGCTTCTTCTATAATCATTGTCATCCACAGTTAATGCTCTCTTCTATTTGCTATGATTTATACTCCCATTTCTAGTTCGGAGCTTTGTCATTCCGTTTCTTCTTCTTGCGATTAAGCACCGCTTGTAATGGTCCAGAATTCGCAGATAAAAATTTCGGAATGAACATTGTTAATGTTCTAGGAAGGAAATTGTAATGACACGGTCTTGACTTGTCAAATTACCAGAATACCTCGGAAAAGGCCGAATCATCAAGAAAATATATTCTTGATATTTTTAGAGATTAAATAGAATACAAGAGTCGTGTAACATAGCACATGATGACGTTATGATCTGTGAATCATCATGTTTCATTTAGAAACTCAGCATGAATTACTGTAATATAATCACGTTGATCAAGTGTCATTATATTATACTAACTCATGCTTCAGCTCCCAACACTTCTTCAAGAATATTCCTATTTTAAACTCGAATGTTTCAGAATTTAGAAACTAAAATAGTTTCTTTTATGATATAATACAGATAGCGCGAAGAGGTAAATGATTTCAGATAAGAATAATTATAAAAATATCTTCAGAAGTATGGATGATATTTATAATGAAAGATACGATGATATCTTAGAATGTCTAATATCAGAGGATGATGAAGGATATTGTCCGCAAGGGTTTAGAGTCAGGAGCAAGGTATTCGTTAATGACTTCAGCAAGTACTGAATCATTTAGATTCTTTGAAGGCAGATTTAGTCTTTGTGATTTGTCCACAGCCTCCTTCATAGTCTGTTCAATCCGTTTTCCAGTTCCAAACCTTCTCTTTTTCTCAGCTTTTCCACCTTACTATTCTTTGTCATCAAACTTTTTACTGTTAAGATCGTTTACAGTTTTTAATGCTTCATCAGTATTTCGAGAACTAGTTTGCAGTTTAGGGTATTTTTCAGAAACTTCACATTCAAAGTATATAAGTCCAGAAGATAGACACATATAATTGTTGGCGTAGACATGCTGCGAGATTTCAAAATACTGATTGCTAATTTCTGATGATTCATATGGCAATTCTTGTTACAAGATGCAGATGAGTAAATGATGGGATTTTGATAAATATAAAGATTTTTCGGAAAGTCAAAGATCAATGAAGTTGTTAATAAGTTTACTGCTAATGTGGTGAGATATGAAAGGTTCCTCGGTAATAATGATGAAGGGGTAATCATTATAATAAGGCTTATTCGAATGAACAATTGAAGTTAGTTTGCTGGAGCTCTGACAAAATCGTCTATTTTTAGAAGGGATTGAAAAGTTATTTTAGCTAGTAAATGCCAAAAGGTCTGACATGGATACATGTTAAATTATGACTTTGGTTTCAAGAGTTTTTCAGGTACGTAACTGTGGATAACATGTGGTTGGATCATCATCTTGATTGTTCATTATTTGAAGTGTCTTCAGGTATTTCGAAGGGCTTGAACACAGATTATAATCGTTAATATACATACGATGTTCTAACACAGTTTTGAAGTTAAAGTATAGCTTTGAAAGATGTAAGAATCTAAGAGTGATGATATCGTTTATAACTTGAATTGAATTCGGCGATTTCAAAATCAGAATATGTAATTAGATTTTTGAATGAGTATGGTTGTTTTGATTTCTATAAAAGAATGTATATTGTTGTGAAAGTAGTGAGTATAATGGATGATTTGCTGAATCAGATTCGAAGAATGAAACATATTAATTGTGAATTTATATATCTCTCGGGTATTACCTACCCGTTAAAAAAAATGTCACAATTAATATTTTGTACAAAAGAATTTTATTACAGTCTTTATGGAAATATATGTGTATATTTCTTCAGATGTAATATAGATTTAATGAGTTAATATTAAATTAAACTCACTTGATTTATGGTTAAGGCTAGGATAGATAATTTCTAAACTTTAGAAATTACATAATCGTCGTAGAATGTTTTCCCAATGAAGTTATGAATCAATACTTCATCGTTGTAGTATTCCTTAGTATCTACAGGGCGTATGACGTCGATGCTCATGGGACAGATTGTGAAGTTGAGGTTTGCGATGCGGTTGTTGTTGGTGGTGGTAATGGTACTGTTGGTGTTGCTGATGGTGGTACTGTTTATGCTGCTGGTGCTGCTGCTGGTGTTTGTAATCTTTGCACCATATTCTCCAAAGCCACTACCCGAGCGCGAAGCTCGTTGACTTCTTCTATTACACCGGGGTGATCATCGGTTCGGACGAGCGGATAAATAAAATCTAGAATTTGGTGTAGTATGTAATCGTGACGAGATACTCTATAAATAAGAGAGAAAATGGTGTTTCGGATAGGTTCGCCGGTAAGTGCTTCAGGTTCTTCGCCAAGAGGGCAATGTGGTGGATGGAAGGGATCACCTTCTTCTTGTCTCCAATGATTAAGGAGGCTACGAAACCATCCCCAATTCATCCAGAATAGATGATGACTAATTGGTTGATCCATTCCGGTCACACTGCTTTCGGAACTTGAGTGGGATTCCATTTCGGAATCCGAGGGACTTGAACTAATGACGAATTCCATTTCGTACGATTGAATAAATAATTTTTCGATATGAAATGATTTTCCGGCTATCGGGTGGTATTCTAATTATATAGAGCAAAAGGTTTCGTAGATTACGGAGGAATTTACGGAATATGTCAGGCAAAGTTTACAGTAACTGATACGTTAAGATATGAATTAGCAGATACGCTAAGATATGAATTTTGTCTATACACTATTCATGCAATCAATGCAATAAGATGTGTCTAGACTAAGAATGATAAGCAGGTAATTTCCGACAAGAATGATGAGCAAAACTTTTGAAATGCAGACACGGTCGAAGTCCAGACTCACTAATGCATCCTAACGACTATCAGTTAGACACACTAATGCAGACCTGGTTCGCTAAGACCACCGCTCTGATACCAACTGAAAGTACCCGTTCATATACATTATAAACGATTCACAATAGTTGATTACATCGCGAGGTATTTGACCTCTATATGATACATTTTACAAACATTGCATTCGTTTTTAAAAGACAAACTTTCTTTACAACGAAAGTTGACGGCATGCACACCATTTCATAATACATCCAACTATAATTGGCTTAATAATAATCTTGATGAACTCAATGACTCGAATGCAACGTCTTTCAACATATGCCATGAATGACTCCAAGTAATATCCTTAAAATGAGCTAATGCACAGCGGAAGATTTCTTTAATACCTGAGAATAAACATGCTTTAAAGTGTCAACCAAAAGGTTGGTGAGTTCATAGGTTTATCATAACAATCATTTCAATATATTAATAGACCACAAGATTTCCGTTTATAAATATATGTACACTCGCAAGTGTATAAAATTATTCTATAAGTTGTAGGCACCCGGTAACAAGCCTTAACGTTCATGTTTTACCCTCTGAAGTACACCAGATCAGGTGTGTTTAAAATAACCTCGAAGTACTAAAGCATCCCATAGTCAGGATGGGGTTTGTCAGGCCCAATAGATCTATCTTTAGGATTCGCGCCTACCGTACATAGACAAGTAGTTTAATGTTACCAAGCTAAGGGTATATTTCTGGTTTAAACCCACGTAGAATTAGTTTTAGTACTTGTGCCTATTTCGTAAAACATTTATAAAAACAGCGCATGTATTCTCAGTCCCAAAAATATATATAAAAGGGAGCAAATGAAACTCACCATACTGTATTTCGTAGTAAAAATACATATAACGTCATTTAACAAGTGCAAGGTTGGCCTCGGATTCACGAACCTATATTAATTATATATATTTATATGTTGGTCAATATTTGTCTAACAATTTTTGGTCAAGTCATAGTGTACCACAATTCTAATGCTCGAGACTAATATGCAAAAGTCAACAAAAGTCAACTTGACCCAAAATGACTTCTAAAATTTATACGTGTTTATTATATAACTTAACTATAGTTGTTTTATATATTTAAATATATTTATTAGATTTTATAATAATAAAAGTCATTTATTAATAAAAATTTATATTAACGTTTATATATGATAAAATATACTTTTATATATCTTAAGTAGTAAAATTTATAAAGTTCACTTAATATCTTAAAACTATAGTGGTAAGTATTATTAATGTAATTATATTACGCGTGGTGAAAAATATCTTTGTATCCCCTATTTATTTGATAAAATAATATTGATCATAATAATAATAAGTAAAAGTTGTATTATTTTGTAATAATAATTATTATTATTCTATAAAAAAAATAACAATATTTGTATTTACTAAAAATGTTATTATGATAAAATGATAATACTAACATAATAGTAATAATGATATTTTATAATAACAATGATATTTCTATTAAAATAATAACGACGATAGTAATAATAATCATTTTAACAATAATACTAAAATTCAGTTGACTATAACTTCAAATCCGTTCATCGAAACCATTCGATATCTAAATGAAAAGTTCTTAATTTTTCGCTAGCTTTCCAATGACATGCATATCATATACCCTATCTCAGTAGCATATGTATCTAATTCAGGATTCAACAAACCTATCTAAGGACAATATCGAATGTACAAGCATGCATAATCCTATATACTCGAGCACTAGTCAGGGATACACTATTGATATATAAAAGTTAAGTTATGAGTGCTCACGTATCAATATTGAGATTCAATATTGCAGGAAAGTACGTAGACGCAACGGAGATGATAAACACTAGATTGACCTCACGAGCATACCCATGAACCATACCCATCACTTCCATAGCTATAACCCATAATTTCCTTAGCTTCGACTCATTCAAAAAACTATTTTGAAATCACTCGGACATCACTCCGTCGTAATATTTTATGTATACTAATAATATCTTGAAATAATACAGAGCAAATATATATATATATGTAAATCGATTGAGAGAGTTTAGAGAAATATATTTTCAAGTTTCTATGAAATAATGAAACCTATTAAATTCTATTTATAATAGATTTTTGAATTATTAAAGTGAATTATTAAAGTATGAATTATTAAAGTGAATTATTAAAGTATGAATTATTAAAGTGAATTATTAAAGTATGAATTATTAAAGTGAATTATTAAAGTATGAATTATTAAAATGAATTATTAAAGTATGAATTATTAAAGTGAATTATTAAAGTTAAAGTAAAGTAAAAGTAAAGTAAAGGTAAAGATAAAGTATAGTAAAAGTATAAAAACTATGTATATATAATACGCGTATAAATATATATAATATTAATTTAAATCGTTATATATATTTAATGAAATAAAATATAAATATCATTATATTTATTATACTGGTTAAGTAATGAGTTGTCAAAAGTGATTCTAGATATTTATAAAAGTTTAATAATAAAGTTTTTTTTTTAAACTGAAAACGTTTTTGTACGTTTGAAAATAGAGTAATAGAATATTATGTAAACCAATTCTCCACTAGCTTTTGTCTAACTTTCGTAAATGACACTTTTTATTTTTATTTATAAATAGCTTTACAAATTATTCCGAATATCGTTAAGAGGAATAGATTTCTCAAATCATAGTGGACCTCTCAACAGAGACTTGTAATCATAATTCAATCATTTAATATATTTTTTTTAATTTCGTCGATAATCATATTGAAACAAATACGTTCATATAAAGCATTATACTTTTAAATACTTTGTTGACATTTTCAATTTATAACATATACACATATACATACATATTCATATATGTTCATTTAATGGTTCGTGAATCATTGGAATTTGATCGAGGTTTAAATGAATGTATAAACATAGTTTAAAATCCTTGAGATTTAACTTAACAAACATTGCTTATCGTGTCAGAATAATATAAAGATAAAGTTTAAATTTAGTCGGAAATTTCCGGGTCGTCACATATTCCGTTAGGAATGTTACCCTATAATCCATAACGCTAACACACTAACGCAATCATCATCATACGGGTCCCACTCCCATGAGTTTAATGACCCAAGGACTCCCCGATTTGCCAATTCCAAGGCGGCTCACAATAAGAATCCTAACACGATTCTCTAACCACACACTCTACCGAGTGTAACTCAAACTACAATCATTAGACTTGTCGCATTCCATTACGGAACTCAAGTCCTCGTCGCACACACGCACACGTAAATCGGTCATCGTAGTTACGATGAGTAACTACAACGAATGAAAATCTCAAAATGCACCCACTACTTAGTGTGTCTAAGCACGCACCAAACTCGTGGGTTGGCTCACTCACTTAGCTAAACGAATCCACCGTAACACTTCCCGACTCGCAAGGAACTCGATGTGTCAACAAGCACATCACCCGAGAAAACTATAACCTAGGAACCATAAAAAGATTCCTCACTCATCCCGATTCTACCCCAACCATGCCACGTTTCCTCCGTTCGATACTTGTCATGTCATGCTTGATGTCAAGATACACTTTCGTAATAATGGTGATCAATCACTATTACAAATGCGTACCTTACCATTTTCACATGGTCACGCAAAGTACTTTACCTGGACTGACGCAACATTCACACAAGATAACACGCGATGACTCCTAGTACCCGAATGACCAAAGTCCTTACCGCGAACTTGATCACTCAAAACCGCCAATTATTCGAATCTCTCCAATAGATTCGTCCCTAGGACACCGCACAATTAGATACCTGTATATATATACACATATATACAATATAATAATAAATATACACAAGTACACCGCAACACAAGTCAACCTACAACCTAGGTGACTATCACTAAACAACGTTCAAGTCCGCCTACTTACATTCGACACTAGCTATCTTAGGCACACATTTTCTCACGAAATAAGGCCCCACATAATCACAATTTGGACAAACACAAGTATTAGTTAGTCACCTACTCTAAGGCACTAACAAATCTTAATCCGGCCCGTATTCCTACAAGTCCCGCAAATAACGCACATCCGTCAAAAAGTCTAAGACTAGGAACCTATTCCAAGGTCACCTAATTCCCTTAGACCATGCTCTGATAGCACTTGTAACAACCCCAAATCCATTTACCGAAAACGAAGCACATTTTTTTTTATAAGTTAGGTCCCATTAGTACGCAATAATTTCAACTTTGTTTTAACCAAAAACATAATATCGTGACGTTACGTTTAACAACATACAATGACCCTTGGTTCCCAAATGACACCTTACAAAAACATTTGTAATAATAATCCAATCGCACAAACACGGGTTAATACTCAATAACCCAACCCGATACCAAGAGCATAATCCCGAGGACTATCAAATCCCCCCATTCCGCGTCCGAATATCCAAAAGCTAATCCTCCAAGCTTAAGCAAATTCTATCAATCCTAGTCTAGCAACTAGGTAACTCCGCATCAACAATACCTATAAAAAGGTAAACAACGAGAGGGGTAAGCAAAGCTTAGTGAGTGCAATAATTATATATACACATATATAACCCATCTATTTGCAATCGCACCCACCAAATACCTCATACGAAAATATAACACAAATAGCATGCCGTCATACTCATAATGCTAACAACTCGTACACTATCACAACGCCACATTAGCATATACTCAACACAATATATATAAATGTATAGCATGCAAAACAAAATCCAACAACATAATATGGTGCTACCGGCTCGTGGTTCACACCATATGCATTTGAGTCTCACTCGTTTATAGTGCTACCGGCTCGTGGTTCACACTTGTTTATAGTGCTACCGGCTCGTGGTTCACACTTCGATGCTACCGGCTCGTGGTTCACATCTCATTTTATAGTGCTACCGGCTCGTGGTTCACACTTGTTTATAGTGCTACCGACTAGAGGTTCACACTAGATGCTACCGGCTCGTGGTTCACATCATGCTATGGCACTACCGGCTCGTGGTTCATACCATAACATTCACAAATAAACACGCCATATACATATATGCATAATTATTCCACTCACCTTGGAATGTCCGCACAAGTCATGTATAACATGATCTCCGTCCTCAAATCTGAGCAAGTAACCACCTATATCACACATAGGTACAATATACACATAAATAGCCATTCTCTAAAAGAGAACTCGACACAAACATCCCTTAGCTGAGGGATCAAACCTTGCTCGCCAAAACCCGTCCATTTAACACCTAATGGACACAAACCAATTACCACTTCGGGTGGTAATTCAAACCAACACAACAAAGTACAATTAAACTCAAATCATACTTTACCCCAATTAGACCCAACCTAGGTCTTAACACTAAATTACTACTTAGGTAGTAATCATTTCAAACGCCAATTACACCAAAACCCCAACACGTGCAATATTGACCCATATTGCTTTTGACCACGTTTGACTTATTTTAAAATATCATTTAAACCTCAATTTACTTCTCGCGATTAATTACATCCAAACACTGTTTAACACTTAACAAAAGCGTTTAACATCCATTTAATCTAAATTAGTGTCATCCTCAAATTTGACCCAATTCCAATTTACCCATTTTGAACAAAGTCATAAAACGCCCCATAATCACTAACGACTAGTGATTTTATTTCCAAAACACCAATTAACACTTAAATCAAGTATTTACATACTTGATTCACCAAAACTTGACTCAAATCTTAGTTTGACACTAAATCAAAGTCAACACCCATTTTTGACCAACTAACATGTTCTTATGAACATCTATACACAAACACATTTATAATCTAGTGATTACACCCAAAATCATAACCAAATTCGTCACCAAACCCTAACCCACCAATAACGGGTTAAAACCCATCTACTAACCACAACAAACCCATTTCACAACCATTAAAGGGTTTCTAACAAAATCAAGCTCAAACCCTAATATGAATATCAAAATCAAATAATGAAATTCAGAGTTAGAGCTTACCAATACTACCAAAACGTAGCCAAGAACGAGATGAATAACTTTAATACTCGTGACTTGACCCGATTCACCCTTCTTCTTCCTCAAACCAAGTTCTCTCTCTCTAGAACTCTCTTTCTCTCTCTAAATTGAATGTGTGTAGTTGAGAGAGTGAGAAATGAGATAGGGTTGAGCTTTGGATCAGTTCTTAAGGCCTCAAATCGTCCACAATGTGAAAAGACTAAAACACCCTAAAATATACCCTTAATAACGGGTCAAGAAAGTCAATTCAGCGACTTTGTCGGGTTTCGCGATAGTTTGTCGCGTTTCGTGACACCCAGGACACGACAAACTCACCCAATACGCGATAAAGTGGTCAGGTGGGGGATTTCCAAGCCGTCGCGTTTCAACCTAATCTGTCGCGTTTCGCGACGCACCAGAACGCGATACAAATGCTCCAAACGCGATACCTTCAGCTCTTCAACCGAATTTCAGTTTCTAGCTTCAAATTAAAAGTTCAGGGACTGAGGTTGACAGATTCTGATTCTGATGTAAATTCTAAAAATGCATAAGTGTTAGGTTCACTTTTAGTGGCGCTTTCTGATGCACACATTTACTGACACTTTCAGGAACATTTTCTGATGCACAAAATTCAGGATCTTACAACAACTGCCTTGATGATTCCCCCCTGACAAAATTTCCTGGAGCCTCATGAACAACTGATCTCTCCCTTGGTGGTTTAACATATTCAGAGTGTATCACTGTTACACCGTTTGGTGTTGGGAACCGCAATTCTGCATGCGGTGTAGAAGTAATTGCTCCGAATTTGCGAAGGGTCCGCCTACCGAACAACACACTGAACCGTGATCTGCCATCAATAACTATAAAGTCCACAATTTCTGTACGGACCAAAGGGTGTGTTCCCAGTGTGACATCCAGTTTTACTTTACCAACTGCTCTTATTGATTCACCCGTAATACCAGCAATCTTTAAGTTCGTGTAGCGTAGTCAATCCTTCACCCTCCACTTTGTGGTCCCTGACGCTCTTCCATCGGCGGTGGAGGGTGAAATGATTCCTTAATTGGCTCAGTGAACAAGATTTCCTTTGGAGTTTTTGTTAATGCCATAATAAGTGGATGCCTGTCTAATGGCTTTCGATGGTGATAATTGTCATTTGAATGATTATTTCCTCTCCAACCGCTCTGCTGTTGCTGGTAATTACTTTCATAACCCCATTGTCTCTGATAATTATCATTCATGTTCCGCTCTCCGCCTTGCTGCCTGAAATTTCTCTGGTAATTATCCACTCTTGGATATCCCATTTCACCTTCTCGTAAATGCTTCTGAGCAATACCCAACGCCTGATGTCTTTGGAATATCATAACGCAAAGCATGAATTAGTAGTCCAAAACGTCGCTGATCGAGACAAAATATAAATCCTGAAACAAGCTGAGACTCTAGTATATCTGGTATTTTCTGACATTCAATGGTATAACGCTTCATGAAATCACTCAATGATTCATTCTGACGCATTGTTATCTCATGTGCATCAAGATGTGACAACGTGCAGCTTCTCAAACTCTGATACTGCATCACAAATTTTGCCCTCAAATCAAGGAAACTGGTAATACTCCTTGGTGGCAAAATAGCGAACCACTCGCGTGCCATTTTTTGCAGTACCATTGGAAACATATGACACGTAGTTTCATCTTCCCAATGCTGCAACCTCATAACTCCTTCAAACATAGTCATAAAATCCTCCAGATCTGTTGTACCATCATAAACACCAATTGATGGAATTCCTAAATTTCTTGGTAATGGATAATCTGCAATTCGAGAAATAAAACACTGTGTTGATTCTACCATTGCTGGTGGTTTGATAGATTCATCACCAGTAATTAAAGCAAAAAAATTATCCACAGCTGTTGCACGGATGGTTGGTTGTGCTAACTTTTGTTTAAATCGTGATGGCGCTGTTTTAGTTAAAATTACATCCAGCAACTTGCTTGCCATTTCTTCAGTCATAAAGAACTGTTCACTTTCTTCTTCAAAATTCCAATCATCGTCCAAAAATCCCTCATCATTGTGTTGATTTTCTGTATCATCTACTAAAGCATTCAACTGATTGAATAGCTTGGACAATTATGATTTGGAAATTGACTTTCCTTTGCTGTTATGCCTAGCGTTCACATTAGAAGTCTTCTTGAAAGAGACATTATGTGTTCCTCACCTGGCCTTCCATATTCTTGTGCTGGGACCTCCCATCAATGGTTTTCTCAATCGTGGTATGGTTTCATGAACTTGATCATCTGCCGTGTCAGTGTTCAAATGATCTTCTTCTTCAACGGAAGTCTCTTCAAGAGTTAACTGATCAATTGGTATATTTTCAATGAGGTTTTCATCGACTGGTTCAAGTGTTGTTTTTGATGAGGTTGTTTCAGTTGCCTTCGTGCTCTTGGTGGTTTTGGTGGTCTTTGAGACGGGTGGCGCCATCTGTTAGTACAATTTTCCGTATAGCGGCTGTAAGGTACTAGTACAAAAAATTAGCTGCTCAGCGTGTGGCGTATACTGTTGATTGTTGTTTGCCCTCGAGAAATAATCTCTGCAGACCCGGAACACAGATGTAAGATCTGTGGGGTGGCCTCAATCAATCTGTGGATCACTCTGTAATGATCCGTCTAGCGCACTGCTGCTAAGCGACTAATATTGTTTTAGAGTGAGAAAGAACTGTGTGAGAGAGAAAGTGTACTTCTCTCTGACTGAAGTTCAGATCAGAATGATGTGAAATGTGGTGACCCAGGGGGTCTATTTATAGGTGTAGAATGTCCGAAATTCACGGGATACACGTGTCAATCACTGAATGGTTCTGTTACATGAAGTATCCTGAATGTCGGTGGCGTATGCTGACATGGCTGCGTGCCGTTCATGCGCTAAGTTAAAGGGCTTATGCATAGAAGCTGCCTGCATGGCTTACGCTTGACGCTGGGCGGCCTGCTGGACGCTGGGCGGTAAACTCTGAAAACTGCCAAATTTCATTATGTCTTGTGCTCTTTGATCGAGTTTTCTGTATAAAAATGATGTTTTTATGAGTGTATCTCCTAGGATACACCATTAGATACCATATCATCATGTGTGCATGGGCGTGAAGTATGGGTTTAAAGTTCACGTGAACGATACCACATTTCACGTGATGGGTGGGTTTAAAGTTCGCATGTACGATACCACTCGGGGGTTAGTGATATACGTCGTTGTACACTAATGGTTGTTGTGAACACCGATGGTCATTCGCGAGTACCATTCCCTTGTGCTATTGGTTAACTATGGTTGTGTGTTGTAGTTTAGCATATTATATTGTATTGGCTATATGCTATTGATCGTGCTAGCTTGCGGAATTGGAGACTTTTAGCGTTATACTTTGCGATGGAATGCTAATTAGATTGCTAGTATGTATGCGGTATTTGTGTAAGTGTTTGCAAGTAAGTAGATTATATATGTATATTTTTAATTATTGCATTCACTAAGCTTTATGCTTACCCCTCTCGTTGTTTACCTTTTTACAGGTATTGTGATTATGAAGCTAGCTAATTGTTAGACTAGATGTGTAGGAGCGCTTGGGCTCGATGGGGTAGCTTTTGGATATTTGGACGTGGGTTGGGGATAGTAGTCCCCGGGATTATGCTCTTAGTATTGGGTTGGGTTGTAGAGTCCTAACCCGTCTAAATATATAAATGGGTCGAATAAGTCACGTCTTGTATTTTTGGGTCGTTTGGAGTCACGAGGGTCTTAATATACTTTCGTCGATTAAAACCCGGTGGGGTTAACGAAACTTGTTTTGGGGTGAAAATGGTATGTGATGTTTAAAATGGGTTGAATCTATTTTACAGCTTTAAAGCGCATCGCGCTTTGGCCTGTGCTCCGTGCAATTGGCCTGTTGCTGGTGATCTGCCTAGTTATCAACTTCTAAATTTGTTTACGCTTTAGCGCGCGCCGCGCATCCATATGCGCGCCGCGCATATGGTCAGACAGGAAACTATTTTATATATAAAAAAAAGAAACGTGTGCTTTCTCGTGTTACGTTTTGGGGTCGTTTCAAGTGGTATCAAAGCATGGTCTAAGGGATCTATGTAACTTTGTGATATGTGTCTAGACTTAGACTTAACGGTGTAGAATTGTATGCGGACTTGTAGAAATACGGGTCGGGATGATGATAGTTAGTGCCTTATATGTACACTAACTAGGACATGTAGATAGGTGGTGCCTTAATTGGTGTTTAGGCTTGTACCTTAGATAGATAGTCGCCTAAAGTAGTAGGTTGACTAGGAGGTTGCTTTGACGATAAATCCTTAAGTAGTGGGATGACTTTGCGGTTGTGATTATGGGCATTTATTATTATATTGTATATAGGTGTATATACAGGTACCTATTGGTATGGTGTCCTAGAGACGAATCTATTGGAGAGATTCGGATGTTTGGCGGTTTTGAGTGATCAAGTTCACCGTAAGGACTTTGGTCATTCGGGTATTAGGAGTTATCGCATGTTATTTTGTGTGAATGCTGCGCTAGTCTGGGTAATGTACTTTGCCTGACCATGTGGAAATGGTAAGGTACGCAATTGTAATAGTGACTGATCACCATTATTACGAAAGTGTATCTTGACATCAAGCATGACATAACGAGTACCAAACGGAGGAAACGCGACATGGTTGGGGTAGAATCGGGACGCATTAGGAATCTTTTATTGGTCCTACGATGTAGTTATCTCGGGTGATGTGCTTGTTGACATCGGGTTCATTGTGAGTCGGGAAGTGGTATGGTGGTTTCAGTTAGCTAAGGTGAGTGAGCAAACTCACGAGCTTGGTGCGTGATTAGTCACCCTAAGTAGTGGGTGCATTATTGAGATTGTCATTGGTTGTAGTTACACATCATAACTAGGATGACCGATTTATGTGTGTGTGTGTGTGTGTGCGTCGAGGACTTGAATTTCGTAATGGGATGCAACGAGTCTAATGATTGTGGTATTGGGTTACACTCGGTAGAGTGTGTGGTTAGAGAATCGTGAATTTTTCTAGTTGTGAGTCGCCTTGGAATTGGCGAATCGGGGAGTCTTCAGGTCGTTAAACTCATGGGAGTGGGACCCGTATGATGATGTCGTTAGTGTGTTAGTGTGTTGTGGATTATAGGGTAACATTCGTAACAGAATACCCCTGTTGAGGTGGTTGTGCCAATATGTGGAAGGGTGTAAGACTTGGTGTTTCTCGAGCATCTCCTTAGTGTTAAATAAAGGGCTTCGTTAGGCTATATCGTTTGGCCTTGTAGAAATTGCGGGTAGCGTGTGATTGCTAGGAACTTTCGATAAGACAATAAACCGTAAGGATTGTTGGGTAGGTATGACTTCGGGTCATTATTGTGGAGAGATGGGTGACATCGGGTGTATAGAACCTAAAGATCGAGTCTCTAAATCACGGTAGATTGTGGTGGGAGTCTGCATGACACTGCGAATGGTGCCTTCTTATACATGCTAGTGTAATGTTCAACTCCGGTGATGGTGTGATCACTTTGTGCTTAGGGTTCCCGTGAGATACCCTTGGAAGCAGCGGAGATTACAATAGTGATCGACGGGTGATAGTAATTCGATGGTTGCGAAAGTCGAAGTTTAAGAGCATTATGGTAAATACTTCTTATGAAGTGACAGATGAGCGAATCTTGTTACTCTTAAGTGATAGACGGGTAAGGATGACCGGCGAGCCGGTGACGGACTTAATGGTCGGTTAGACCGAAGGTTATGGTGAAGTGTTGATATTGCGGTCGACGCAATTATTCTGTCGGATTGATCACTCTTCTCCATTAGAGTGAGCAATTGTAGATAAAGGTTCGTTGGATGGAACGTCGGGTGATCTGGACCGAGATGCATGAATGACTAAGCGAAGTGGCATATGCCTAGGCTTAGAGGCGTATGTGGGACTTTGGAGGAGTTCGCCTTTCGAACGATGAAGAGCTGTTAATTGTGAATTGTAGTATGAAGGTGCGATGTCGTTTCGTGTACGACATTTCAAGTGAAAGTGTATGTCGGATCTGAGAGCCTGAAGAGAATTCGTGGTGATTTGGAGTATATGACCAACGATGAGAATGGTTATATGTTTCCTGAAATGACAATTCTGCTGGGTGTTATCATCTTGGCGGTGAGAATGCGGAGCTGAATCATAAGTGGGGGAGTTTTTAATGCCGCCCGAGAAAGCTCCGGTGGTGTTAGATCAAGTGAAGTGTAAGACTTTTTATGTAAGGTGGTCGTGTAGTACCAAAGTGCGATATGAGACCAAGTGTGAAGCTTGAGATCTCGGAGTGAGAGAATGAAGTTGTCGTTGTGGGTGCTCTCATAATGTAAATATGGGTTGCTATGAAACTCGGATAGTACTATTGAGTAGGTACAAGTTAGATATCGTGGTGGTTGCTGTATTTTCCATGTCGGGAAACATGATCGTGGAAATTGTCAGTGGATTATTCCACTTTATGGATGATTATGAGGCGGAGAGTGTCGTTTCGATTGTCTCACATCGAGACACGCGCATGTTGTTTGTTTGCGAGAGTGTGTTCCCTATTGAGGTGACCCGTTAGTTGCATTGAAATGCCGAGGCCATCCTTAACGGACGGTCGAGGCAAGAGGATTCACCAGGAGTTGGTGGATATTTTTGTGGGTCGCGTGAATTATTGTGGTGATAATTCGTTATTGACGGGATTCTAGTACACGAATAGTTTACATGCAAGTATTAGGAAGCTGTATTGTATGGATGTGTTGTAGGGTTTAGGGGAGAAACCCTGTGTCGAGTATTTGATGTTTCGTCTAACTCGTGGTGTATTATTGTCGTCCTGGATTAATCCAGAGACTGATGGATGTGTGCGGATTGATTGATGGGAAAGTTTGTGTCCCTAGTGTGATAATTTGGTGATACCGAAATTTCTTCGTTGAAGGATTATTGCAAGAGTTGGTTCACGACGTAGTGGACCTAGTAGATCTCGTTGGGTGATATAGTTATGGATGTAGCTTGTTGCGAGTTGAAGCCGAGAGAACTTGAAGGGATATATGGGGTTTTCCGTATTTCCTAAGTAGGAATTTTGGACGTTGAGTGTATGAGATATCGTTTATTGCAGTAGTGCACGATAGTGATTATTAGCGTGTGGTGAGATCTTCGGATTAACAGAAGATATTATGGATGTCGGGCTTGGTTGTGTTTGGTTGGATCGTGAGGCGTGATTCCTAGTTGTAAGTAAGTGAGAAGGCTTTGGAGCACTTACCTCTTGGTAAATGATGAGGATCACAGGGACGTGATCCAGGCTAAGTGGGGGAGAGTTGTAACATCCTGTTTTTCAGTTACGCGCTATTTTGGATGTCATTTGAATTACGAGGCATGTAATCATATATTTTGACCCCTAATATAGTTTGAGTTAGTGTTCTAAAACCTTACCATGGGAAAGTAGACCTTATTACGTTTCCAACGATATTTGATTCATCAAAGACGGAGTTACGGTTTGAAAGTTACGACCAAAATAATTTTCACAAAATGCTGATTTCAGCTTTTGCGCACCGCGCAAATTGAGCTGACAAAATTGGGTGGGTTTGTAACTTTGGGAAATTAAAGAGGGCACTTTGGTCCTTTCACTTGTGGACGGGTTTTATACCCCAAAACTGACCTAGATCTCATTTTATCCCCATTTTTCACCAACCAAACTCTAGAGAGAGAGATGAGGGTTTCTAGTGAGAGAAACCTTCAATGGAAGATGAAGATGGTGATTTTTACCCAAATTGGAAGCGGGTCTTGGTTCTCCTTGATGTTTTTAGCTACTAGCTCGGTTTTTGAGTTGAGGTAAACCCTAGATTCGATTTTAATTACTTTGATTTTGATTTGGAGTTAGGGTTTGTGCTAGTTAGGGTTATAAACCTCATTTATCATGAAATTGGGAGTTTTGTTGTATGTATTGTGTAAGTAAACCCGATTATTGTGGGTTTAGGGTTTGATGACGAATTTGGAAGTATTTGTCATGGATTTGGGTGTTAGTCACTAGTTTGTAAGTGTATTGGTGGTTTTGATGTTCTTAAGAACATGTTTGCTAGTCAAAATGGGTGTTGACTTTGATTTAGTGTTAAACTAAGTTTTGAGTCAAGTTTTGGTGAATTAAGTATGTAAATACTTGGTTTAGGTGTTAATTGGTGTTTTGGAAATATAATCACTAGCCGTTAGTAATTATGAGCGTTTTTGTGACTTTTGTCAAAATGGGTAAATTGAATTGGGTCAAAGTTGATGATGACATAAGTTTTGGTCAAATTAATATTTAAACACTTGTGTTAAGTGTTAAATGGCGTTTTTGGAAGTAATCACGCATGAGAACTGCTTTCGGGTCAAAGTGATGTTTTTTAGCATAAGTCAAATGTGGTCAACTGCAATATGGGTCAATATTGCACATGTTGTAATTTTGGTGTAAATGGTGTTTGAAATGATCACTACCTAAGTAGTAATCTAGTGTCGGGACCTAGGTTGGTCTAGTTAGTGTAAAGTATAATTTGGGTTAAATTGTACATTGTAGAGTGGGTTTGAATTACCATCCGAAGTGGTAGTTAGTTTGTGTCCATTAGGTATCAAATGGGCGGGTTTTGGCGAATAAGGTGTGATCCCTCGGCTAAGGGATGATTGTGTCGGATTCTCTTTTAGAGAATGTATATTTATGTATATTTTGTGCCTACGTGTGCTATAGGTGGTTACTTGCTAGGATTTGCGGACGGAGATCATGTTATACAGGACTTGACGCCGGCCAGCGGCAGAAGTTGGAACGGGCATTCCAAGGTGAGTGGAATAATTATACGTGTATGTATATAATGTATTTACTTGTGTGGGATGCGATGTGGGATTAAAGTTCGCGTGTACGATACCACATCGTGTTGGCATGTGATGAGGGTTTAAAGTTCGTGTGTTCGATAGCTCATCATCATGCATGGTATGTGATATGGGTTTAAAGTTCTCGTGTTCGATACCATATCATCATGTGTGCGTGGGCGTGAAGTGTGGGTTTAAAGTTCGCGTGTACGATATCACATTTCACGTGACGGGTGGGTTTAAAGTTCGCGTGTACGATACCACTCGGGGGTTAGTGATATACGTCGTTGTACACCAATGGTTGCTGTGAACACCGATGGTCATTTGCGAGTACCATTCCCTTGTGCTATTGGTTAACCATGGTTGTGTGTTGTAGTTTAACATATTATATTGTATTGGTTATATAATATTGATCGTGCTAGCTTTTGGAATTGGAAACTTTTAGCTTTATACTTAGTGATAGTATGCTAATTAGATTGCTAGCATGTATACGGTATTTCTGTAAGTGTTTGCAAGTAAGTAGATTATATATGTATATATATAATTATTGCAATCACTAAGCTTTATGCTTAGCCCTCTTGTTGTTTACTTTTTTACAGGTATTGTGATTATGAAGCTAGCTAGTTGTTAGACTAGATGCGTAGGAGCGCTTAGGCTCGATGGGGTAGCTTTTGGATATTTGAACGCGGGTTGGGGATTTGGTAGTCCCCGGGATTATGCTCTATCGGGTTGGGTTGCAGAGTCCTAACCCGTTTAAATATATAAATGGGTCGAATTAGTCACGTCTTGTATTTTTGGGTCTTTGGAGTCCCGAGGGTTGTAATATACTTTCGTCGATTAAAACCCGGCTATTTAATATTTGAGAATCGTTGGTTTTGGTGTGGGGTTAACGAAACTCGTTTTGGGTGAAAATGGTATGTCATGTTTAAAATGGGCTAAATCTGTTTTCCGGCTTTAAAGCGCGCCGCGCTTTGCCCTGTGCGCTGTACAAATGGCCTGTTGTTGGTGGTCTCTTGTTTCGTTTTGGGGTGTTTCACCACATGTGCTCTAACGTTTTATTTATTTTCATTTTTTATATACTTGAATGATATAATCTGTTACGATTTTGCACGGTTTTTTATACACTCGTGCAACGCACGTGCTATAAAACCTTGTGTGTGTGTGTGTGTGTATATATATATATATATATATATAAACCAAAAAAGTTTTTGCTTAGGTGTCATTTTCTCATTAAATTGAATTATTTATTAATTATAAATTTATATATATATATATATATATATATAATATGTACAATTAATATATAAACTCCCTAATTTAAAGGAGAAAAGATTGCTCCGTAATTTATAAACATGTATTTCTTATAGCTTCACTATATTGTGTGTTTTTTATAAAGATGTATTTCTTATTGCTCCGTAATTTTGCTTCACTATATTTTCACACGTATTTCTATAGTTTCACTGTATTTTCCTATTATAAACATGTATTGTAGGTATATATGGGGTAGTCATAGTTTTGTTGGAAGTATCACATATAAATAGCAAGGAATCTTAGTAACTCAATTTAAAATAATTAACGGTTTAACGAATATATCTTTCTGTTCGACGCGAGTTAGGTTTCACTGTCATCACCCTTTAACTCGAAATAATTTTATGTACTGAACGCAATAAATTGTATTCGATACGGAGCTTCGATGCACAACTACCAACGAAGCATTTCTTTTTAGCAATAAGCATGAAAGTAATTTGAATTTACAGTTTAAGTCCTTAAAATATTTATGAACACGCAAATATAATTATTATAATATTAATTATACATGACGACTCTTCCGAGTACCATTATTTTGTTGAAATGACTAACAACTTTTTTAAAATTAAACTAGCGGGTTAAACTTTTATTCAAACATAATTGTAAATAATAATTCTAAAATAATATAACTTAGACTTTACTAACTTTATGTTCCATGACAAATTTTCAATGTACTCATATTTTCTCTAAATATTACGTAGTTTATAATTTATATTTAATTAAAAAGATATTAATGGTGAGAAAAAAAATTGTAGACATTAAGTTACTAACACCACCCAAAACACTTTTAAAATTTATCAACATTACGGGCTCTTAAACTCAAAAGAACTTCTAAAATTTGTCAACACCACGAGCTCTTAAACTCAAAATAATAATTATTTGAAAAAATCACAACTTTTAAAATTTGTCAACTTCACGGGCTATTAAATAATTCATATATTTTTTTTTCATTTTTTAGTATCACTATTAAATACCAATATGAACTACAAATTATATTTTTTGCACGAATTTTTACACCCGTGCTGGTGTGCAACGCACAGGCTAAAAAAAACCTAGTATATGTATATATATATATATATATATATATATATATATATATATATATATATATATATACACACACACACACATTATATAAAGCACGTGTCATTATGTTAACGTGTCAACTTCTCCTTTATTCTTGACACGTGTCATTCTATTGTTCTTCCCATATAGTTAATTGATTTTCTCAAATAATAAAAATATTTATATTATAAATAAAATACAATTACTTTAAGTATTAAATTATATAAATAAAATTATAAATATAAAAATCGAAGTAACGGGAGCAATAGAACTGCACATGTGGCGTTGACCAAAATATAAAAGAAAATGATAGTTTAAAGTAAATAAATAATATAAATAAAAAAGTTAATATTGTTAAATCATATTTTAAGTATAATACAATTACTTAAATATTAAATCTGACAATATTATTATCAGCTATTAGAAGGTATACACAAAAAAGTAGTAAATAAGATCTACATCCTAATATATAAGATTATATTTGAGCATAACTTATGCTCCATAACACAAATTTGTGTGTGAAATGTACAGAAAATAAATGAATTAACTTTAAATAAAATTAGTTATATGACCTAATTTAAATAAACAATCAAATATCTATACTAAATACAAAATATGATATTTAAATAAATTTAAAGTATATTAACTTTTTGACATTTGTGATATGTATTTTAAAGGACGGGCTCATAAATGTATCATTCTATATTAAAAAAAACTTTGCATTATTGAATGAGAACAACTGATTGTTGTATTGTAATTGTATTCAATACTAACGTTTACAATATTAATGTTTTCAATACCTCATACTCATGTTATCATATACATTATATAAAGTGTGTGCAATACTAACGTTATCGTATACAATGTTTTTGATAGTAATACTTTCGATAAAAATGTTATCGATGATAAATGATTTTTTTATTATTATAATTGTATTATATACATTTGATAAGCATCATTACTAATGTAATCGTAAACTAATTTATACAAGTGTCGTGATATATATATATATATATATATATATATATATATATATATATATATATATATATATATATATATATATATATCACTGAGTATTTATTTGTCAAAGGAAATGATTATTAAAATTTAATATTTGGAAAAAAGATATAAATCGGATGGTTGATTATAAATTCTGGTGAAAAATGGGGGTAAACAGCCATTTACCAAATGGAGATGATACTAAGACACCAAGAATTGATCCATACACACCAACTTATTATTATACCCTTAATTTACAATTATGAAGGTTTAAGTACCTAGATAAATTTAAGGTTATAACTGTCAATTTTGTGCTAAAAAGTGTGGATGGATATTTAAGGTTATAACTGTCAATTTTGTGCTAAAAAGTGTGGATGGATTAATTTTGAGTGTGTGAGTATCATCTCCCTTTACCAAAGTTAACTCGGGTCTTTGCTATTGATGTTTTCTTAATTGTCGTTAGCCAATGACACCCACCACTACCAATCGCCAACTTAAATACGGAGTAGATTCTTATTCTTATATTTTCATTCTTCTCTCATATGAGGAAATTAGAACCCTAGCTAGGGTTTTCATCAACGTTTCTCTATTAAATCGATCAATATATCATCATTAAAGGTAATACTAGTACTGAGAAGTTCAATTAATTTCATCATTTAGGTCTAGCAAATATAATCAATATGTTTTTGTTCTTCAATTAAGGAATTTTTTTGGAATAGTAAAAAATGAATGGCATATTACAAAAATAGTTTTTCAAACTCAAACTTTATAAAAATAAGATAACCTGCCTTTTAAATGTCTGCTTGCTACTTTTCGACCCAAACCGGCATTCTAAATGCCGTTTTGATGCAAAAAATTTTTACAAAAATGCCACGTAGGCAAACCGGCGTTTGGAATCCCGGTTTGCCTACGTGACATTTTTTGTAATTCTTTTTATTTTTTTTAGATCTTATATTTTCGTTTTTCAGAAAAAATATTCAAATAAATATATACTTCCATTCTCGGATTTTTTTCTATACATTCAAATTAGACCTTTTATTTTAAGAAGGTGATACTCACGCACTAGTTTTTGATCCATACACACTAACTTACTATTATAACCTTACTTTAGATTTAAAATAAAACTATAAGTTCAACTCCATAGATTAATCTAGGGGTATAATTGTAAGTTTATGATATAAAAGTGTGTATAGATAAAAAAAAATTAATGGGTGAGTATCTAAAATAAAAGGCCTATTTTGAACGTATAGAAAAAATACGAGAATGGAAGTATATATTTATTTGAGTATTTTTTTGAAAACCGAAAATGTATGATCTTTTAAAAAAAAATTACAAAAAATGCAACGTGGGCAAACCGGCATTCCAAACGCCGGTTTGCCTACGTTGCATTTTTTGCAATTTTTTTTGCTCTAAACCGGTATTTTGAAATGCCGGTTTGGATCGAAAACTGGCAAACCGGCAATTCAAATGCCGGTTTTCCTATTTTATAAAGTTTGAATTTAAAAAACTATTTCTGTAAAATACCTTGTATTTTTTACTATGTCGAAAATAAATTCTCAGTTAAACTAATTATTATCCAGAATTAAGTTTGTTCTTTTTTCTCTTTTTCTTTTTTAAACAAGGAGAATGCTAAACACTTAGGTCTACGTTTAAACGTACCATATTTAAGTTTTAAAACTTAAACCTATGTTGAATTTATTGGAATGCATAAATATTTTCTTTTAACATCGAATTTTATTTTATTATATAGTTTTGGTATTAGTGTTATTCATGGAAAAAGTTAGTTATAAATATGGAATCAATTTATATGTGCAAATACTTAGGGTAAGTTTATCATTTTCTTTTAAATAAATATCGGATGTATAAATCAAAACTGAATATTATTTATATATGATTTGAAGTGTACTAGTATACTTCTAATGAAGTAATCCTTACGTAACTAATTTGTAAAGATGATTTATGTGTGGATTGTTTGTTGTAACTAATTTGTAAAATGATTTATGTGTGGATTGTTTGTTGTACATATGTTTGTTAATTTATTCATTGATGCAGATGGATCACCATGATCATGAAGTTCTGATTTCTGGAGCAGAGCACAATCACCTACAAATCGAAATGCCAAACGCTTCTGTTGTTCTTTCACCAGAACAATCATGCAATTGTTCTTGTTATTTCTCCAATCAAAAACATAATGTATCAGATACAGAACAACGCTCCAAATCTAAAACCAAACTTTGTGGGCTCGTGGTTTTTTACCTAATCGTTATGGCGGTTGAGATAGTTGGAGGAATAAAAGCTAATAGTTTAGCTGTTCTTACTGACGCAGCCCATTTGTTAACTGATATTGGTGGATTTGTAGTCTCTTTGTTCACTCTGTGGGCTTCAGGTTGGAAACCGACTGCGCATCAATCTTTTGGGTTTAGTCGGATTGAAGTTTTGGGTGCGCTTTTATCTGTACAGCTGATTTGGATTGTTTCTGGGTACTTGATATATGAAGCAGTCGAACGAATAATTCATAAAGAATCCGAAGTGGATGGTAAGCTAATGTTTCCTATTGCAGTGTTTGGTTTTGTAATCAACTTCATCATGGTCATGTGGCTCGGTCATGGTCATGGCCATAACCATGGACATGGCCATGACCATAACCATTCTCAAGACGAGAAAAAGGGGCCGATGAATATAATTATCGAAGGGGCTTATTTGCATGTGATGGCTGATATGATCCAGTCCGCTGGGGTGATGGGTGCAGGAATTGTGATATGGGTCAAACCGACTTGGTTAGTGGTTGATTTGGGTTGTACAGTGGCCTTTTCGGTTTTGGCTCAATTTGTAACTCTACCGATGCTTAGGAATGTATTTTCGATATTGATGGAGAGAACACCGAGTGATTTCAACGTTGTCGGTTTGAGAAATGATCTGAATGGTATTAAGGGAGTACATGATGTTCATGATCTACATGTTTGGGCAATAACACAAGGAAAAAATGTGTTGAGTTGTCATACAGTAATCGAGCCGAATGTGAATCCAAATGAAATACTTCACAAAATTAAAGAGTTATGTGAAGGTACATACGGAATTCATCATGTAACTGTACAGATTGAAATTTTATGTCCAAATCCTTAAACGGGTTGGTCAAACTCCATTAAGTACAGTATATCTTTTATATAAGATAACAGTCTAATTTGTAGTAACAAAAACAAAAGGAGAAAAAAAAAATGATCTAAAGGAACAGGTCTTAAACATATATATACTCCGTATGATAAATGAAGTTGAACAGCAACTGTTTTTTATTACCAGATGGCTCTGTACCTTTCCAGCCATGTAGTGAAGCCATTATTGTTTTTCCTTTAACATGTGTTTGAATTTAAATCATTGGCCACGTATTACTTGTATCACTAATTTCAGTTTAGGTTCATCAGCTACTAAAAAATACAGTACAAAAGTAACGATAATATGGTCATTACAGCCCTTAATAATTTTAATAATTAATTCTATATTTAGCATGACCTGTTATAGAGGTCAAGTATACTTATGGAGCATCAAGTGAACGTTTATTAGCTTACAACCTCGCACAACATTGAACAATTATTACGTGTTTCGTCAGCCAAAAGATTTAGGATTAGAAATTATTCAATCAAATACACAAAAATTTGAAATAAAGATATACGGAATTGCGTTTTTAGAATAGATTTTTGACAACCAGACTCCGCTTTCTAAGAGAACACATACAAACATTCTGATGTATTTAGATAGGTTCTAGACATACCAGAAACTATACGGCGGAAGCGGTTGGATCGAGGTTTAGATCACCGGTCGGGAAAGCGATCATGAACGGAAGGCTTTCAAGTTTCACAACCTAATTCCTTCAATGGTTTGCCAAATACCAACTACTTAGTTTCTTTTATGTGTGTATATTTTCTTATTACTTGTGTGTCTATCAATAAGAGATTTTTACTCTCTATTTATAGAGATATGAGTGTACTTATTACCTTGTGTACTATCACAAATAAGTGGCTTTACCACTTAATAGATATTGGATCAAACACCAAATAAAGGTAATGGATTTACCACTCAATAGATGGTGGAACAAACACAAATGAGTTTGTGGGTGTACCACAAATCATAATAATGATTTCCAACATCTCCCACTCGCACACAAACGAATTTGATATACTCAGTAAATATCTCGAGAAACTATAGTGTAATATGCAAACCATTCATACTGGGAATTAGGTCGTGCGACCGGCATACTTTGAGAGTTCAATTGCTATACATCTGTTAGGAATATATAGCATCTCAATAAACTTGGAAAGAGTAGATTTAGTATGCAATATCCTAGACCATTAATAACATTAGTAACTCGCATGATCTCAGTTTTACTTATAAAACCCTTTTGTATTCACAATTATCATTTATCACTAAGACTTGTCACTAAGACAAAAGATAACTGGTCGACCGGTGAACACAAGTTAATGTGAACTTCGAATGATCTTCCCTTCTCTTAGAATCCATTGGCCTTAGCTCAATTTGCTTTTCTAAGAACGTTCAGCCAGGTTGAATCACTCATAACCCTTAAGCAACGCCTTAAGATAGCAAACATTAAACTAAGCTTCAAGAAACAAGAAAAAGTCTTAAGGACATTAAATTGAGGTTACTAATACCTCAAGGGACTCACATAACATAGAAGTAGAGATCGTTTCTTCTATTTTCCTTATTGGTCGTCTTGATCACATGTGGTATGAATCACATGCTGCAACATTTCTCCTTTCACAATGGAGGTATGTCTTTAAATTAATGTTGCACAGATGATAGTTCAAACATACTCAATGTTCAAAACTCGAGTTCACTTATCTACTCATAAAACTCTTAAGAACTCACATCTGGATACTCATGACAGATAGGGTGAATTTTGAAAAATTCACATAATATTTATACATTTACGAATGTGGTCTAATTATCTCAATCTTGAGCTCTCAATTGTCACTAAAACAATGTGCTTAATATACACCACTTTTCCATTTGTCACATGACATGGAATTGATTACCCATGTGAGTGGGCTAATCTTGTATCTGTCTGACATACTTTTCTCGATTCGCAACACAAAGAGCGAACAATAAAACAAGGATTTAAAAGAAAACTTATTGCATTGGATATAAACAAAATTTTATAAGTACATTTATTAAAATAGTACATTCATCACAATCTACGCAATCCTTGAGACCTAACATGCTTAACAAATGCATCTCTAGGTATGGGTTTTGTCAAAGGATCTGCTACCATATCATGCGTAGATATGTACTCCATACTTACTTCCTTTCTTGCAATCTTGTCCTTCACATAATTGTACTTTGTGTCAATGTGCTTTGTTTTACAATGAAACTTGGGGTCTTTTGAATATGCAATGGCAGCCTCATTATCAGAGTATATCAATGCTCGATCAATGGTATTGCCAACAACCCCCAAACTACTCAAAAATCGACTAATCCACACAGCTTCTTGTGCAGCAGCTGAAAATGCCACAAATTCAGCTTCCATTGTAGACAATGCTATACATGATTGTTTCTTGCTACTCCAAGATATAGCACCTTTGTTTAACAGAAAAACAAAGCTAGAGGTGGATTTTCTTTCATCCATATCTCTTCCCCAATCAGCATCAGTATAGCCTCTCATTTGCAGATCATTTCCTTCGTAGCACAAAGAGTAATGACTAGTACCCTTAAGATACCTAAGTATCCTTTTCACGGATTTCCAATGGGTTAAACCTGGATTGGATTGGTATCGGCTTACCATGCCAACAGCAAAGCAGATATCCGGTCTCGTACACATCATAGCATACATAAGACTTCCAACCGCACTAGCATAAGGAACATTTTTCATTTTATGTTTCTCTTGTGGAGTTTGCGGACATTCTCTCATGCTCAACGTATTACCAATAGCCATAGGAGTGTCTATGGGGTTACATTTATGCATGTTAAAACGTTCAAGAATCTTGTTGATATAAGTCTCTTGCGAAAGAGCCAACAACTTCCTTGAGCGATCCCTTGAAATCTTAACTCCAAGGTGTGACAACCCGGAAATTTCCAACCAAATTTAAACTTTATCTTTATATTATTCCGACACGATAAGCAAAGTTTGTTAAGTTAAATCTCAAGAATTTTAAATTGTGTTCATACATTCATTATAACCTCGACCAAATTTCGACGATTCACGAACCGTTATATATAAATAAATATGTATATATATATATATATATATATATATATATATATATATATATATATATATATATATATATATTATAACTTGAGAATATTAATAAAGTATTAAACGTATAATACTTTACATGAACGTATTTGTTTCAATATGTTTATCGATGGAATTAGAAGATAATATCAAATGATTGATTTATCAGATACATTATGATATGATTACGGGTCTATGTTATGAGGTCCACTGTGATTTAAGAAATCTATTCTTTTTGACAACATTCGGAAAATGGTAAAGTGATTTATAAGTAAGAACGTGAAGTTTGAATAACTTAGATGTTAGATATCGACAAGTTATGTAACTCGACATTTTTCATTAAGATGATTTCATACGTTTATTTAACCTTTGAACTTTATCCCATGCTTCACCAACAAACTGTAATTTAAAAACTTGAAACCTATTATGAATATATATGATTCTACTTTTCTAAAACATTTTATGATATAACGATTTCTATTATTTTAACTTTTAAACAAAATGATTTTTAAAAATATATTTGGTTTTGGAAAACAAAATTATTATATTTATTTGATTTAGTTTCAAACGTACAAAAACGTTTTCAGTTTAAAAAGAACTTTATTATTAAAACGTATATAACTTTTATAAATATCTAGAACCACTTTTGACAACTCATTACTTAACCAGTATGATAAAGATAACGATATTTATATTTTATTTTATTAAATATATATAACGATTTAAATTAATATTATATATATTTATACGCGTATTATATGTACATAGTTTTATACTTTTACTATACTTAAACTTTACCTTTACTTTATTTTTACTTTACTTTAACTTTAATAATTTACTTTAATAATTCATACTTTAATAATTCACTTTAATAATTCATACTTTAATAATTCACTTTAATAATTCATACTTTAATAATTCACTTTAATAATTCATACTTTAATAATTTACTTTAATAATTCATACTTTAATAATTCACTTTAATAATTTAAAAATCTATTATAAATAGAATTCAATAGGTTTCATTATTTCATAAGAAACTTGAAAATATTTTTCTCTAAACTCTCTCAATCGATTTACATAAAATATTACGTCAGAGTGCTGTCCTAGTGATTTCGAAATTGTTTTTCAAGTGGGATTGGATTAAGGAAATTATGGGTTATAGCTATGAAGGTGATTGGGTATGGTTCATGGGTATGCTCGTGAGATCAATATAGTGTTTATCATCTCCGTTGCTTCTACGTACCTTTCTTGCAATATTGAATCTCAATATTGATACGTGAGTACTCATAATTTAACTTTTACATACTAATAGTGTATCCCTAACTAGTGCTCGAGTATATAGGATTATGCATGTTTGTACTTTTGATATTGCCTTTAGTTAGGTTATGTTGAATCCTGAATTAGTTATATATGCAACTGAGATAAGGTATAAGATATGCATGTCGTTGGAAAGCTAGCGAAAAATTAAGAACTTTTCATTTAGTTATCGAATGATTTCGATGAACGGATTTGAAGTTATAGTCCATCGAATTTTTGTATTATTATTAAAAATGATTATTATTATCGTCATTATTATCGTCGTTCTAATTTTATCTTATTATTATTATTATTATTATCTTTATCAATAAAAGGATTTATCATTAAAAATTATTTTTTTTTATTATTACTATCGTTATTATCGTTAAAGTTATAATTAGTATTATTATTATTATCCAATTATTATTATTATTATTATTATTATTATTATTATTGGTATTATTATTATTATTATTATCATTATTAATATATATATCATTATTTAAAAATGGTTATTGTTATTATTATTATTATTACTATATTATCATTAAGATAATTATTAGTATTATCGTTAATAATGTTATAGTAACTATCATTATTAATATTAGTGTAATTAAAACAAATATTTGTAACACCTAATTATTTTGATTACTATTATTATCATTATTACGAACACGATATAAAAGACGATTAAAAGCTATTAAACGAAACGATTAGGAAATAATGGGTAAGAGTATCATGATGAAATTAAAATATTATAAGATATTGATTTAGATAAAATTATCGTTCTTATTATTTTTATCATTACTATTATTATTAAAATTATCGTTAGTATTAAAACTATCATTTTAACAAAAATTATCATTTTAATAGAAATGTCATTGTTACTATAAAATATCATTATTATTATTATTATTTTAAATAGAATTATTATTTTAAAGATAATATTAAAAATTATCTTAAATATTAAAGTTATCATAATTAGAATTATCGTTTTATCATAATGTCATCTTAGTAATTATAAATATTGATATTTTTATAATAATAATAATTATTACAAAATAATACAACTTTTACTTACTATCATTATAGATATTATTTTATCAAATAAATATTTGATACAAACATATTTTATTACGTGTAATAACTTACTTTAATAATACCTATCATATTATCTTTATAATATTAAATGAACCCTATAAATTTTATTACTTAATATATATAAAAGTATATTTTATTATATAAATATAATATAAAATTTTATTTATTAATAAATAAATTATATTATTTACTCTAATAAATCTTTTAAAAATATTTAAAAATATAAAACGGCGATATTTAAACTATACATTAATCATGTATAGATTTTTAGAAATTATTTTGAGTCAAATTTACTTTTGTTGACTTTTGCATATTAGTCTCGAGCATTAGGATTGTGGTACACTATGACTTGACCTAATTTGTTAGACAAATATTGACCAACACATAAATATATATAATTAATTTAGGTTCGTGAATCCGAGGCCAACCTTGCACTTGTTCAATGACGTTATATGTATTTTTACTACGAAATACAGTATGGTGAGTTTCATTTACCTTTTTACCCTTTATATTTTTGGGCTGAGAATACATGCGCAATTTTTATAAATGTTTTACGAAATAGACACAAGTAATCGAAACTACATTATATGGTTGAATTATCGAAATCGAATATGCCCCTTTTTATTAAGTCTGGTAATCTAAGAATTAGGGAACAGACACCCTAATTGACGCGAATCCTAAAGATAGATCTATTGGGCCTAACAAACCCCATCCAAAGTACCGGATGCTTTAGTACTTCGAAATTATATCATGTCCGAAGGAGGATCCCGGAATGATAGGGGATATTCTTATATGTATCTAGTTAATGTCGGTTACCAGGTGTTCACCATATGAATGATTATTTTTTGTCTCTATGCATGGGACGTATATTTATGAGAACTGGAAATGAAATTCTTGTGGTCTATTAAAATGATGGAAATAAATGATTATGATAAACTAATGAACTCACCAACCTTTTGGTTGACACTTTAAAGCATGTTTATTCTCAGGTGTTAAAGAAATCTTCCGCTGTGCATTTGCTCATTTTAAAGATATTACTTGGAGTCTTTCATAGCATATTTCGAAGAACGTTGCATTAGAGTCATTGAGTTCATAAAAGATTATTATTAAATCAATTTATAGTTGGATAGTGGATATTATGAAATGGTATGCATGCCTGTCAATTTTTGATGTAAAGAAAGATTGTATTTTAAAAACGAATGCAATGTTTGTAAAATGTATCATATAGAGGTCAAATACCTCGCAATGTAATCAACTATTGTGAATCGTTTATAATGTATATGAACGGGTCCTTTCAGTTGGTATCAGAGCGGTGGTCTTAGCGAACCAGGTCTGCATTAGTGTGTCTAACAGATAAGTCGATAGGATGCATTAGTGAGTCTGGACTTCGATCGTGTCTGCACGTCAATAGTTTTGCTTATCATTTTGTGTCAAAAATCAACTACTTATCATCCTCAGGAAATTACCTGCTTATCATTTTTAGTCTAAGACACGTCTTGCTGCATTGATTGCATTAATAGTTTATAGACAAAAATTCATATCTTAGCGTATCTGCTAAATCATATCTTATCGTATCTATTACTGTAAACGTTGCCTGATATATCCCGTAAATTCTTCCGTAATTTACGAAATCTTTTGTTCTATATATATGGATATTCTATGTAATTATAATACCATCCGATAACCGAAAATCATTTCATATCGAAAAAAAAAATCCTTATTCAATCGTACGAAATGGAATTCATCATTTATTCAAGTTCCTCGAATTTCGAAATGGAATCCCACTCCAGCTCCGAAAGCAGTGTGACCGGAATAGATCAACCAATCAGTCATCACCTATTCTGGATGAATTGGGGATGGGTTCGTAGCCTCCTCAATCATTGGAGACAAGAAGAAGGTGATCCCTTCCATCCACCACATTGCCCTCTTGATGAAGAACCTGAAGCACTTACCGGCGAACCTGTTCGAAACACCATTTTCTCGCTCATTTCCAGAGTATCTCGTCACGATTATATATTACATCAAATTTTAGATTTTATTTATCTGCTCGTCCGAACCGACAATTACCCCGGTGTAATAGAAGAAGTCAACGAGCTTCGCGCTCGGGTAGTGGCTTTGGAGAATATGGTGCAGAGATTACAAACACCAGCAGCAGCATCAGTAGCATAACCAGTAACACCATCATCAACGCCAATAGTATCATTACCACCCCAACCACAATCACGTCGTAAACCTCAACTTTACACTCTGTCCCACGAGCACCAATGTCATACGCCCTGTAGATACCAAGGAATACCAACAACAATAACCAACGAAGTATTAATTCATAACTTCATTGGAGAAACATTCCGCGCAGATTATGTAATCTCTAAAGTCTTAGAGATTATCTAATCTAGCCCTAACCATAAATCAGTTAAGCGAACCAAAATGATAGAAGGAAGAGTAGAAACCCTGACAAAAATGGTGTGTGATTAACAAGCTAAACTTGTTTTACCAACAGCATCAACAGTACCGTCAGCGTCACCAGCATCATCAGTACAGTCAACATCAGAATTAACAACACCTATAACATCACAAACTCCGTCAGCTCAAGAATCACTATGGACATCATTACGAATCAATAACCCGTATATTGTATCAACGAGTTATGAAGAATTAACTCATTCCCTTTGAAGAAATTATATGTATATTTTATATATTTTGAAATAAAAATAAATCTTTCCGTGCTAAGCTATTGTGTGTGAATCTTAACTTCTCGGATAATTCATATTACAAATATGCAATAATGTACGTCCTTCGGCCGCAACTTAACCAGCGTTAACTACAATCTCTGTCGCAATTCAACAAATTCCAATTCATAATAAATCAAGTATATATTTGATTTTACACTTTCATCATCGATGTACCCGAAACTTTTCAGATAACATCATTCGTACTTTGCGAAATTCACAAGAATTCCACGAACCGAACATCATACATCAACAAATAACGAAGTATTGATTCATAATTTCAAAGTCATTAAAGAAATACTGCGTAAAAGTTATGTACTTTTTAAAGCCTTTAGGGATTATTCAATTCTAGTTTCAACCGTAAATCAAATGAGTTTAATTTAACATTAACTCATTAAATCTATGTTACATCTGAAGAAAATATACATATATATATTTTCATAAAGACTGTAATAAAATTCTTTTGTACAAAATATTAATTGTGAAATTTTTTTTAACGGGTAGGTAATACCCGAGAGATATATAAATTCACAATTAATATATTACATTCTTCGAATCTGATTCAGCAAATCATCCATTATACTCCCTACTTTCACAACAATATACATTCTTTTATAGAAATCAAAACAACCATACTCATTCAAAATTTAATTACATATTCTGATTTTGAAATCTCAAAATTCAACTTGAGATATGACCAAAATCATCACTCTTAGATCCTTACATCTTTCACAAGCTATATTTTGACTTCAAAACTGTGTTAGAACATCAAATGTATGTTAACGATTACAATCTGTGTTCAAACCCTTCGAAAATTTTTGAAGACACTTCGAATGATGAGCAATCGAGATGATGATCCAACCACATGTTACCCACAGTTATGTACCCGAAAAACTCTTGAAACCAAAGTAAAAGTTTAAACAACGTATCCGCGTCAGATTCTTTAGCATTTATTAGCAAAAATAACTTTGCGACTCCTATTCAAACTAGCCAGTTTGTCACAGCTCCAGCAAGTCAACTTCGACTTTTCAGTCAGACTAACCTTATTATAACCTTGAGATATACACCATCGTTATCAGGGAACCTTTTACATTCCACCACATTATTAACAGATGTATCAACAACTTCATTACCCTTTGACTTTAGCCTCTCCAAAAAGTCATTATAATTATTCATTGAAACCCCATCATTTACTCATTCGCATCTTGTAATGAGAATTTCCATACGAATCATTGAGAATTAGCAATCAGTATTTTGAAATCTCGCAGCATGTCTACGCCAACAGTTATATGTGTATATATAACGTATATCTTTTGGACTTAATTTGAATGTGAAGATTCTGAAAAACACTTCGAACTACGAATTGGTTCTCCGAAAATGGAAAAATACTGATGAAGCAGCAAAAAAACTATAAACGACCTTAACAGTAAAAGTTTGATGATAATGAATAGGTGTGTTGGCAAAGCACAGAAAAAGAGAAGTCTTGGAACTGGAAAACGGATTGAGCAAAGTAGGAAGGAGGCTGTGGACAAATTACAAAGACTGAACCTGACTTCAAAGGATCCAAATAATTCAGTATCTGCTGAAGTCATTAACGAATACCTTGCTCCTGACTCTAAACCCCTGCAGACAATATTCTTCATCATCCTCTGATATTAGAAATTCTAAAATATCATCATATCTTTCATTATAAATATCCTCCATATTTCTGAAGATATTTTCTTAATTTTTCTTATTTGAAATCATTTACCTCTTCGCGCTATCTGTATTACATCATAAAAGAAACTATTTTAGTTTCTAAATTCTGAAACATTCAAGTTTAAAATAGAAATATTTTGAAGTAGTGTTGGGAACTGAAGTATGAATTAGTATAATATAATGACACTTGATCAATGTGATTATATTACAGTAAGTCATGCTGAGTTTCTAAATGGAACGTGATGATTCACAGATCATAACATCATCATGTGCCATGTTATACGACTCTTGTATTCTATTTAACCTCTAAAATATCAAGAAAATATTTCTTGATGATTCGGCTTTTTCCAAGGTATTTTAGTAATTTGACAAGTCAAGATCGTGCCATCACAATTTCCTTCCTAGAACATTAACAATGTTCATTTCGAAATTCATATTTGTGAATTCTGGACCATTACAAGCGGTGCTTAATCGCAAGAAGAAGAAACGAAAGGACAAAACTCCGAAATAGAAATTGGGGTATAAATTGCAGCAAATAAAAGAGAGCATTAACTGTGAATGATAATGATTATAGAAGACAGAAGCAGAGACTTTGAAATATAAGGGAACATATAAAGCCCAACGACAAACCAGAAATTATAAACCATATATATCGATGCATATAGCAATATAAAGACACGGGAGAACTAGGAACACTATAAACCCAAGAGTATAGTAGAAGTAAATAGATTCTTCCGGCGATAGATAAAAAAAAGAAGAATGACCGATATGAAAGTTAGAAGTATATCGAGAATCAGAACTGGATGGAGCATATTGATGAATACTTTAAAATATGAGTTGAGGGGGAAAGAATAGAAGGTGATGAAACATGACTAGGAACTTAGAAATCAACAGAATTAACTCACACAATTGCAGAATAAGTGAATCAAACCCTCTAGTGAATAGGTTAAGTTTTTTTTTTGATTAATTTAGTTAAACCACAACTAAATCAAGTGTGATTAGATCAACACCTAGAGCTATTATTCACCACCTGGGTGATTTGGACTGAGAGAGAATCGAAGGAGCTCACTAGATCTAAGTGTGTGTAACAAATGAGAGGCTTAACCTAAAATGAAGAACATAAGACTTTATATACCCCTGCTGTTGACACACCCATACGATTCATTCATCACACGTACGAGTTGGCTTCATCAACCGTACGGGTGATCACTCACTCGTGTCTTATCATTTAGGTTGTAATTGTGACTTAGCTCAGCATCAACCATGCGTATGAGCCTGTCAGCCGTACTAGTGAGGCTTCACTCGTACGTCTGACTAAGTCTAACATAGTTAAACATCTAAATCTCGTTCCTGCAGTTCCTGTGACCACATACAAACACGAATAGGATAATAACGAGCAATCATGGTGGCCTGTAAACTGTTGTACCTGCAATGGACGTGGGTAGATGTCTAGGGACTTGCGTAAAATGCATCAACAGAAGGTGTGAGTTGTAAGAAAACGAATGAGGTGAATTTATAAGAAAATCTTCGACAGAAGAATTAAAATGGACGATCGCATTTAAAGCGGATCCTAATTCCTTTTGTTACCGGAGAATCAAATCTTATTACAAAGATTTTCTTCAAATCCCTTGAAATCTGGAAATCAATCATATCTACGTCAAATGATAAGATGAATCTACACTTACTCATTTCACTCTTCTATGTTAGCTTCATTCGTACTCTTCATATAAATGGATTGTTTATCCAAATTATTCGCTGATGATAAAACTCTAATTTTCAGCCTGTATGCATCATGAAAACATACTTATTATCATTCGCAACCTTTCCACTCAAATTTCGGGACGAAATTTCTTTAACGGGTAGGTACTGTGACAACCCGGAAATTTCAAACCACATTTAAACTTTATCTTTATATTATTCCGACACGATAAGCAAAGTTTGTTAAGTTAAATCTCAAGAATTTTAAATTGTGTTCATACATTCATTATAACCTCGACCAAATTCTGACGATTCACGAACCGTTATATATAAATAAATATGTATATATATATATATATATATATATATATATATATATATATATATATATATATATATATTATAACTTGAGAATATTAATAAAGTATTAAACGTATAATACTTTACATGAACGTATTTGTTTCAATATGTTTATCGATGGAATTAGAAGATAATATCAAATGATTGATTTATCAGATACATTATGATATGATTACGGGTCTATGTTATGAGGTCCACTGTGATTTAAGAAATCTATTCTTTTTGACAACATTCGGAAAATGGTAAAGTGATTTATAAGTAAGAACGTGAAGTTTGAATAACTTAGATGTTAGATATCGACAAGTTATGTAACTCGACATTTTTCATTAAGATGATTTCATATGTTTATTTAACCTTTGAACTTTATCCCATGCTTCACCAACAAACTGTAATTTAAAAACTTGAAACCTATTATGAATATATATGATTCTACTTTTCTAAAACATTTTATGATATAACGATTTCCATTATTTTAACCTTTAAACAAAATGATTTTTAAAAATATATTTGGTTTTGGAAAACAAAATTATTATATTTATTTGATTTAGTTTCAAACGTACAAAAACGTTTTCAGTTTAAAAAGAACTTTATTATTAAAACGTATATAACTTTTATAAATATCTAGAACCACTTTTGACAACTCATTACTTAACCAGTATGATAAAGATAACGATATTTATATTTTATTTTATTAAATATATATAACGATTTAAATTAATATTATATATATTTATACGCGTATTATACGTACATAGTTTTATACTTTTACTATACTTAAACTTTACCTTTACTTTATTTTTACTTTACTTTAACTTTAATAATTCACTTTAATAATTCATACTTTAATAATTCACTTTAATAATTCATACTTTAATAATTCACTTTAATAATTCATACTTTAATAATTCACTTTAATAATTCATACTTTAATAATTCACTTTAATAATTCATACTTTAATAATTCACTTTAATAATTTAAAAATCTATTATAAATAGAATTCAATAGGTTTCATTATTTCATAAGAAACTTGAAAATATTTTTCTCTAAACTCTCTCAATCGATTTACATAAAATATTACGTCAGAGTGCTGTCCTAGTGATTTCGAAATTGTTTTTCAAGTGGGATTGGATTAAGGAAATTATGGGTTATAGCTATGGAGGTGATTGGGTATGGTTCATGGGTATGCTCGTGAGATCAATATAGTGTTTATCATCTCCGTTGCTTCTACGTACCTTTCTTGCAATATTGAATCTCAATATTGATACGTGAGTACTCATAATTTAACTTTTACATACTAATAGTGTATCCCTAACTAGTGCTCGAGTATATAGGATTATGCATGTTTGTACTTTTGATATTGCCTTTAGTTAGGTTATGTTGAATCCTGAATTAGTTATATATGCAACTGAGATAAGGTATAAGATATGCATGTCGTTGGAAAGCTAGCGAAAAATTAAGAACTTTTCATTTAGATATCGAATGATTTCGATGAACGGATTTGAAGTTATAGTCCATCGAATTTTTGTATTATTATTAAAAATGATTATTATTATCGTCATTATTATCGTCGTTCTAATTTTATCTTATTATTATTATTATTATTATCTTTATCAATAAAAGGATTTATCATTAAAAATTGTTATTTTTTTTATTATTACTATCGTTAAAGTTATAATTAGTATTATTATTATTATTATCCAATTATTATTATTATTATTATTATTATTATTATTATTATTATTATTATTATTATTATTATTATTATTATTATTATTGGTATTATTATTATTATTATCATTATTAATATATATATCATTATTTAAAAATGGTTATTGTTATTATTATTATTATTACTATATTATCATTAAGATAATTATTAGTATTATCGTTAATAATGTTATAGTAACTATCATTATTAATATTAGTGTAATTAAAACAAATATTTGTAACACCTAATTATTTTGATTACTATTATTATCATTATTACGAACACGATATAAAAGACGATTAAAAGCTATTAAATGAAACGATTAGGAAATAATGGGTAAGAGTATCATGATGAAATTAAAATATTATAAGATATTGATTTAGATAAAATTATCGTTCTTATTATTTTTATCATTACTATTATTATTAAAATTATCGTTAGTATTAAAACTATCATTTTAACAAAAATTATCATTTTAATAGAAATGTCATTGTTACTATAAAATATCATTATTATTATTATTATTTTAAATAGAATTATTATTTTAAAGATAATATTAAAAATTATCGTAAATATTAAAGTTATCATAATTAGAATTATCGTTTTATCATAATGTCATCTTAGTAATTATAAATATTGATATTTTTATAATAATAATAATTATTACAAAATAATACAACTTTTACTTACTATCATTATAGATATTATTTTATCAAATAAATATTTGATACAAACATATTTTATTACGTGTAATAACTTACTTTAATAATACCTATCATATTATCTTTATAATATTAAATGAACCCTATAAATTTTATTACTTAATATATATAAAAGTATATTTTATTATATAAATATAATATAAAATTTTATTTATTAATAAATAAATTATATTATTTACTCTAATAAATCTTTTAAAAATATTTAAAAATATAAAACGGCGATATTTAAACTATACATTAATCATGTATAGATTTTTAGAAATTATTTTGAGTCAAATTTACTTTTGTTGACTTTTGCATATTAGTCTCGAGCATTAGGATTGTGGTACACTATGACTTGACCTAATTTGTTAGACAAATATTGACCAACACATAAATATATATAATTAATTTAGGTTCGTGAATCCGAGGCCAACCTTGCACTTGTTCAATGACGTTATATGTATTTTTACTATGAAATACAGTATGGTGAGTTTCATTTGCCTTTTTACCCTTTATATTTTTGGGCTGAGAATACATGCGCAATTTTTATAAATGTTTTACGAAATAGACACAAGTAATCGAAACTACATTATATGGTTGAATTATCGAAATCGAATATGCCCCTTTTTATTAAGTCTGGTAATCTAAGAATTAGGGAACAGACACCCTAATTGACGCGAATCCTAAAGATAGATCTATTGGGCCTAACAAACCCCATCCAAAGTACCGGATGCTTTAGTACTTCGAAATTATATCATGTCCGAAGGAGGATCCCGGAATGATAGGGGATATTCTTATATGTATCTAGTTAATGTCGGTTACCAGGTGTTCACCATATGAATGATTATTTTTTGTCTCTATGCATGGGACGTATATTTATGAGAACTGAAAATGAAATTCTTGTGGTCTATTAAAATGATGGAAATAAATGATTATGATAAACTAATGAACTCACCAACCTTTTGGTTGACACTTTAAAGCATGTTTATTCTCAGGTGTTAAAGAAATCTTCCGCTGTGCATTTGCTCATTTTAAAGATATTACTTGGAGTCTTTCATAGCATATTTCGAAGAACGTTGCATTCGAGTCATTGAGTTCATCAAAGATTATTATTAAATCAATTTATAGTTGGATAGTGGATATTATGAAATGGTATGCATGCCTGTCAATTTTTGATGTAAAGAAAGATTGTATTTTAAAAACGAATGCAATGTTTGTAAAATGTATCATATAGAGGTCAAATACCTCGCAATGTAATCAACTATTGTGAATCATTTATAATGTATATGAACGGGTCCTTTCACAAGGATATATTCAGCTTCACCCATATCCTTCATTTCAAAGTTAGATGATAACCATCTTTTAACCTCGAAAACATACTCCTTGTCATTTCCAGCAATCAATATATCATCAACATATAATGACAATATGACTAGTTTTCCTTTAGACCTTTTGGTATAAACACAATTATCTTCATTGACCGCATTGAAGCCATGTGACGTGATCACATTGTGAAAATGTATATACCATTGTCTTGATGACTGCTTGAGGCCATATATTGATTTAAGCAATCTACAAACCTTATGTTCGTGGCCTTCTTTAATGAAACCCGTCGGTTGTTCTATATAGATTTCTTCATCTAAATTTCCATTGAGAAAAGCAGTCTTTACATCCATTTGATGTAATTCAAGGTACATACTTGCCACTATTGCTAGAATCAAACGAATTGATGTGAGTCTTACAACAGGTGAAAACGTTTCATCATAGTCAATCCCATCCTGTTGATTGTAGCCTTTTGCCACAAGTAGAGCTTTGTATCTTTCAATACTATCATCAGCTTTACGCTTTATTTTGAGAATCCAGTTACTCCCAATGGCTTTTCTTCCTTTTGGAAGCTCAACCAATTCCCAAACGTTGTTGGATCTCATAGACTCCATCTCTTCTTCCATTGCCTTGAACCATTCATTTTTTGCAGGACTAGTGAGAGCTTCATTTATATTTCTTGGTTCATCCTCTTCTAGTTGAACCATAAAAGTATAACCATCTTCGATCTCATACCGAAGTAGAGATTTACTTTGACGACTACTTCGTCGTGGTTGGTTATCCATTGAAACAGATTCTTGGTTTACCAAATTGCTCCCACTTGGATCAGAATTATGCTCAATAGCAATGGGTTGAGATTCTTCGGAAACATGTTCTTGGTTTGCTATATTGCTCCCACTCGGATCAGAATTATCTTCATTCGCAATAGGTTGAGGAGTTATATCCAAAGAAACAAATTCTTCATCTTCACTCCTCAAATTTCTCCCACTCGAATGAGGTAATTCTGTAGTCTCAAATAAAGACCAATCTTTATCAAGATCCCCTTGTTTTGGAAACTCGTTTTCCAAGAATGTAACATCTCGAGATTCAAATTCAGTTATGCCCCCACTTTCGTGTTCACCCAAAAACACATAACCTTTTGATTGTTCAGAGTATCTTATAAAAACACATTTCTTTCCTCTTGGACCTAATTTTCCATATTTGTGCGAGGAATCCAAAGTATATGATGCACAACCCCAAGGTCTTAACATATTCAAGTCAGGTTTGCGACCTGTCCATAACTCATATGGTGTGGAAGTTACTGATTTTGAAGGCACACGATTAAGCACAAATGTGGCAGTTGACAAAGCATCACCCCAAAAAGTGATAGGTAAATTTGCTTGTGCCATCATTGACCTAACCATTTCAAGAAGCGTTCTATTCCGCCTTTCTGCAACACCATTTTGTTGCTGAGTCCTAGGAGTAGTTAATTGACGTTGAATACCTTTAGCATCACATAGAGCTTTGAACGAATCAGATAGGTATTCACGTCCTCGATCGGTTCTTAATGCTTTAATCTTACGTTCTAATTGATTCTCAACAAAATTCATATAACTTTGAAAACAATCCAACGCTTCGGATTTGTGAGAGATCAAGTAGACGTAACCGAATCGAGAATAATCATCAATGAATGTGATGAAATAATACGCTCCATGCCTTGCTCGGACATTCATAGGACCACATATATCCGAATGTATTAGTTGCAATGGATAATCGGCACGAGTTCCTTTTCCAAATGGTTTTCTCGCAGTTTTTCCTGCCAGACAGTGCTCACAAGTGGACAATTCCACTTTATCAATATTAGCCAGTAAACCATCTCTAGCTAATCTATTCATTCTTTGTTGGCCGATATGACCAAGTCTAGCATGCCAATTGTTTACATCATTATCAAACTTATTAGAAGATGCAACTAAGGAAAAACAAGGTTTATTATTAAGATAATCAACATCCATTACGATAAAACCATTAAGAACATAACCAAAACCATAAGAGTTTGTTCCCAAAGACAACTTAACAACATTATCATGAAAGTACCAATGAAAACCAAGTCTTAACAAAACCAAAACAGAAATCAAATTTCGACGAATTTGAGGAGCATATAAAACATCATGTAGGATTAGGGTTCGTCCTTCACGCATGACTAACTTGCATGACCCGATCCCTTCAACTGGAACTCTTGAGTTGTTTCCTACATAAATCCACATAGCTCCATGAGAAACTCGCCGAAATTCTACAAAGGTGTCTTTGTCCTTAACTACATGGTCTGTTGCTCCTGAGTCTACAATCCACAAAGGTTGAGATTCAGTTAAGAAAACAGAACTAGCAACACAAAGTTTGCTAACATAAGCATCGTAAGAATATACCTTTTTAGGCTCAGGGCAATCACGAGCAAAATGCCCTTTGTTGCCACAATTGTAGCATTTCACCTTTGCAATGTTCACCTTCTTGGAGGGACGTGTTCCCTTGCCAGGATGATTCGTGTTTGGCCTTTTGTTGGACTTATAAGTTTCTTTACCCTTATGGTGATGAAACTTGCGCTTATGCCCAAAAGCATTTTTAGAGCTTGTCGCCATATTCACCTCAGTGATTGACTTACCGGCCTCAATCCGATCTTCTTCTAGCTCTAAATGGCGCGCACAGTCCTCAAAAGTCTTGATGTTCTCATTATGTGTGAGATACATTTTCATTTGCTCCCAACTTTGAGGCAAGGAACGGATCATAGCTTGAACCTGTTGTTCATCAGTAAGAACATGACATGCGTTTCTCAATTCACTTATCATGTTTGACATTTGTCTGACATGCTTTTTCATGGTATGATCAGACTTCTTTTTATATTGGTCAAACTTGATAGTGAGAGATCTTAGTTTGGTCACCGAGGTTGCACCAAACTTGTCAGCCAATGCTTTCCACATATCTTTTGCTAGTTCATACTTGCAAAAATCACGCATGATATCATCATCCATGCTGCTCAGCAACGTAATGCGAGCAATGGTGTTCTTACGTTTCCAAGTGATGTATACTTCAGCATCCTTTTTATGTTGTTCCGTATCACCCACCTCGGGTACTTCCATTGATTGAGTAAGAGCAACAAGAGCCTCTTGCTCTTCCAACACATATTCGAGTTTCATGCTCCATATTTCGTAGTTATCACCATTCAACTTAACACCCTTGTTAAGTTCAGCGACAATGTTCTTTGATGCGGAAGCCATGATTGAACACAAAAGTCTATATTAAAGACAATAATGCAAGATTAGTTATATCCATCCAAATATACAATCATCTTGCAACTATATTATTTTATTAAAAATAGGTCATCATAGACTATAGAGAAAAAGGTCACTATGTTTCCAATTATCATCTATAAAACCTATTATGAAACTATCATTAACATAATAAAAATATACAAGATTATAAATTCCTATAAATCCAAATTGGCAGGACTTTTTGGTTCCACGTTACAGACTTCGAAACAAGTTCTTATATATATATATATATATATATATATATATATATATATATATATATATATATATATATATATATATATATATATATATATGTATGTATATATATTAAGAATCAAAGTGAAACTTTTTAAGCATCGTTGAAGAAAAAAAATAATTAAAAGTACAAGTAAATTTACACATTACACAAGTACTTGCTCATAGACAATTCTACATTCATATAATCATCATTAACGTTTATCAAAATTAAAAGTCAATCATATTCAGTTATCAACAAAATATGACCATAAAATAAGGTCTACATGTAGAGAAATTAATTATGTACTTAATGATAACTATCTTTTCAATCTCTACGAATACTATATTAGTTAAAAAATTGAAACGTAAAAGCTAACATGTCAATTCATAATCAAGTCGAAGAGTCCATATCAAGAAATTGTAAACATATACCTAAAAGGTTGTATTTCATTAAAAGTGTATTATTTACCTTTTTCTTTTAAAACTAGTGATTCATTTAAAATGTCTATATATACAAAAATACAACTTATAGATAAATGCACAAATTTATCTTGTATTCTAGTAGAAGGTATCCACCATTCAACCATGACAGTAACTTAAAAAGGCACAATTATCCAACTTAACATTAATTGTTAAAAATTGTGTATATATACATAAAACTGTCATTAAACCACATAAAAAGTATGCAGTTATGATTTTTATAAGATTTATGATTTCAATGTCTTCCATAATACCAATGAACAATTATCCACTTATAACAAAAACGGACAAAATAAATATCATCTAATTGTTGTCCTTTTATTTATAATAACAAAAAAAAATGTTATCAACATGAACATCAACAGAATAGGGATATGCAATCATACATCATACATATAACAGAGACATGCATTGATACACGTAATATTTAGCATATGCTTCTTGACATGTATTTATATTACATCGAATATGACAAGAGATGAAAAAGTAATCATCTGACCAGGAAATAAACATCAAGCTCTTGATACCAATGATGTATTTAGATAGGTTCTAGACATACCAGAAACTATACGGCGGAAGCGGTTAGATTGAGGTTTAGATCACCGGTCGGGAAAGCGATCACGAACGGAAGGCTTTCAAGTTTCACAACCTAATTCATTCAATGGTTTGCCAAATACCAACTACTTAGTTTCTTTTATGTGTGTATATTTTCTTATTACTTGTGTGTCTATCAATAAGAGATTTTTACTCTCTATTTATAGAGATATGAGTGTACTTATTACCTTGTGTACTATCACAAATAAGTGGCTTTACCACTTAATAGATATTGGATCAAACACCAAATAAAGGTAATGGATTTACCACTCAATAGATGATGGAACAAACACAAATGAGTTTGTGGGTGTACCACAAATCATAATAATGATTTCCAACACATTCTTTTAACAAACAGTTGTCTTATTAAATACGTTTTGCAAATGGATTCATCAAATAATCACCTGAAAAAAATAACAAACACCCCTAAGTTTCTATACCACATTAGTTGAGATATTTGATGCTATTTGGATTTGCGTTTTCAAAACTGATTATGCGATTTAGATAATTAGAATCAAATAATCAACTGTAGCAAAACGTGTTAAATATTAATGGTGTTTGGATTTGATTATACTGTTTCATAACGCAATAATCGATTAATTAGCCTTTTAGGTGTTTGGCAAATCAAATTATTTGATAAATTAACGAGTAGTTGTGGGAAAATATAAGCAGAAAACGAAATAATTAGATAATCAAATAATCATGTTTTGCTGCAGTAAGGAGTGACCTGCTTTTTCATTTTCACGTTTTGAGGTCTTCAAATCGCAATTAATTGATTCTAATATTTAGTTTGCCAAACACTATTTTTTAATTATTTACGTTATGAAAACGTGATAATCAAATATCACCTTCCAAACGCAAAAACAAACACCCCTAAAATGTATCTATGATTCCATGAACATGTTAGCAAAAAAAATTGGTAATTAATTAAGGTTTAAATGCAAAAAATTGAACAAAGAGAAGGAATAAAAAAACTGAAGCGTTCAAGTAGCAAATTCAATGTCAATAGACAATAGTAGCCTTGACAAAATATTTGATTTCCCCACACGTGAATACCCAATCAACACTATATACTCAATAAATAATCGTAATCTTGATCGATCTTATAACTAGCTCCTACCATTTTCCTCAATTTCCGCCACAAAAACCTGTTAAACAATATATAGGATTTCATTCAGTTGAGATTAATTTACAGAACTGCTAGATCTAAAACAATCAACATTGTTATAAATTAGTGTTCAGATAATCTAAAAAGATAAAACTTATTTAAATTGACAATAAAATAATATCACTTTTTGTTAATGAATGAAAAGGTCTTTATTATAATTTGTATAAGAAAAGGATTACATTTTTTGAAAACCGTTAAATTGAGTTAATATTGTCTAGGTGTTAATTATGTGACAATAATAAAGTTGTCATGTGTCCACATGATAAGTTGTCATGTGGACAATTTTAAATCAAATTTTTTAACAACGAAATTATTAGTCACAACGGGAACCACAGCAGAAGTTCCCATCACTTGATAATATCTGTTCCACGTGTCTAAGATGTGTCACCAAACAACTATCATAGGACAAACTCTGTGCGTAATCACCTTTGGAAAGCACTCCCTAAACAACTGTCATATGACAAACTCAAACAGAAATGCCGCCGGCGGGATTCAACTCAAGACGTTCTACTCCCATGAACTTAGATTGCCGAGGTACCGTTAGGGCAATACCTACTTATTAATTTAATACTTTTTGAAATCATAATCTTTTATATATTAACTTTACTCTCAAAATTTAGGTAACTTATATTATCTTTTCGGCCTCATTTGCTATAAACTAGTTTGGAGGTCCGTGCTTCGCTACGGAGATCAAATCCACGTACACATATAATTTCAATACTTTTTTTAATCAATAATAAATAAACGGGTTATAAAATAAGGTAAATTATAAGTCGACTTTCAAAAATAGATAAAAATAATCATTACCTTTTGTATATAAGATAAAAATATAGATAAAAAATAAGTGGTTAAATGGTAAAGTAATTAAAAAGCATAATATAATGAATGTAATGTTTTAAACTGTGTATTTTTACCTAAAGACTATTAATATTGGACCGAGGAGTAACATATAACAATATTTTATAATACTTAAAAAAGTAAACAATTTTTCTATTTTGTATGTAATATTTGTATATGTTCGGTTTCATATTGGCCGGTGGTCTTCACTTGGGGTTGAGAAACGACTTTTCTTTATTGAAGGATAAATGAAGGATTATCAACGTCTCACCTCTCCTATAACCCATACATGTGAGATTGAGTTTTGTTGTTGTGTACACCAAATTTTATATTTTAAAGAAAAATCAAAGAAATCATTTGTTCAATTAATCAACCAACGTTTTAACCTCCAAAACCCACCAATGGGCCTCTGGGCTGACCCGTCTTATATATTATACAAACAAAATCACTTTTCCATTAATTAACTTATTTCTCCAGTATTGTTTCCCCCTTCTTTCATCCCATATACCACATTCTCCTTCTCATTCTTTTCTTGTTATTCTTTTACTTATCATCTACTAAATGTCTAATATCTAATATCTAATTAGGTAATTAAAATTAGTTCGTTATGAATACTTGAAATATTGAAGTTTTCTAGATGTTTTCTAGATCTGTTGTATAATCCTTTTAGCCACACGACTTCATTTTAGTTAATCTAGTTCGTTTAAAAATTATGCTATGGTTTTTTGTTTGTATATCGATATACATAATATGCATATTTATAGTTGCAAAATACAGAGCAATTGTGTTTATCTATGGATTTATATTTTATACTCCATTGTGGTAAGGAAAAACCCAAAAGATTTATATTTTATACTCCATTGTGGTAAGCAAAAAAAAAAAAAATTCAGAGCAACTTTGTTTATATATGAATTTATATTTTTATACTCCATTGTGGTAAGGAAGAAAAAAAAAATGCTACAGTAATTTTGCTACTGTAGCTACAGTGTTTGCGGGATAGGTGGCGTGGTATGATTGGTGGGTTTTGTCCATATTTATTATATAGTATAATATAATATAATTAATTAACCTAACAAAATAAGGGATGCGGAGAGTTCAAAAAAAAAAAAAAAAAAAAAAAAAAAAAGTGTAGAGAAAAAGTCAAAAAAAATTTGCCAACTGCCGTTTATTTATTCATCCAACTACTCCGTATTATATAAACCGACTATTATATATTCTTTCTTTCAACATCCCAGCTCTAATTACCGAAGAAAACCCCAAAACCCTAACTCGAACATCTCAATCGATCTCTCTCAATCACCACAGCAATCATGGGGATTCAACCTCAAAAGCCTAGATGGGGAGAAATCGAAGAAGAAGAAGAATGCGATTACGATTTCTTGTTACCGCCAAAACAAGTAATCGGACCTGATGAACATGGTTTTAAGAAAGTGATCGAGTACAAATTTAACGATAAAGGTAATCGTGTCAAACTGACCACAAAGTTTCGTGTCCGTAAGGTTGCTAATACTCAGCCCGCTGTTGAGAGACGTTCATGGCTTAAATTCGGTGACGCTGTTCATGAGGATGTCGGTGCTAGGCTTACTATGATGTCTACTGAAGAAATCATCTTTGAGCGACCTAGGGCTCCAGGTATGTTATGTTTATTTTATGCTATTTAAAGATAGGGTTAATTGTGTGTGTTGGAATGGTTTGCTAATTAAATTGTCAAATTTTCCATCATGTCGATTGTTTATCTAATTTATCTGTCTAAATAGTGTACAAGTATGTTTAATTCTATAATTTTTGTGAATGTGGATTGAGAATAGGGTATGATTTTAGGTCACTTTTTATTATTGATTGGTGAAAGCATTGCGAGTTTAATTAGTCTGTTATGGTCTGTCATTACTCGTGTATATACAACTAATTAGATTAAATTTAATTAATCTGACTGGTATAGTTGCTGCTACTACCAAAAGAAGCAGTGCTTCAACGGTACCCACACCCAAATATTCTTGGGGACCCACCATGTGGAAGTTTGCCACATACAGACGCAGGTTCGATCCTTCCGGGGGTCAGTCTGTCAAATGGTTGGGGATCCAGGATAGGGGAGTTGCCAGGAGCTATTCCTTGTGGGGTGGACAATGGCTGGTGCCAAAGGCACACGGGATCAGGGTGTTCCCGCCATTTTACACCTTTTTGCCACATAGTTGCTGCTACTAATCCTAACTTAATCATTGATACAAGTTCTTTATACCGAATTTGAATAAGCAACCTAACATAGTTAGCTAGAACCACTGATCAAAAGTGTCAGCCTAAGTTAGTTCCAATCTGTATTCTGTATCTCTTGCTAATAGTGGCGGAAGCAGAAATTTTTTTTACCGGGGGCGAAGTTTTTTTTAAAAGTGTAGCAACTTTTTTTTGGACTAAATATGAAGGTTTCGAAGCAAAATATGGAGATTTTTGGGCAAAATTTGGATGTTTTTGGGAAAGGTTTTGGGGCAAAATATGGAAACTTTAGGGCAAAAACAAAATCCACTGGAGGCAAGATTAAAAAATCCAAAATTTTTGCACTAAAAATTGCAAATCTACTGTGCCTTATATTATTTTCGCCCCTGCTTACTAAAGGAGAGGAATTTTATACCCCGTAACTCTCTTTTGCCTCATTATCTGAAATCAATCAAGTTGTGTGTGTGAATATAGAAATTTATGCATTAAATAATAGATTATTATAATCAAAATATTTATTTATTTATAGTTTAGTGCTAATGTAGATAACATATACGGAGTACATATTGGAATATTGGTAAAGTTTATAGACCCTAGTAAATTTGAGTATTAGAAGTTTAGAACTTGTAATTAATGTAAGTTAATACTTAACACATACAGCTGTTAAAAGTTAAATACTTAAGAACAGTGTAACTATCCTCATGCAAATAAGTGAATAACCATGTGCTTTCTAACAAGAGTATAAACTGTTCAAACCTGCAGCAATAAGTACAAAGAAGTTTGCAAATAATATTTGAACAGAACTTTTTATAAGTGACCGACCGCTATTTCGTTTTGGTAGTGGTACACGTAAATACTAATGTTTTTTAGGTGCACTTGTAGAGTTGTAGTAACATAAATTGGTATTATGACATTTACTCAATTTTGTAATTATGGCTTCACTTTCAGGATGAACATAACTTGTATAACAGTTAGGAAAAACAACTTACTATTAATATAAGTAATCAAAAACAGAGCTGCTCTGTTCATGCTCCAGGAACTCATCATAATTAAATATGTTGCTAATAAAGATGAATTATGCAGGAATTTGATTATCCAATCGTTCTTATGTATCTGTTTTGAGCAGGTTTAATGAACATATGTACACCAAGAAACTAAAAAAAAAAAAAAAAAAACACATATGCTGTAACTTGCTAAGTTAATCATTTAATGTTTTAAATTGTTAATGTTTGCCTTAAAGTTAACTAACATCAAACAAAGAAATATCATGTGCTCGCTCTCTGCCAATATTATCGTTCAATGTTTGTAAAACGATCGCCTTCAATGTTTGTAAAACGATCAGAGCGAGACCTTTCAATTTTTGTCTTTCATGTGTACCACCGAATCTTTTACGATCTTTATATATATATATATATATATATATATATATATATTAATATTTTCGCCGTAAAAAAAAAACACAAAGAAATATCATTTCATCATTTGGGATGTAGAGTTCGCCATGTATTGATCACATCATTACCTTAGGCTATATTTCACCACTGTGTTATCTCTTAAGAAAATTTTGAGGGAAAAAAAAAAAGAATAAGCAAAATTGTTAAACTGATTTTAGGATTTATCGATAAGAGTTCCTGATTAATGTGCATTATTAAACTGCTATATTTCATTACTGTAACTTTTTAATTGTATTACAACAGCTGAAACCTTTGTTGAGTGTATTAAACTGCTATGTTTTGATATGTTGGTTCACTAACTTTTACACCGTTATATAGGCACCAAAGCTGAAGACACGAATGGATCTGTAGATCCACTGGGTCAAATGTCAAAAGGTGGTGTGGTGTGTAGGACCTGTAGGAGAAAAGGTGACCATTGGACTTCAAAGTGTCCCTACAAGGATCTTGCCCAGCCAAGTGAACCATTTGTCGAGAACCCAAACCCTCCTGGTTCATCCGCCACTGGGGCTTCTGGTGCTACCGAAGGGACATATGTCCCGCCTAACATGCGTGTTGGTGCACCGAGACCCGCAGCTGGTGCTGACATGCGACGTAGGAATGATGAAAACTCTGTCCGGGTCAATAATCTTTCAGAGGATACTCGAGAGCCTGATTTAATGGAGCTGTTTTGTCCGTTTGGGAATGTGTCTCGTGTTTATGTTGCTATGGATCAGAGAACTGGAATGAGCCGAGGGTTTGGGTTCGTTAACTTTGTGAGGAGGGAAGATGGTGAGAGAGCTATTGCTAGACTTAATGGGTATGGTTATGATAACCTTATATTGAGTGTTGAATGGGCTGACCCCAGACCAAATTAGTCTTTCTCGGTAATTTTGACAATTGTTTTAAAGAATTTTTAGTGTGCAAAGAAGATTTTGAAATTTTCTGTTAATCGTTTGAAGTCCAAGCAAAAATATACACAATTTTCTTTCTCATATTCACAAAACTTAACAGAACCTCCTTTATGCCAGTGAGAATTTGACACATTCTTTGCAATTCATCTTTATTTTGCTTTCATTTTGATTTAAGTTTAGTTTGGTAGCTTAAGACCCTGAAATTCGCGGGACTTTTTTAGGGACGAATCAAAAATTGAATTTTCAGAATAATAAAATATTACATAGTATTTGTTAGGTTGTTAAGAAACCAAAACAGTTTAAGTAGAAATGTTGAATTACTAATAATAAAGCAAGCAAGTTACAACATGAAAAATCAAATAACACAAAATTGAAAACATGAATACTCGAAAAAAGGTTTACTTTGTAGCTAATGGTCGAACCACTATTTCAATCTTTTAACATATTGATTAATTGTATAGAGAGCGAAAGTTATTTGTTTTATCATGTGTTTACTCCGATCTCCTTTAAGTTAAACGATCTTATACATTTATGAAACAATATGTAGATTTTATATACTTACATGTACATAATTAACTTTATATAGATGAGAAACAGAATCACACATTCACACTCTTTACACATATTTCATATAGTGTGTGAAAAAACCACTTATAAGATTAGTCTGTCAGTCATATTGAAACAATTCTTGTTTGCAAAAGATTAAGGCTAAAAATTTACTCATATTGACATATACTTGGAACTATTCTCTTTTAAGGCCATGGATATATCTCTTACTAGTATGTCAGTACCTTTCTTTGACTTATTGAGTTATGGGGCCTAATTTCACATCCAGTCTCATGAAATTAGTCTCATGAAATTGTTCCATGACAGCGGGTACTAATATCCGAGTCAATAATTTTGCTTTATATCAATCACAAATTATAAGTGTTTCGAACCGTCATCATAGTAAAATTTATATTACCCCACTATAAGACTATAAGAGTTCATTATTAACTTTCAACTTTTTTCTTTTTTCTTTGTCTTGTGACTGTAAATATTTTTTATTTGTTTTATATAATATTTGGTGAAAAATAATTCGAATGAATTAGTTTTTTCATGTATATAATTTTCATCAAATATTATATAACACAAAAGAAACATTTATAATCAAATTTGACAAAGAAAGACTTTAAAAAGTCAATAACGGACATTTATAGTGGGACGCGGGAGTAGTATGTTAATCAAAAATAGGTGATCCGAATCACTGTAAAAAAAAAAATAAAAAAAAATCAATGAATTCATTTGCATATAGTAGAATGTATCACATAAATCTATTGGAAAAGTGTTTTTTATTTAGAATGATCCCGATATTATCTTTCTAGCAAACATTCGGATCTTACATATTTATGCCATCACAGCCGAGCCTCACCTTTGATTCAAAGGGTGACAGCCCTATCACCTGCAAGGTAACACGGTCCTTAGAGTTCAAGAGGTGATGTTTAAGAGGATTAAAAATCTATCCAAATTTTATACGTCATGGAGCAATGAGTTGTATTAATCAAAGATTTAGAAAACTAAGAGAGGCAAATGAGTTGATGTAGTATACAAGAGAGGCAAATGGGCTGATGTAGCATACAGAGAAGCAAATGGGATGTAACAAACAAAGAGAGGAAAATTGATTGGTTGTAAGGTTAAATGCTTGAAAAATACCGTTTTGACACTTTTGAACCATTAGACGATATCCTTTCAAGCGTTCTTAAATTTACTTATCTAAGCCGATAAAGATAGAAGATCAACCCGAATCTATCCTCTCAAAGTATAAGAGTCGAAATCGCTACGTCGTAAATGGGAAATAATTGCATAACTAATAGATATGCATTACATATAGTAGGTGATGAGAATGACAACATACGACAAAAGTAACAAAAGCGCATTTAATAACATTTGCTTCTCCTATTAAGACTCACAAACATGGATCACAATCTTAATAGCATGTCCAACTATTGGAGTTGAAATATCAAATAAAATATATTTGCTTCATGCAACAAAACAAAAACTATACCCTCCTAATAGTTGCACCATGTAAAGTGTGCAAACTTCAAGTTTAGCACAAACTTACCATAACATATTGAAAACATCCAGTAATTCACTACTATGTAATCAAATATTGCGATTTACCAATAGCAACCTCAGGGATTCAATCTTGAATCTTAATAGAGCGTTTTCCTTGAGGATCTACTCTTGAACATATAAAAACAGACCCTTGAGACTCTTGGTGATAAACAGAACTTGAACAACCAAAGCTTAGACCCATCGCAGCAACCATGGTTTGTTAGTTGAAGTTGTGGTGGACATTGAAGAATGCAAATATGCTACACATCTTCGAAAGGCTAAACCCACCCATCTAATTATTTAGAAGTAGTATAAGACCCTCATCCAATATCTAATTCCTACAAAATCATTATATTAAAGCTAGATATAATGCACACTGTATAAGTTATTAAGCAATGCATAATCTTGAAGGTAAAAATGAGGTTTTGTAAATTCTCTCAAAATCGATTTGGTAAATCCACTCAAAGTCAAGTTGGTGTTCAATAAATGGCATAATTGTCTAGAGTTTTACCATCATCTATTTTAAATACAGTAGTGGGAGCATCCCGTTTATTCACTCGACTCCCCCTATTATAAAAAAGATACACATTAGATTTGTTGCAAACTTTTAAGAATCAATTTCAATATTCACAATGTTTTTTTTTTTTTTTTTTGAACGGCAAGCTTGCATCAGTCCGGACCGAAGCCTAGTCATCATTTGCAGATACACACGCGTTCAGGCAGGAAACCCGAACCATATTACAGGGATCCGAACCTTAAACCATCCCGAGGGGCAGGCGGGTCGGATCTGGGTCCTGAATAGGTCGGTAAAACCTTCCCAGGGGCAACCCGGCTTATGGTAAGTAAGCCTACCACGGGTATTTTTAAAGAGTGGGATTCGAACTTGAATCCACTCTACCCATTGCCCTGGCCCCACCGAAGTGAAACCAAAGATACCATTCAGCTACCGCTGGAATGGTAATATTCACAATGTTTTATATTGCATAAGAAATATAACAACAAAATATTAGAGAGCTATTTATTTATATAGTGGTAATTAGAACCCATTAACTTTATGATGAAACAATAATTAGAACCCGTTAACTTTATGATAAAAATGTGTATGACAGAAACTCTACATAAACCACTTTCATTTTTGAAAATATATCAACGACATTTGCCATGTTGCAGACATTATATAATTAACCACACATTATTAGGTTACAGTCCATTTGATAACCAACACGAGTTGGGTTAGTATGCAAAGGTGTCAACATATACCCAAAAAGGCTTCAGAATTTAAGACCATAATACACACATTTTGATTTGCAAAACCACTGAACCCACGAAATAACAGTTAATAAGAATGTAAATAGCATAATAACTACTTCGTACGCTCTTGCCGATTGTTGAAGAATATGCCATTGTCCTTATAGAATTCCGAATGTACTCTCGACATCGTTTTGAGCACTAGCTTGTTTCTTTGCAAAGTAAGAATGCTTTGGATCAACTATTTGAATATGACTTAAAAATTCCGACCACGTTGGGTACTCCCGTCAGCTAAATAGTACCCTATTTTGTATTCTACGCCATTTATAATATAAGGAACGCCCGACATCTCCTCGTTAAGCATTGACTTGAACAAATCACTAGTGTTTAAAACATTTATGTAGTTGTTTGAGCCTAATACACCAAAGTAAGCATGCAAAATCCAATTATCATACGAGGCAAAGACTTCAAGCATTATAGTTGGGTAGCCGTGATCACCTCGGGTATATTGGCCTCTCCACGCGTTTGGACATTTTGCCTATTCCCAAGGCATACAATCAATGCTCCCATCATTCTCGAAACCCACAGATTCTTTCATAAGTGTCGTACAAACGTACAATATCATGATGTGTAGGCTCTCTCATGTAAACATCTGCATGCAAATCAATTATGCACCTACAGTGTGACAACCCGAAAATTTCTGAACAAATTTAAACTTGATCTTTATATGTTTCCGACACGATAAGCAAAGTCTGTAATGTTGAAATCTCAAAAAAAAAAAAAAAAAAAACCTTTGAACTGTGTTCATGTAATCAATTACCCTTGGACTGTGCTCGACGATTCATGAACATTTATGTGTATATAGATACGTATATATAATATAGTTATATTAATTGAAAATGTTAACAAAGTATTAGATGTATAATACTTTACATAAACGTATTTGTTTCAATATATGTTTAATATATTTATCGACGGAATTAAAAGATAATATCAAATGATTAAATTATCAGATACATTGTGATATGATTACGGGTCTATGTTATGAGGTCCACTGTGATTTAAGAAATCTATTCTTTTTGACAACATTCGAAAAATGGTAAAGTGATTTATAAGTAAGAACAAATGTGTCAATTAACTGGAACTAGACAAGGGTTAGTGGAAATTCATGTTTAATTTCCAATTCATGTTTTATAATATTTTTCTCGTGACCTTGATAAGATAACTATATTAACTTTCATTTTATTTAATATGAAGGTAAGAACGTGGAGTGTAAATAACTTAGATGTTGGATATCGACAAGTTAAGTAACTCGACGTTTTTCATTAAGATGATTTCATACGTTTATTTAACCTTTGGACTTTATCCCATGCTTCACCAACAGACTGTAATTTAGAAACTTGAAACCTATTATGAATATATATAATTCTACTTTTCTAAAACGTTTTATGATATAACGATTTCCATTATTTTAACCTTTTAACAAAATGATTCTTAAATATATTTAGTATTGGAAAACAAAGTTATCATATTTATTTGATTTAGTTCTAAACGTACAAAAACGTTTTCAGTTTAAAAAGAACTTTATAATTAAAACGTATATAACTTTTATAAATATCTAGAACCACTTTTGACAACTCATTACTTAACCAGTATGATAAAGATAACGATATTTATATTTTATTTTATTAAATATATATAACGATTTAAATTAATATTAATTAATATTATATATATTTATACGCGTATTATACGTACATAGTTTTATATTTTTACTATACTTTAACTTTACCTTTACATTACTTTTACTTTACTTTAACTTTAATGATTCACTTTAATAATTCATACTTTAATAATTCACTTTAATAATTCATACTTTAATAATTCACTTTAATAATTCATACTTTAATAATTCACTTTAATAATTCAAAAATCTATTATAAATTGAATTCAATAGGTTTCATTATTTCATAGAAACTTGAAAATATATTTCTCTAAACTCTCTCAATCGATTTACATATATATATTTACTCAGTATTATTTCAAGATATTATTAGTATACATAAAATACTACGACGGAGTTATGTTCAGGCGATTTCAAAATAAGTTTTCAAACGGGATAGAGCTAAGGAAATTATGGGTTATAGCTATGGAGGTTATGGGTATTGTTCGAGGGTATTGCTCGTGAGGTCAACCTAACGTTTATCATTTTCGTTGCGTCTACGTACTTTCTTGCAATATTGAATCACAATATTGATACGTGAGCATTCATATCTTATCTTTTATATATTAATAGTGTATCCCTGACTAGTGCTCGAGTATATATGATTATGCATGGTTGTATGCTTAGTTTCGTCATTAAATAGTTTATGATAAATCATAAATTTAATACATATGCTACTGAGATAAGGTATATGATATGCATGTCGTTGGAAAGCTGGCAAAAAATTAATAACTTTTCATTTAGAAAGCGTATGATTTCGATGAACGGATTAAAAGATATCGTCAACTGAATTATCATTAATTTTAGTATTATTATTAAAAATGATTATTATTATTACTATAGTCGTTATTATCATCGTTACTATTATTATCTAATTATTATTATTATTAGTATTATCATTAATATTATTATAATACTTATTAGTATCATTATCATTAAAACTAATATTAGTATCATCTAATTATTATGATTACTATTATTATCATTATTATGAATACGATATAAAAGAGGACTAAAAGCTATTAAACAAGTCGATTAGGAAATAATAAGTATAAGTATCATGATTCAGTTAAAATATTGTTCAAATTATGGTTTAGATAAAAATATCATTTTCATTATTTTTTATCATTATTAGTAATATTATTATGACATTAGTGTTACTACAAAAGATTATTATTTGATATCAAAATTATTATTATCATTAGTAAATATCAATATTGTTATTATTATTATTATTATTATTATTATTATTATTATTATTATTATTATTATTATTATTATTATTATTATTATTATTATTATTATTAAAATAATTAATATTATTATTATTATAAAATAATACAACTTTTGGTTCATTATCATTATTATCAATATTATATTATTTAATCAAATAAATACTTGATACAAATATATATTTATGATGCATATCACTACATTTTTATCATTAAAAAGATATTATGTGAACATTATACAAATTATAATACTTACTATATAAAAATACATTAACATAAATTTTTATCATTAATACATTATAATAAATGATGAAATTAAAATATTTTAAGATACTGATTTAAATAAAAATATCGTTTTTATTATTTTTATCATTATTATTATTAAAAGTATCATTAATATTAAAACTAACATTCTATTAAAATTATCATTTTTAATAAAAATATCCTTATTATTATAAGATATCATTTTTAGTATCATTTTAGTATTATTATTATTAAAAATAATCATTTTGAATAAAAGTATTATTTTTATATAAAATATTATTATTATTATAATTAATATTAAAAAAGTATCCTTATTATTAAAATTATCATGATTAGAATTATCACTTTATTATAATTAATATCATCATTAGTAAATAAATATTGTTATTATTATTATTAGTAGAATAATAATAATTATTATTATTATTACAAAATAATATAACTTTTACTCATTATTATTATCATCAATATTATTTTATCAAATAAATATGTGATACAATTACATTAATAATACATACCACTATATTTTTATGATCTTGAGTGAACTGTATAAATTTTATTACTTGAGATATATAAAAGTATATTTTTATCATATATAAATTTTTATTTATTAATAAATGACTTGTATTATATAATTTAATAAAATCTAATAAATATATTTAAATATATAAGACGACTATATTTAAGTTATATAATAAACATGTATAGATTTTAGAAGTCATTTTGGGTAAAGTTGACTTTTGTTGACTTTTGCATATCGGTCTCGAGCATTAGGATTGTGATACACTACGACTTGACTTAAATTATTAGACAGATATTGACCAACATATAAATATATATACTAATATAGGTTCGTGAATTCGAGGCCAACCTTGCACTTGTTCAATGTCGGCATATGTATTTTTACTACGAAATACAGTATTGTGAGTTTCATTTGCTCCCTTTTTAAATGCTTTTGCAATATATATTTTTGGGACTGAGAATACATGCGCTTTTATAAATGATTAACGAAATAGACACAAGTAATCGAAACTACATTCTATGGTTGAATTGTTATACCGGATATCGCCCTTGTTGAACTTGGTAGCCTAAGAATTGGTGTTTATTATAATTGCCACCAATTGACGCGAATTCTAAAGATAGATCTATGGGATTTGACACGCCCCAGACAGAGAATTTGAACTGCTTTAGTACTTCGATATTTATATATGGGGATATTCTAGATGCATTTTGTTAATGTCGGTTACCAGGTGTTCAATCCATATGAATGGAATTTTAAACACTTGCGAGTGTATGATTATTGAATAAATGAAATCTTGTGGTCTATTGAAATTATGGAAATGATGGATTACGATAAACTAATGAACTCATCAACCTTTTGGTTGACACTTGAAAGCATGTTTATTCTCAGGTTTGAAAGAAATCTTCCGCTGTGCATTTGCTCATTTTAGAGATATTACTTGGAGTCATTCATGGCATATTTCAAAAGACGTTGCATTCAAGTCGTTGAGTTCAATAGAGATCTTATTAATTAAATGATGGATTAGGTCATTTATAGGTTGGATATTATGAAATGGTATGCATACCGGCCAACTTTCGATGTAATGAAAGGTTGTCTTTTAAGAACGAATGCAATGTTTGTAAAATGTATCATATAGAGGTCAAATACCGCGCGATGTAATCATATGTTATTGTATTCGTCCTTATGGATTGGGACGGGTCGTCTCATGTGGCATCAGAACGGTGGTCTTAGCGAACCAGGTCTGCATTAGTGTGTCTAACTGATAGTCGTTAGGATGCATTAGTGGGTCTGGACTTCGACCGTGTCTGCATGTCAAAAGTTTTGTTTATCATTTTTGTCAAAAATTATCTGCTTACTATTCTTAGTCTAGACACGTCTTACTGCATTAATTGCATGATTAGTGTATAGACAATATTCATATCTTAGCGTATCTGTTACTGTAAACTTTGTCTGACGTATTCCGTAAATTCCTCCGTAATCTACGAAATCTTTTGCTCTATATATAGATATTCTATGTAATTAGAATACCACCCGATAGCCAGAAAATCATTTCATATCGAAAAATCCTTTATTCAATCGTACGAAATAGAATTTGTCATCAGTTCAAGTCCCTCGAATTCCGAAATGGAATCCCACTCAAGCTCCGAAAGCAGTGTGACCAGAATGGATCAACCAATCAGCCATCATCTATTCCGGATGAATTGGGGATGGGTTCGTAGCCTCCTCAATCATTAGAGACAAGAAGAAGGTGATCCCTTTCATCCACCACATTGCCCTCTTGGTGAAGAACCTGAAGCACTTACCGGCGAATCTGTCCGAAACACCATTTTATCTCTCATTTCCAGAGTATCTCATCACGATTATATACTATACCAAATTCTAGATCATATTTATCCACTCGTCCGAACCGACAATCACCCCGGTGTAATAGAAGAAGTCAACGAGCTTCGCGCTCTGGTAGTGGCTTTGGAGAATATGGTGCAAAGGTTACAAACACCAGCAGCAGCACCAGCAGCATAACCAGTACCACCATCATCAACACCAACAGTACCATTACCACCATCAACAACAATATCCGCATCCCACACCTCAACATCACAATCTGTACCTCGAGCATCAACATCATACGCATCATAGATACCAAAGAGTACCAACAACAATAACTGATGAAGTATTGATTCATAACTTCATTAGGGAAACATTCTACGGCGATTATGTAATCTTTAAAGTCTTAGAGATTATCTACTCTAGCCCTAACCATAAATCAGATGAGTGAACCAAAATGATAAAAGGAAGAGTAAAAACCTTGACAAGGATAGTGCGTGATTTACAAGCTAGACTTGTTTTACCAGCAGCATCAACAGTACCGTTAGCATCACCAGCACCGTCAGTACCATCAGCATCTTCAGAAACAGCAGCATCTATAACATCACAAGTTCTGCCAGTTCAAGAATCACTGTGGACATTATTACAAATTAGCAACAAGTATGTCATATCAACGAGTTATGAAGTATTAACACATTTCCATTGAAGGATTTATATGTATATCTTATATATATATATATATATATAATTTTAAACCATAATAAGTCTTTCCGTACTAAGCTATTATATGTGAAATCTTAACTACCCAGTTAATTCATATTACTAATATGCTATGATGTACATCCTTCGTCAGCAAATTAACCATCGATAACTACAATCTCTATTTCAATTCAATGAATTCTATTTCATAATAAATCAAGTGTATTATTCAAATATATGTTTGATTTTATACTTTCATCATCGATGTACTCGAAACTTTTCAAACAACATCATTTGTACCTTACGAAGTTCACAAGAATTCCACGAACACCAATACCATGCATCAACAAATAACGAAGTATTGATTCATAATTTCAATATCACTGAAGAAATACTTATGTAATTTCTAGAAATACTTATGTAATTTCTAAAGTTTTAGGGATTACCCAATTCTAGTTTCAACCGTAAATCAAATGAGTTTAATTTAATATAAACTCATTAAATCTATGTTACATCTGAAGAAAATATACACATGTATATTTTTATAAAGACTGTAATAAAATTCTTTTGTACAAAATATTAATTGTGATTTTTTTAACGGGTAGGTAATACCCGAGAGATATATAAATTCACAATTAATATGTTACATTCTTCGAATCCGATTCAGCAAATCATCCATTGTACTCCCTACTTTCACAACAATATACGCTCTTTTATAGAAATCAAAACAACCATACTCATTCAAAATCTAATTACATATTATGATTTTGAAATCTCAGAATTCAACTCGAGGTATAACCAAAATCATTACTCTTAGATCCTTACATCTTTCAAAGCTATACTTTGACTTCAAAACTGTGCTAGAACATCATATGTATATTAACGATTACAATCTGTGTTCAAACCTTTCGAAATTCCTGAAGACACTTCAAATAATGAACAATCGAGATGATGATCCAACCACATGTTAACCACAGTTATGTACCTGAAAAACTCTTGAAACCAAAGTCATAGTTTAACACGTATCCTGTCAGACTCTTTGGCATTTATTAGCTAAAATGACTTTTCAACTCCTCTCCAAAGTAGTCAGTTTTGTCACGGCTCCAGCAAGTCAACTTCGAATTTTCAGACGAAACAGCCTTATTATAACTTCGATATATACGTTGCCCTTTCGCCATCGTTACCGGGGAACCGTTTATATTTCACCACATTAGCAATAAACTTACCAACAACTTCACTGATCTTTGACTTTCCGAAAAATCATTATATTTATTGAAACCCCATCATTTACTCATCCGTATCTTGTAACAAGAATTGCCATGCCAATTACTGGGATTCAGCAATCAGTATTTTGAAATCTCACAGCATGTCTACGCCAACAATTATATGTGTACATATAACGTCTAACTCCTAGACTTACATATTTCGAATGTGAAGTTTCTGAAAAACACCCTAAACTGCGAACTAGTTCTCGAAATTTTGAAAAATGCTGATGAAGCAGCAAAAACTGTAAAACAACCTTAACAGTAAAAAGTTTGATGATAAAAAATAGTGTGTTGGCAAAGCTCAGAAAAAGAGAAGGTTTGGAACTGGAAAACGGATTGAGCAAAGTATGAAGGAGGCTGTGGACAAATCACAAAGACTAAACCTGCCTTTAAAGAATCCAAATGATTCAGTTTCTGCTGAAGTCATTAACGAATACCTTGCTCCTGACTCTAAACCCTTGCGGACAATATTCTTCATCATCCTCTGATATTAGAAATTCTAAGATATCATCGTATCTTTCATTATAAATATCCTCCATATTTCTGAAGATATTTCCATAATTATTCTTATCTGAAATCATTTACCTCCTCGCGCTATCTGTATTACATCATAAAAGAAACTATTTTAGTTTCTAAATTCTGAAACCTTCGAGTTTAAAATAAGAATATTTTTGAAGTAGTGTTGGGAACTGAAGCATGAATTAGTATAATATAATGACACTTGATCAACGTGATTATATTACAGTAAGTCATGCTGAGTTTCTAAATGGGACATGACGATTCACAGACCATACCGTCATCATGTACCATGTTACACGACTCTTGTATTCTATTTAATCTCTAAAAATATCAAGAAAATATTTTCTTGATGATTCGTTTTTTTCCAGGATATTCTGGTAATTTGACAAATTAAAATCGTGCCATTACAATTTTCTTCTTAGAAGATTAACCATGTTCATTCCGAAACTTATACCTACGAATTCTAGACCATTATTCACTTGACTTGAAGTCGGGAAGAGGAGACAAGAGCATGAAGCTCCGAAATAGGAATTGGAGTATAAATTGCAGCAAATAGGAGAGAGCATTAACTATGGATAACAATGATTATAGAAGGCAGAAGTAGGGACTTTGAAATATAAGGAAAGATATAAAGCCCAACAATAAACTGGAAATTACAAACGGTATATATCGATGCATATAGCAATATAAAGACACGGGAGAACTAAAAACACTATAAAACCAATAGTATAGTAGAAGTAAATAGATTCTTCCGGTGGTAGATGAAAAAGAAGAATGACAGATATGAAAGTGAGGAATATATCAAGAAGCAGAACTGGATGAAGCATATTGATTAATGCTTTAAGTATGAATTAAAGAGAAAGAATAGAAGGTGTGAGTTGTAAGGAAATGAAGGGGGTGAATTTATAGTAAAATATCCGACAGAGCAATCAAAATGGATGATCGCATTAAAAGCGGATCCTAACTTCCTTAATTATCGAAGAACCAAATCTTATTATGAAGATTTTCTCTAAATTCCTTAAACTCCGGAAATCAATCCTATCTACGTCAAAAGATATGACGAATCTATACCTACTCACTTCACTCTTTTGTGATAGCTTCACTTGTACTCTTCACTTAATCAAATTGTTTTATCCATAATACTTGTTGATGATAAAACTCTAATTATCAGCTCGTATGCGTCATGAAAACATACCTATTGTCAGCCATGACCATCCCAATCAAATTTCGGGACGAAATTTCTTTAACGGGTAGGTACTGTGACAACCCAAAAATTTCCGAACAAATTTAAACTTGATCTTTATATGTTTCCGACACGATAAGCAAAGTCTGTAATGTTGAAATCTAAAAAAAAAAAAAACTTTGAACTATGTTCATGTAATCAATTACCCTTGGACTGTGCTCGACGATTCACGAACATTTATGTGTATATAGATACGTATATATAATATAGTTATATTAATTGAAAACGTTAACAAAGTATTAGATGTATAATACTTTACATAAACGTATTTGTTTCAATATATGTTTAATATATTTATCGACGGAATTAAAAGATAATATCAAATGATTGAATTATCAGATACATTGTGATATGATTACGAGTCTATGTTATGAGGTCCACTGTGATTTAAGAAATCTATTCTTTTTGACAACATTCGGAAAATGGTAAAGTGATTTATAAGTAAGAACAAATGTTTCAATTAACGGGAACTAGACAAGGGTTAGTGGAAATTCGTGTTTAATTTCCAATTCATGTTTTATAATATTTTTCTCGTGACCTTGATAAGATAACTATATTAACTTTCATTTTATTTAATATGAAGGTAAGAACGTGGAGTGTAAATAACTTAGATGTTGGATATCGACAAGTTAAGTAACTCGACATTTTTCATTAAGATGATTTCATACGTTTAGTTAACCTTTGGACTTTATCCCTTGCTTCACCAACAGACTGTAATTTAGAAACTTGAAACCTATTATGAATATATATAATTCTACTTTTCTAAAACGTTTTATGATATAACAATTTCCATTATTTTAACCTTTTAACAAAATGATTCTTAAATATATTTAGTATTGGAAAACAAAGTTATCATATTTATTTGATTTAGTTTTAAACGTACAAAAACGTTTTCAGTTTAAAAAGAACTTTATTATTAAAACGTATATAACTTTTATAAATATCTAGAACCACTTTTGACAACTCATTACTTAACCAGTATAATAAAGATAAAGATAACGATATTTGCATTTTATTTTATTAAATATATATAACGATTTAAATTAATATTAATCAATATTATATATATTTATACGCGTATTATACGTACATAGTTTTATACTTTTACTATACTTTAACTTTACTTTTACTTTACTTTTACTTTACTTTAACTTTAATGATTCACTTTAATAATTCATACTTTAATAATTCACTTTAATAATTCATACTTTAATAATTCACTTTAATAATTTAAAAATCTATTATAAATAGAATTCAATAGATTTCATTATTTCATAGAAACTTAAAAATATATTTCTCTAAACTCTTTCAATCGATTTACATATATATATTTACTCAGTATTATTTCAAGATATTATTAGTATACATAAAATACTACGACGGAGTTATGTTCAGGCGATTTCAAAATAAGTTTTTAAACGGGATAGAGCTAAGAAAATTATGGGTTATAGTTATGGAGGTTATGGGTATTGTTCGAGGGTATTGCTCGTGAGGTCAACCTAACGTTTATCATTTTCGTTGCGTCTACGTACTTTCTTGCAATATTGAATCACAATATTGATACGTGAGCATTCATATCTTATCTTTTATATATTAATAGTGTATCCCTGACTAGTGCTCGAGTATATATGATTATGCATGGTTGTATGCTTAGTTTCGTGGTTAAATAGTTTATGATAAATCATGAAATTAATACATATGCTACTGAGATAAGGTATTTGATATGCATGTTATTGGAAAGCTGGTGAAAAATTAATAACTTTTCATTTAGAAAGCGTATGGTTTCGATGAACGGATTAAAAGATATCGTCAACTGAATTATCATTAATTTTAGTATTATTATTAAAAATGATTATTATTATTACTATCGTCGTTATTATCATCGTTACTATTATTATCTAATTATTATTAGTATTATCATTAATAATATTATAATACTTATTATCATTAAAACTAATATTAGTATCATCTAATTATTATGATTACTATTATTATCATTATTATGAATACGATATAAAAGAGGACTAAAAGCTATTAAATAAGTCGATTAGGAAATAATGAGTATAAGTATCATGATTCAGTTAAAATATTGTTAAAATTATGGTTTAGATAAAAATATCATTTTCATTATTTTTTTTTATCATTATTAGTAATATTAATATGACATTAGTGTTACTACAAAAGATTATTATTTGATATCAAAATTATTATTATCATTAGTAAATATCAATATTGTTATTATTATTATTATTATTATTATTATTATTATTATTATTATTATTATTATTATTATTATTATTATTATTATTATTATTATTAAAATAATTAATATTATTATTATTATTATAAAATAATAAAACTTTTGGTTCATTATCATTATTATCAATATTATATTATTTAATCAAATAAATATTTGATACAAATATATATTTATGATACATATCACTACATTTTTATCATTAAAAAGATATTATGTGAACATTATACAAATTATAATACTTAATATATAAAAATACATTAACATAAATTTTTATCATTAATACATTATAATAAACGATGAAATGAAAATATTGTAATATACTGATTTAAATAACAATATAGTTTTTATTATTTTTATCATTATTATTATTATTATTATTAAAAGTATCATTAATATTAAAACTATCATTCTATTAAAATTATCATTTTTAATAAAAATATCATTGTTATTATAAGATATTATTTTTTGGTATCATTTTAGTATTATTATTATTAAAAATAATCATTTTGAATATAAGTATTATTTTTTATATAAAATATTATTATTATTATAATTATTATTACAAAATAATACAACTTTTACTCATTATTATTATTATCAATATTATTTTATCAAATAAATATGTGATACAATTACATTAATAATACATACCACTATATTTTTATGATATTGAGTGAACTGTATAAATTTTATTACTTGAGATATATAAAAGTATATTTTTATCATATATAAATTTTAATATAAATTTTTATTTATTAATAAATGACTTGTATTATATATTTTTAATAAAATCTAATAAATATATTTAAATACATAAGATGACTATATTTAAGTTATATAATAAACATGTATAGATTTTAGAAGTCATTTTGGGTAAAGTTGACTTTTGTTGACTTTTGCATATCGGTCTCGAGCATTAGGATTGTGATACACTACGACTTGACTTAAATTGTTAGACAGATATTGACCAACATATAAATATATATACTAATATAGGTTCGTGAATCCGAGGCCAACTTTGCACTTGTTCAATGCCGTCATATGTATTTTTACTACGAAATACAGTATTGTGAGTTTCATTTGCTCCCTTTTTAAATGTTTTTGCAATATATATTTTTGGGACTGAGAATACATGCACTTTTATAAATGATTGACGAAATAGACACAAGTAATCGAAACTACATTCTATGGTTGAATTGTTATACCGGATATCGCCCTTGTTGAACTTGGTTAAGACGTCCCGTTCATATCGAATATAGACGTCACGTATTCGTTGGTGTCATTGCGAGGTATTGACCTCTATATGTGACATTTTTAAAAAAAATCTGCATACGTTTTTATGATACAAACCATAAACTTTATTATAACCAAAGACTTAAACATCATAATAATGATTATCGTTTAGCGATAATCTTAGTCTTACAAATTTTACATTTAATAATAACAGTACGATTTCTAACATATTTCACATTACAAATCTTCCGATATGCAGTTTTATTTTTGACACAAATATGCATACTCTAAATCTTGCTTAAATTTGGCATAATGCAGCGGAAGCTTTTAATTATCACCTGAGAATAAACATGCTTAAAACGTCAACATAAAGTTGGTGAGATATAGGTTTAATGCTAGCAGCGTTATAAATATAGACCACAAGATTTCATATACACAAACGTTTTAATAAAAATATTCTAAGTGGTTGAGCACTTGATAACCATACTTAACATTTAATCAACGTCGCATATTCCCTTTATTATGAAATCTCACTACACCGTACCAAGTATAGTTATCGAAACGAAGTACTGTGCAACCGTTAAATACTGGTCGTCCAGTCTGGTTGGGGTTGTCAGGACCGATAGATCTATCAACAGGATTCGTGTTTACAATACCGCATGTAAATAGTAGTTACTAAGTTACAGGGAAGTATGCCAGTGGTACAACTCAACGTAGAATATATATTTTTTATCATTTGTGCCCATAACGTAAATCATAAAATGCATGTATTCTCATCCCGAAATATTTAGAGTTTAAAAGTGGGACTATATACTCACTTTTGCCTTGAAGATATTTAACACGACTTGGTCTCCGATAGATATCACGAACCTAACCATATATATAATATATCAACATATTTTCTTTTCAAATAATCGTTTCATATATACTTATAATACTTTTAATATCTATTAGTCCGTAGTTAGCAGTCCGATGTTAGTGGTCCACAATTAGTTGCTCAATAAAATAAATAAAGACCCCATCGTATTCGTATTGATCGGAATTAATCTCGACCCATGGTACCATATTGTCAAATGACGTGTTGCGTACATAAAGTACCGTGTTGTCAAATGACGTGTTGCGTACAATCATGAGGTCTTATAATTAATCCTCTCGTGTTGTTTACGGGTGGTCCTGAAATATAAAAAATCAAATCATAAGTAAATATATATAAAATATCATATTAATTAGCAAAGACATGATTAGTTTAGTTTTACTCCAATTAATTTCGTAGCTAAACTAGTTTCGGATACCCAATTTTGTTTTAGCCGCAGTTTCTTCAATACAACTCCGTTTTTGTTGGTTCAACTTGCCACTTCCTTGGATCGAGCCATTATTTATGAATATGAACTGTAAATACCTTAGTTTACATTCGAAATCACAGGTTATAGGTCAAACTTTGGTGAATCTTATGAAAGTGATCATTTCCGTTGTAAAAAACAACACCTAGATGATCATTTTTACAAAAATACTTACACTTTGAGTTACACCATGAGATTTTTATATATTAACATATTCATAAGAAATATCATTTTTCCAGAATATAAACTTCCAATTCAAAGTTTAAGATGGTTTTTAATTATCCAACCCAAAACAGCCCCCGGTTGCACTCCAACGATGTAGATTCAGTTTTAAGGTGTTCTTTGTAAAATCAAGTTGTATCTTATTAAGTTAGCATATCATTATGATATATTACAAGTCTTGAAGTGTTTTAAAAGTCAAGTTAGAAGGATCTATTTAGTTTGCGAACAAGTTTGAAATCATTCAAACTATGTTCTTGTTGTTATGATTTGTATATTCTTAATAAGATAGTTATAATTGAACAAGATGATGAACAAAGGTTATACCTCAAGTATGATGAAGAAAGTTACTGAATAAACAAGATATGAACTTGTTCTTGATGACTTGGAAGATTAAGAAGTGAAATCATGAAAAAAAACAAAGGTTGTAAGTAAGTTTATATCTTGATTTAAGATAAATAACTTACATGAATTGAATCAAAGTTTAAACATAGTTTTACCTTGATTATGAAGCTAAAAGATGGTGAAAATGCTTGGAGATGATCAAGTATGATGTTAGGAGTATTTTGAGAGAGAATTTGGAGTGTAAGTATGAGAAAATAGAATGGAAAAATGGGGTGAAATCATAAAAACGAATTTACTTGTTATATAGAAAAAAAAATCCTTAAGTTTGTTTTTTAGCTCATAAGTCTTCCTAATTGATCCCACATATTGTTGACTAACAATGGCTGCTAAGAGCAGATAATTGAGGTCTAATAATTGGTATTTATCAATAGTAAATACATCTAGAAGCTGCGTATAATACGGGTACATATACCCTAAGTATACGTGTAGAAATCTTGAGGAAATGGAACGAGAATTCAAATATAACTATCTTTTGTGAATATACTTATGTTGTTTTATGTATTTAAGCCCTTTAAAAGTGATTAAATACGTATTTATACGATACTTGTATAAGCATTATAGATTATAGGTATATATGTCAAAGAACGTTACGTATAGTTACCGTTTTGAAAACTTAAGTTAGTAGTCTCAAAGTATACTTATAACTCATTGTTATTAGTACACAATGATATGTTAAACCATCCTTAGATCATGTTAAATATGTATAAATACGTATATGTACACAATCGTATAATTATCGTATGTTATATAGTTCGTGATATCATCGGTCAAATTGGACGGTCAATTGTGTAAAACTCTTTTCAAAAACACAAGACTCAACAATTTGGATTGCTTATGATGTTGGTAATGTTTAATTTATGTAAATATTAATCTTATATGTATAAAACGATCGGAAAAATCCGGGTCGTTACAGTACCTACCCGTTAAATAAATTTCGTCCCGAAATTTTAAAGTTGTACCTATTTTGCGTTCTCGGGAAACAAATGTGGGTACTTTTGTTTCATCTGATCCTCTCGTTCCCAAGTAAACTCGGGACCCCTTCGAGCATTCCAACGAACCTTAACGATTGGTATGTTGCTCTGCTTGAGCTGTTTAACTTCACGGTCCATGATTTCGACTGGTTCTTCTATGAATTGTAGTTTCTCGTCGACTTGGATTTCTTCAAGGGGAATGGTGAGGTCTTCCTTTGCAAGACACTTCTTAAGGTTTGAAACATGAAACGTATTATGTACTCCGGTGAGTTGTTGTGGTAACTCGAGTCGATAAGCTACCGGTCCAATGCGTTCGATGATCTTGAACGGGCCTACATACCTTGGGTTCAGTTTACCCCTTTTGCCGAAACGTATTACACCTTTCCAAGGTGACACCTTTAGCATAACCATGTCACCGATCTGAAACTCTAATGGTTTCCTTCGGACATCGGCGTAGCTCTTTTGGCGACTACGGGCTGTTTTCAATCTCTCCTTGATTTGTACTATCTTCTCAGTAGTTTCGTGTATGATCTCGGGACCAGTTAATCGTCGATCTCCTACTTCATTCCAATAGATAGGGGATCTACACTTCCTTCCATACAGTGCTTCAAATGGTGCAGCTTTAATGCTCGCATGATAACTATTATTATACGAGAATTCTGCTAATGGTAGATATTTATCCCATCCGTTTCCAAAATCGATCACACATGCCCTGAGCATGTCTTCAAGAGTCTGAATTGTTCTTTCACTCTGCCCATCAGTTTGCGAATGATATGCGGTGCTCATATCCAAACGAGTTCCCAGGGCCTCTTGTAGTGATTGCCAGAACTTTGATGTAAATCTACTATCACGATCGGATATAATGGAAATAAGTATTCCATGCCTTGAAACAATTTCCTTTATGTATAATCGTAATAGTTTCTCCATTCTATCTGTTTCTTTTATAGGCAAGAAATGTGCAGATTTGGTGAGACGATCAACTATTACCCAAATGGTGTCATAACCCCATGCAGTCTTGGGTAACTTCGTGATAAAATCCATGGTAATACCGTCCCACTTCCATTCTGGGATTTCTGGTTGTTGAAGTAACCCTGACGGCTTCTGGTGTTCTGCTTTGACTTTGGAACAAGTTAAACATTCCCCGACATATGTTGCAACGTCTGTCTGTAAATTAGGCCACCAATAATGCGTCTTAAGATCTTGATACATTTTTCCAACTCCAGGATGTATCGAGTATCTTGTCTTATGTGCCTCATTCAATATCAACTTCCTTAATCCACCCAACTTTGGTACCCATATACTTTTTGCAAAATATCGAATTCCATCTCCCCGTATAATGAGTTGCTTCTCATACTTCTTCATTGTTTCATTTCCTATGTTTTCTTTAGTAAGAGCTTCTCGTTGAGCCTCTTTGATTTGTGAATTGAGATTCATGCGAATTTTTATGTTCATCACTCGTACTCGAATTGGCTCTCGTTCCTTTCTGCTTAGAGCGTCGGCCACTACATTCGCTTTCCCGGGATGATAGCGAATCTCACAATCATAGTCGTTTATCAGCTCGACCCACCTACGTTTCCTCATGTTCAGATGTTTTTGATCGAAAATATGTTGAAGGATTTTATGATCGGTAAACACAGTGCATTTAACCCCATATAAGTAGTGTCTCCATATCTTCAATGCAAACACTACTGCTCCCAGTTCTAGATCATGCGTCGTATAATTTCGCTCGTGAATCTTCAATTATCGGGATGCGTACGCAATAACTTTTTTCGTTGCATAAGGACGCAACCAAAACCTTGTCGCGAAGCGTCACAATATATCTCAAAATCATCGTTCCCTTCAGGTAACGATAAAATAGGCGCCGTAGTCAACTTCTTCTTAAGTAATTGAAATGCACTCTCCTGCTCAGAAGTCCATTCGTACTTCTTCCCTTTTTGCGTTAACGCTGTTAATGGTTTAGCTATTCGGGAAAAATCTTGAATAAATCTTCTATAATAACCGGCTAAACCCAAAAATTGACGTATTTGTGTTGGTGTCTTAGGAGTCTCCCACTTTTCAATGGCCTCAATTTTAGCTGGATCAACCTGAATTCCTTTGCTACTAACAACGTGACCAAGAAATTGCACTTCTTTCAACCAAAATGCACACTTAGAAAATTTGGCATATAACTGTTCTTTTCTTAACAATTCTAATACCAACCTTAAATGCTGCTCATGCTCTTGCTCATTTTTGGAATAGATGAGAATATCGTCAATGAAAACGATAACAAACTTATCTAAATACGGACTACAAACTCGATTCATGAGGTCCATGAATACAGCTGGCGCATTCGTCAATCCAAACGGCATGACCAAAAATTCGTAATGACCGTAGCGTGTCCGGAAAGCAGTTTTCGGAATATCTTCTTCTTTGACGCGTAGTTGATGATAGCCCGATCTTAGGTCGATTTTCGAATAAACACATGATCCTTGCAGTTGATCAAATAAGTCATCAATTCTCGGTAGTGGATACCGATTCTTGATAGTTAACTTATTTAATTCACGGTAATCTATACACATTCGGAAGGATCCATCTTTCTTCTTGACGAATAAAATCGGAACTCCCCACGGTGAAGTGCTCGGTCGAATGAAACCACGGTCCAGTAATTCTTGTAACTAGTTTTGTAACTCTTTCATCTCAGATGGTGCAAGTCTGTATGGAGCACGAGCCACTGGTGCCACCCCTGGTACTAGATCTATTTGAAATTCTACAGATCTAAATGGAGGTAATTCCGGCAACTATTCTGAAAATACATCAGGAAAATCTTTTGCTACAGGCACGTCGTTGATGCTCTTCTTTTTTTCCTTCGTTTCGGCTTTATTAACATGTGCTAAGATAGCATAGTACCCTTTCTTCAAGCACTTTTGGGATTTCAAACAGCTAATGAGTTTTAGCTTTGAGTTACCCTTCTCTCCATAAATCATTACTGACGTTTTATCCTTACGAGGAATGCGAATTGCCATCTTGGCACACACAACTTCAGCTCCTATTTTGGACATCCAGTCCATGCATACTATTGCATCAAAACTTCCTAATTCTATGGGTATCAAATCAATTTTAAACGTTTCTCCGGGTAAATTTATTTTACAATCACGGCAAATTTTATCGGCTTTAATTAGTTTACCATTAGCTAACTCAATCATGTACTTAGCATCTAGAGGTAATGATGAGCAATTTAATTTAGCGTAAAAGTCTCTACACACGTAACTTTTATCGGCACCAGTATCAAATATAATAGATGCTGATAAGTTATTAATGGTAAACGTACCCGTAACAAGCTCCGGGTCTTCACACGCCTCTCTAGTATTAATAATAAATGCTCTTCCACGTGCAGATTCGTTATTCTTCTCTGGATTCGGGCACTGGCTCTTATAATGACCCTGTTTCCCACACCCATAACAAGTAACAGTGGCCAAGGCAGTTCTATTTGCATTGGTGGCAGGTGTCTTGGTGCCATTGGTATTTGTAACAGGAATCCTACAATCTTCAGCAAGATGACCCCTTCGATTACAATTATCGCACACCACATTACAATAACCAGAGTGATGTTTGTGGCATCTGTTACATAAAGGATTTTGTCCTTTGTAACCTGAGCTTGAACCACTACCCACACCTTGCGTGGTTTCTTATTTCTTGTTGGATTGTTGATTACCTTCCCACTTTCTTTTGTTTTCCGATGTCTTGACATCGGTGTTCTTATCCAGAATAATCTGGTCCATCAACTCGTTTGCCATAGTGATGACTTCATGAATAGTCTTGGGTTTCGATGCTGTAACATTTGCCTTGACATTTTTAGGCAAACCATCTTTGTACAGTTCTATCTTCCGTTCTTCGGTTGGTACCAATTCGGGACATAGCAAAGCTAATTCCATGAATTGCTGATTGTAGTTCGTGAGTTCAGTACCAACAACTTTCAGGCTTCGTAATTCAGCTTCCAACTTCCTAACCTCGTTCCTTGGACAATACTCGTTGATTAGCAATGTTTTGAATTCTTTCCATGGAGTATCATAAGCTACATCTCCTCCTACGGCCTTCACATAGTTTTTCCACCACGTGAGTGCACTATCTTGTAAGGTGCACGATGCATACTTGGTCATGTCCTTCTCAATACAACCACTGATTTTAAACACAGACTCAATCTTTTCGATCCACCGGGTTAAACCGATCGGTCCTTCAGTTCCACTGAATGATGAGGGCTTGCAACCTTGAAAAGTTTTGTAGGTGCATCCCACATGAGGATTTGGGTTAACTGCAGCACCTCTTGCAGCCTCGATCCATAACATTCTGTCGTTCACTCACTGATTGATGAGTTCCTCGATTTCTTGTTCCGTCATTCGGTTCATTCGCGCCATATTCTTCAATAAGAATAAAAAAAATAATTATTCACATGGAATATTATAGATGTAGTGTGTCTTATTAATAATATGAACCAGTTATTATTATAAAAGCCTTTTCTTCTTATTAGCATTTTATAATTATATCTAGGGTAGTACCTACCCGTTAAAGTTCATACTTAATAGCTTAGTACGGAAATCAATTACTACCATCCAAATAATACTCCACCATGGAAAATTATTGCATTTCACACTTCACTATTTTACATATGCTTATCTTACATCAAACATTAAGCAAACCACACTAGTAATATTATACAAAACGTTATACGATCCCATGGTTTAAAACAACAGCGCATCATTTAACCCAAAATGTTTGTGTTCAAAGAAATCGCTTAAAGCTTATCCTGGTTGTCTCCCTACATTTTGGCTGAGGGGCCGAAGAACTGGATGCCGGGATAGAACTAATAGGAATAGCGGGAATAGGGGTGGAAGCGTCTGGTGGAGTTGGTGCCACAACATCCTCACTAAACTCGGGATTTGGATTTTCCAATTCAGTAGCCTTTCGTTTCTTTCCTCGTTCGAACTTGTCTTTCGTAATTTCCTGTATTTCTTCCTCCTCAGGATCACTTTCCGATTCCTCTTCAATTGATTCATCCGGAAATTGTGAGTCTTCCCCAAAGGTGTCGTTTTCATCATCGGATAGGTTAATGACTGGAACACTATCTGAGGATTCTGGTTCGGAGTCGCTGAATGTGATAACAAGTTCTAAGCCAGACATCTATCACACAACAACTAGCATGTTAGTACCACATAATATTTACATATTAATTTTTAACCAACAAGGATAAGCAATAGTTTTCAAAATCAAACACGGTCAAAGTCCAGACTCACTTGTGAAGACCCGTCCTAATCCATCCGGACGAAGTCCATATCGATTATAAACGATTCACAACAGTTGATTACATCGCGAGGTACTTGACCTCTATATGATACATTTTACAAACATTGCATTCGTTTTTGAAAAGACAATCTTTCATTACATCGAATGTTGACGGCGTGCATACCATTTTATAATATATCTAACTATAATTGACTTAATAATAATCTTGATGAACACAATGACTCGAATGTAACGTCTTTTGAAATATGTCATGAATGACTCCAAGTAATATCTTTAAAATGAGCAATTGCACAACGGATGATTTCTTTCGTACCTGAGAATAAACATGCTTTAAAGTGTCAACCAAAAGATTGATGAGTTCATTAGTTTAACTTAAACAATCGTTTCCATCATTTTAATAGACCACAAGATTTCATATTTCCATTTCTCATAAACATACGTCCCATGCTAAGAGACAAAAATATCATTCATATGGATTGAACGCCTTGTAACCGACATTCACAATATGCATATAAGAATATCCCCATCATTCCGGGATCCTCCTTCGGACATGATATAAATTTCGAAGTACTAAAGCATCCGGTACTTTGGATGGGGCTTGTTGGGCCAGATAGATCTATCTTTAGAGTTCGCGTCAATTAGGGTGTCTGTTCCCTAATTCTTAGATTACCAGACTTAATAAAAAGGGGCATATCCGATTTCGATAATTCAACCATATAATGTATTTTCAATTACTTGTGTCTATTTCGTCAAACATTTATAAAAACGCATGCATTCTCAGCCCAAAAAATGTAAAGAGTAAAAAGGGGAGCAAATGAAACTCACCTAATGTATTTTGTAGTAAAAATACATATGACGACATTGAACAACTAAACAATGCAGGGTTGGCCTCGGGTTCACGAACCTATATCATTTGTATATTTATTAATACACATAATCGTAGTCGAACAAATTTATTTATTATATCTTAATTTACATATTATATATTTAATTTGTGTATATATTCAAAATGATTTATATCTATATTAATATATCCTTATTTATTCATATACATTATTGTTCAGTGTTATATTTAAAATCAATAGTTTGTTATATGTACGTATTTAAATAAATAATATCAGTAAGTTTGATTTATATAGTTATGTGACATATTAATACAATTATAACATATGGTATAAGTATATTTTTATGTGCAATATATTTATCTGTTTAAAAAGATAGTTTTTGATAATAATAATAATAATAATGATGATGTTCTAATAATAATAATAGCTTTAATATTAATACTAATAATAACACTAATGCTACTTAATTATGTTATTGAATAACAAAAAATGATAATAATATCAATAATAATAATAATAATAATCATACTTGTAATTTTCATTATGATAAATAATAAATGGTTATTAATACCTATTTTAGTAATAATAATGATAATAATAACTATAATTCTTCTATTGGTAACAATCATTAATAATAATAATAATAACAGTAATGATGTAATAATCATAATAATAAATATAATGATAATAATAATGAATAATTAAATAACTACCTTATTAAATAAGCTGTTTAAAAAGAATCGCCCAAGCACGGGCTCGAACCCCCGACCTCTCGCATACTCGAAACACCCCCTAACCATTCGTCTATTTCTGTTTTTCCTGATATCAACCCCCTTCATTTTATTATAACCCGTATCATTCACTTCTCCCTCTTTCTTCTTCATTAACTCAGACAACCATCGACCAGAGTACAAATTGGTCTACTAATACGTTTCCATATAATTTTTAGATTTATATACGATGTAGAAACCTTATAGGATTTGTCAAATTATTTAAAAACAGAAAAGAAATAACAGAAATAAAAAGAAAATAAGATGAAACAGGTTCGTATGAACCTGGAATTGAACTCGACATTAGAAGATGTTACAGGCCACGACCTCAACATGAAAAAGGTTCTAAATTATCATTAGCAACTTTCTGTAGCCTCAATTGAAACTAAAACGCCAAATTGATCTCAAATTTTGTTCAAGAATAATGTTTGACTTTTTTTGAAATAAACTTTGACTTCAAAATTACGATTGAATAAGAAGAATTGGAGTATGATCTTTTACAGAAAGTTTATATGAACAAATCCTAACCTAACTACATTTACAATTTTTGAATTTTATTTTAAATTCGAACTTTTTGAAAAAAATACAAGAACAGAGAAGTTTACTCGTGTTCTTCCCTCTTTCATATTAATTTCGCAATTTGTGAATTGTAAAAGATAATTGGAACTGATATTTGATAATGTGAGTTTGTTTTTATCCCTAAATACAGAATCGTATCAATTATAACTCCAAAATGGATCGACAGCGAAATATTTGCAAGGACAGAAAATAAATAAAAAATAAAAAGATGAAACCTATTGCTAACAGAATTTGGATTTACTCTCCTGGTTATATTGTGATTCGTACTAATTTGAAACAGATAACTAATCAACTACAGATTGAGATTAACTTGAAAATGAATTTTGAAATCTTCTGTATCTAGATTTATATATATATATATATATATATATATATATATATATATATATATATATATATTATTTATATTTTTGTTATTCTGTATTATAAATTAATAATATAATCTATTAATATTATATATTTGAATATGGATACTAATAATAATAATAATAATCACATTAATACTAATATCAAAATAATGTTGTTAGTAATGATAATAATAAAAATTTTATATAATAATGATAATTATATTATTATTAATGGTAATAACAATAATAATTTTTAATGATAAAGGTAATCATAATATCTAATAATAATACCAGTGATAATTAAGATATAACAAGTTGTTTGTACCCCTTTTTATGTTAGAAACAATATTGTTAATAATACTGATATTAATGCAAATATTAATACATAATGATAATAATGAATGTAATAATAACATAATAACTATATTGAAATTTGTAATTAAATTCAATATTTGAATATTACCTATTATAAATTATGTATCATTTGATAATTATTTATAGAATCCATATACATTTATATATAGCTTTATTTTAATAATCCTATAATATATTACATACTAACTCTTATTAAATATTTACGTTTTATAATAATACAATATTATAGTAATCATTTAAATTCATTTTAAATTACACTTAATTATTGTATATCTTATCTTACATATTTAATTCTAATGTTTAAATCATATTTTATATTTACAAGTTATTTATATACTTATATTTATATATATACATATTTATTTACAAACAAATGTTCGTGAATCGTCGGGCATAGTCCAGGGTAATTTATTATATGAACATAGTTCCAACATTTTCGAGACTCACTATTACAGACTTTGCTTATCGTGTCGGAACCATATAAAGATTAAAGTTTAAATTTGGTCGAAAATTCCCGGGTCATCACATCACTAATGCATCCTAACAAACTCGATAAGACACACTAATGCAAATTTTATGGTTCTCTAAGACCAACGCTCTGATATCACCTGAGACGTCCCGTTCATATCGAATATAAACGTCACGTATTCATTGGTGTCATTGCGAGGTATTGACCTCTATATGTGATATTTTTTAAAAAAAATCTGCATACGTTTTTATGATACAAACCATAAACTTTATTATAACCAAAGACTTAAACAACATAATAATGATTATCGTTTAGCGATAATCTTAGTCTTACAAACTTTACATTTGATAATAACAGTACGATTTCCAACATATTTCACATTACAAATCTTCCGATATGCAGTTTTATTTTTAACACAAATATGCGTATTCCAAATCTTGCTTAAATTCGGCATAATGCAGCGGAAGCTTTTAATTATCACCTGAGAATAAACATGCTTAAAACGTCAACATAAAGTTGGTGAGATATAGGTTTAATGCTAGCAGCGTTATAAATATAGACCACAAGATTTTATATACACAAACGTTTTAATAAAAATATTCTAAGTGGTTGAGCACTTGATAACCATACTTAACATTTAATCAACGTCGCATATTCTCTTTATTATGAAATCTCACTACACCGTACCAAGTATAGTTACCGAAACGAAGTACTGTGCAACCGTTGAATACTGGTCGTCCAGTCCGGTTGGGGTTGTCAGGCCTGATAGATCTATCAACAGGATTCGCGTTTACAATACCGCATGTAAATAGTAGTTACCAAGTTACAGGGAAGTATGCCAGTGGTACAAATCAACGTAGAATATATATTTTTTATCACTTGTGTCCATAACGTAAATCATAAAATGCATGTATTCTTATCCCGAAATATTTAGAGTTTAAAAGTGGGACTATATACTCACTTTTGCCTTGAAGATATTTAACACGACTTGGTCTCCGATGGATATCACGAACCTAACCATATATATAATATATCAACATATTTTCTTTTCAAATAATCGTTTCATATATACTTATAATACTTTTAATATCTATTAGTCCGTAGTTAGCAGTCCGATGTTAGTGGTCCACAATTAGTTGCTCAATAAAATAAATAAAGACCCCATCGTATTTGTATTGATCGGAATTAATCTCGACCCATGGTACCATATTGTCAAATGACGTGTTGCGTACATAAAGTACCGTGTTGTTAAATGACGTGTTGCGTACAATCATGAGGTCTTATAATTAATCCTCTCGTGTTGTTTACGGGTGGTCCTGAAATATATAAAATCAAATCATAAGTAAATAAATATAAAATATCATATTAATTAGCAAAGACATGATTAGTTTAGTTTTACTCCAATTAATTTCGTAGCTAAACTAGCTTCGGATACCCAATTTTGTTTTAGCCGCAGTTTCTTCAATACAACTCCGTTTTTGTTGGTTCAACTTGCCACTTCCTTGGATCGAGCCATTATTTATGAATATGAACTGTAAATAATTAGTTTGCATTCGAAATCACAGGTTATAGGTCAAACTTTGGTGAATCTTAATGAAAGTGATCATTTCCGTTGTAAAAAACAACACCTAGATGATCATTTTTACAAAAATACTTACACTTTGAGTTACACCATGAGATTTTTATATATTAACATATTCATAAGAAATATCATTTTTCCAGAATATAAACTTCCAATTCAAAGTTTAAGATGGTTTTTAATTATCCAACCCAAAACAGCCCCCGGTTGCACTCCAACGATGTAGATTCAGTTTTAAGGTGTTCTTTGTAAAATCAAGTTGTATCTTGTTAAGTTAGCATATCATTATGATATATTACAGGTCTTGAAGTGTTTTAAAAGTCAAGTTAGAAGGATCTATTTAGTTTGCGAACAAGTTTGAAATCATTCAAACTATGTTCTTGTTGTTATGATTTGTATATTCTTAATAAGATAATTATAATTGAACAAGATGATGAACAAAGGTTATACCTCAAGTATGATGAAGAAAGTTACTGAATAAACAAGATATGAACTTGTTCTTGATGACTTGGAAGATTAAGAAGTGAAATCATGAAAAGAAACAAAGGTTGTAAGTAAGTTTATATCTTGATTTAAGATAAATAACTTACATGAATTGAATCAAAGTTTAAACATAGTTTTACCTTGATTATGAAGCTAAAAGATGGTAAAAATACTTGGAGATGATCAAGTATGATGTTAGGAGTATTTTGAGAGAGAATTTGGAGTGTAAGTATGAGAAAATGGAATGGAAAAATGGGGTGAAATCATAAAAACGAATTTACTTGTTATATAGAAAAAAAATCCTTAAGTTTGTTTTTTAGCTCATAAGTCTTCCTAATTGATCCCACATGTTGTTGACTAAAAATGGCTGCTAAGAGCAGAAATTGAGGTCTAATAATTGGTATTTATCAATAGTAAATACATCTAGAAGCTGCGTATAATACGGGTACATATACCCTAAGTATACGTGTAGAAATCTTGAGGAAATGGAACGAGAATTCAAATATAACTATCTTTTGTGAATATACTTATGTTGTTTTATGTATTTAAACCCTTTAAAAGTGATTAAATACGTATTTATACGATACTTGTATAAGCATTATAGATTATAGGTATATATGTCAAAGAACGTTACGTATAGTTACCGTTTTGAAAACTTAAGTTAGTAGTCTCAAAGTATACTTATAACTCATTGTTATTAGTACACAATGATATGTTAAACCATCCTTAGATCATGTTAAATATGTATAAATACGTATATGTACACAATCGTATAATTATCGTATGTTATATAATTCGTGATATCATCGGTCAAATTGGACGGTCAAAAGTTGTGTAAAACTCTTTTCAAAAACACAAGACTCAACAATTTAGATTGCTTATCATGTTGGTAATGTTTAATTTATGTAAATATTAATCTTATATGTATAAAACGATCGGAAAAATACGGGTCGTTACATTGGTAGCCTAAGAATTGGTGTTTATTATAATTGTCACCAATTGACGCGAATCCTAAAGATAGATCTATGGGCTTTGACACGCCCCATTCATAGAATTTGAACTGCTTTAGTACTTCGATATTTATATATGGGGATATTCTAGATGTATTTTGTTAATGTCGGTTACCAGGTGTTCAATCCATATGAATGGAATTTTAAACACTTGCGAGTGTATGATTATTGAATAAATGAAATCTTGTGGTCTATTAAAATTATGGAAATGATGGATTACGATAAACTAATGAACTCACCAACCTTTTGGTTGACACTTGAAAGCATGTTTATTCTCAGGTTTGAAAGAAATCTTCCGCTGTGCATTTGCTCATTTTAGAGATATTACTTGGAGTCATTCATGGCATATTTCAAAAGACGTTGCATTCAAGTCGTTGAGTTCAATAGAGATCTTATTAATTAAATGACGGATTAGGTCATTTATAGGTTGGATATTATGAAATGGTATGCATACCTGCCAACTTTCGATGTAATGAAAGGTTGTCTTTTAAAAACGAATGCAATGTTTGTAAAATGTATCATATAGAGGTTAAATACCTCGCGATGTAATCATATGTTATTGTATTCGTCCTTATGGATTGGGACGGGTCGTCTCATGTGGTATCAGAGCGGTGGTCTTAGCGAACCAGGTCTGCATTAATGTGTCTAACTGATAGTCGTTAGGATGCATTAGTGAGTCTGGACTTCGACCGTGTCTGCATGTCAAAAGTTTTGCTTATCATTTTTGTCAAAAATCATTTGTTTACTATTCTTAGTCTAGACACGTCTTACTGCATTAATTTCATGAATAGTGTATAGACAAAATTCATATCTTAGCATATCTGTTACTGTAAACTTTGCCTGACGTATTCCGTAAATTCCTCCGTAATCTACGAAATCTTTTGCTCTATATATAGATATTATATGTAATTAGAATACCACCCAATAGCCGAAAAATCATTTCATATCGAAAAATCCTTTATTCAATCGTACGAAATGGAATTTGTCATCAGTTTAAGTCCCTCGAATTCCAAAATGGAATCCCACTCAAGCTCCGAAAGCAGTGTGACCAGAATGGATCAACCAATCAGCCATCATCTATTTCGGATTAATTGGGGATGGGTTCGTAGCCTCCTCAATCATTGGAGACAAGAAGAAGGTGATCCCTTTCATCCACCACATTGCCCTCTTGGTGAAGAACCTGAAGCACTTACCGACGAATCTGTCTGAAACACCATTTTCTCTCTCATTTCCAGAGTATCTTGTCACGATTATATACTATACCAAATTTTAGATCATATTTATCCACTCGTCCGAACCGACAATCACCTCGGTGTAATAGAAGAAGTCAACGAGCTTCGCACTCAGGTAGTGGCTTTGGAGAATATGGTGTAAAGGTTACAAACACCAGCAGCAGCACTAGCAGCATAACCAGTACCACCATCATCAACACCAACAGTACCATTACCACCATCAACAATAATATCCGCATCCCACACCTCAACATCATAATCTGTACCTCGAGCATCAACATCATACGCATCATAGATACCAAAGAGTACCAACAACAATAAATGATGAAGTATTGATTCATAACTTCATTAGGGAAACATTCTACGGCGATTATGTAATCTCTAAAGTCTTAGAGATTTTCTACTCTAGCCCTAACCATAAATCAGATGAGTGAACCAAAATGATAAAAGGAAGAGTAAAAACCTTGACAAGGATGGTGCGTGATTTACAAGCTAGACTTATTTTACCAGCAGCATCAACAGTACCGTTAGCATCACCAGCACCGTCAGTACCATCAGCATCGTAAGAAACAGCAGCATCTATAACATCACAAGTTCTGCCAGTTCAAGAATCACTGTGGACATTATTACAAATAACAACAAGTATGTCATATCAACGAGTTATGAAGTATTAACACATTTCCATTGAAGGATTTATATGTGATGCCCCGTACAAAACCATCGTGTACGAATCATCAACAATAGGATCATTACAAGGTTAAGTACTATATGCTGTAATTAAAGAAGTTGCATTCACGATAAAAAGGTGATGTCATAACCGACATCGAATGTTTTACATTTTGAAAGCATGCTTCACTAAGTAGAAGCAAATAAATAAGTGTACGTGACCCCAAAGGTCATTACATAACATAGTTTCAAAAGTAAATAAGTTTGAATGCAAGATAAGTAGTCATGCGATAACAACTCTAAGCAGCGGGTTCTACAGCACGACTAGTACACAGCGGAAGCAACCTCAAGCACCTGAGAAATACATGCTTAAAAACGTCAACACAAAGGTTGGTGAGCTATAGTTTAAGTATAACAGTATGTAAGGTAGGATACGAGATTTCAGTGCTACAAAGAGCGTTTCAAAACAGTATGATAAAGTATATGTTAATCGTGGGCACTTGGTAACTAACTTAACGTTTAAAATACCCCCTAAAAGTACACTTGGCGAGTGCGTATGTTTACAAAGTATTAAACACTCGTTGACTGCTAGCGCGACTAGCCCGAGTGGGGATGTCAAACCCTATGGATCCATATCTAAGATTCGCGTTCACCGGTTCATAAACCAATGATTAAACGTTACCGAGCTAAAGGGAATGTTTCTGCCGTTATATAACCCACACATATATAAAGTTTAAGTACTCGTGCCTAGTATGTAAAACATAAAATCCGCATGTATTCTCAGTTCCCAAAATAAGTTAAAGTAAAAAGGGAATGCTATATGTCACGACCCTACTTTTTCCGTTATCTTTTTCCGTTAATTATTTAACGACCGTTAACTGTTAGTGTGCCACGTCATTTCCATGACCTATATTATTATTTTTGTAATAATATATATATAATAATTATTATGTGTTATGTGGATATATGTATTCATATTTTAAATTATACGTTTCTACGTCCCGCGGATTTCCATCCGGCGAATCTTTTCGGTTTTTAAACCAACGGTCGAGTTTTCTGGATTTTTAAATCCTAAATATTTTAAATATGATATTTTAAGGTCATATTATTAGTAGGTGTATTTATATTTATTTTTCGTCGCGCGTTCGTTATCTTTCCGGATTTTTAATCGCGTAAGCGTGTTTTCGCGTTTCGGGCTTCGTACGGGATCTCGGGCCACAAGGATTTCACCATTTAGCAAAATTGGACCCATGGGGCCCACCCCCAAGCAATTTCGGCCGAAGCCAAGGGGGGGAGGGGATCCCTTCTCCTTATTTTTCTTTTTTTGAGATTTTGTTTATCACTTTCCCAATTTTTCAAGACCTAGTTTTATTTTTGCTCTCACCCTCTCCTCTCCTCCCTCTTTGTGCCGCCACCATCACCACCATAAACCACCATCTTCATCAAAAAGCTAGCTTGGATCAAGAGATCATCTACATAAACGTGTTCTCCTCTTCGTTCTCTACGCGATCATATACTTTGATTCTCGATTAGGGTATAAACCCTAACCCTAGCTTTTTGATTTTTCATATATATTACTGATTTTATATGTTATATGATTAGTATGATATGTATAAGTTGTTGTAATGTTGTTTGAATGCGTAGAATTACTCGTTTGCGTATGATTTCGGTTTGTAAATTTTGGACAGCAGTTTGATTCGTATATTCTGACTATATAACTGATATGAATGTTAAAATAAAGTACATAAATGAGTTCCTCTCATCAAGACATTAATTTTAGACTCCGGATTCATGTCGTTTCGATTCCCGGAGCCCTAGATATGCTTAATTTGGTTTTTGTTAAAGATTGAAAGGTGTTCTTGGCATGAACAAGGTTGGGTCCGACTTTGTGACCATCCTTGGTGTCTTTAGGGTGCCTCATTTGGTTAGGACTGATGGTGAGACGAATATTCATGTTCGGGTCACCTAAATCCGAGCCACGGTTCACCCGTTTTGCCCGAATTACTGTTTTGAGTAAAATGATTTTCCCAATTGATGTCATGGCTGATATCCACGACCTAGGGACTGTTCTTGGAGTGTTCTTGAGTTCATAAATGTGTCGGGTGGTTTGAGTAGGTGAAGTTACATATGTGGCTTGCCCGAAACCGACACCCGGAGCTCAAGATACGACCCGGCGAACTTTTAAACTTAAAACTTATGGTTAATGATTAAACTTATGATAAAATTTATGGAATTCATTATTAATTAATTACTTATGATAAAAGAGGTAATTATTATTATTTAAAACATATGATATAAATATTTATTATATCATTTAATTATTAATTATAATTTAATTAACATTTTAATTAAACTTATGATTAGTAATACTTTTATTATTAAAGGAAAATACTTATGATAAGTATTAAATTTGTTTTTGAGAAATTATTAAAAGACTTATAATAAATATTAAATAATTATTTAATTATTATAAGACTTAATTATTATTTAATTATGACTTAATTATTAAATACTTATGATTTAATAATTTTAATTAGAAACTTATGATATGATTAATAATTCATTATTAATTAATAATACTTATGATATGATTTAAAATTTATTATAAATTAATAATATTTATATTATGATTGATATTTAATTAATTAATTAAATACTTATGTTATACTAATTATAACATTTCAACTTATATTAACTTTAATAATTCATTTTATTTAATTAAACTTATGTTAAGACATTATTATACACTTTTGACTTTAAATAACATTATAACCTATGTTATTATTATAACTTACACTTTTAAAATTAATGTTGACTAGGTTTGACCAAGGTTGACTTTTGAGTTGACTTTCGGTTGACTTTGACTTTCAGTTGACTTATGTTGACTTTCTAAATAAGGAAACTTTCCTAACTTCAAAACTTTCTAAAAATAGAACTTTCTAAATTTGGAAACTTTCCAAAAATAGAAACTTTCCAAAAATAGAAACTTTCCTAAAATAGAAACTTTCCAAAAATGGAAACCTGCTAAAAATAGAAACTTTCTAAAAACAGAAAGTGTGTGTCCTTATGCTGTTCCAATCAAACCGATGCTTGCTGAGTAATGTTCTATGCCTACTTGCAACATGTACAATAGCTATCATACTAAGACTTGGCCTAAGTTAGTTATTTATTTCGACCTGCTTTATTTATAGGTCGGCGTTGTGATCTTTCTTGATCACTTTACTTTACTTGCTGTTCGCGTGTTTGTGAGATTTCTTCAGTTGCTATTTAAGGTGAGTTATAGTCCCGTTTTTACATACTTTTCAAAGTATATTTTTTGGGATGTGATTACATGCAGATTTTTATTCACGGTTAGACACAAGTAACAGTTAAATTTAATTATTCATTGTGAGTTGGACAAAAATATTCCCTAGTCTGGTAACTGTAATCATTGGTTTCTACCGGTGAACGCGAATCCTACGGATAGATCTATCGGGTTTGACAACCCCATTTCGAGCTAGTCGCGCTAGCAATTTATAATCGGAATGTTTAGTACTTCGTAATTTGTTGTAGATACACTGTCCAAGTGTATATTTTTATTGTGTTTGGCAAGGGTAAATAAAGGGTTAAGTGGTTACCAGGTGGCTCATTGATAATGGAATAATGTTTAATGTTTTCTAACATTTTTAAATCTTGTGGTCTAAAGTTTACTTATTTATTTAAACCTATAATTCACTCAACCTTTGTGTTGACAGTTTACTTGCATGTTTTCACAGGTACTTGAGTTATTTGATGCTTCCGCTGTCGTTAGAAGAGTCTGCATGCATTTGGGCAGATTTTATGAAACAATTTATGAAACTTAAGTTTGCATTCTATTTTGGATAATTTAAATTGTGGGATTGTTGGCAATGTTTTGTGTCAACTTTTGGTTTCATATTATGGTTGGTTGGTTTTCAAACTACTTAATTTGGTTTGTTTCCTTTTTGGGGAACATTTTGAAATAAAAGAATGCGACTTTGTTTATTTAATTCATTTAAGTCCGATCAAGCTGTGGGACCAACTGACGGATCCGTTAAGTGTTTTGACGGGGTCGTCACATGTGGTATCAGAGCTCTGGTTGTAGGGAACTAGGCGGTCTTAATGTGGTCAACCCGTGGTTATTAGGGTGCATTAGAGTCTAGTCTACAGCCCGACCATTTTGCTATAGCATTATTATGCAGTTCATTTCGTATAAGTTATATTATTAGCTTTCATATCTTTTGGTATATGGTTTGCGGTTTTGCTGTTTGCAGATGTCGACTTCGAGCGATAACTCTGTTGCTGCTCCTGCTCCACCGTCTCCTGCTAGACGTCGTGCTAATCAACCGGAGATCGATGATCCTGTTCATTACTATTTTTCTACCATTACTCATATGAACCGGGCTTATAATGAGGTGACACGTATTAACGCCCTTAGTGATTGTTTGCGCACCTTGCCACATAATGAAGTTATGGACGAGATCCGTGCCGACATGGGTAACTTTATCACTTTCAAGCATAGGGTTGAGGATGCGAACCGCAAGCGTGATCGAGAAGTTAATGCTAAGTTCGAGGCTCTCGAGAGCACTGTTCGTGTGTTGAAGGAAGAGTTGGATGTTGTGAAAGGGAAGTTGCGTAAGTATGAGGATCCTGCTGAGACTCATGCTGGACCAGCTTATCACACCCGCTCTAAGCGAATGTGATGTGATTATTCATATTGATTATCTATTTCATCAGACTTAATGTCCTTTTTATACATACATTTTGGGTTATGTACGGCGTTTTGCCGAGGATTTTATTAAGATTTTGTTATGGGATATTTTTCATTATGTATGGATGGTTATTTTTATGACATCTATTATCATTATCATGTTTTATTTCTGATGTTGTGGCTCTTGGCATGTTATGTTATGCGTAATATATGTTCATGTATGTTAGGTGCTATGTATGTTGTATGATGTTATCATAAAATATGTATGCATGTGATGGTTATTTCTATAACAATCATAACTGTCATGTTATTACTCATAGTGTTAGTTGACTAATATCTTAATGGTTAGTCTTTTCGTGTTTTGATCTATTCCTTTATGACACTAGTATTATTCTTGGTACTAACGGATGTGTTATTCTATTTTGAAGATCATGCCTCCAAGAGAGTCCACTGAAGCGCGTATGCAACGCCTGATCAATGAAGGAATTGCTGCTGCTATGGCAGCAAATGCTGATGTTAACGCCAATGTGAACAACAACGTGGGATGCTCCCACAAAACTTTTATGGCTGGTCGACCTCAAGAATTCAGTGGTACGGAAGGACCAATAGGGCTTACTCGTTGGTTCGAGAAAATCGAATCTATTTTCAGGGTCAGTCGGGTCCGTGAAGAAGACAAAGTTAGTTTCGCTAGTTGCACTCTCAAGGATAGTGCCTTGACATGGTGGAACAATCTGGTTAGTAGTTTGGGAAGCGATGTAGCTTATGGTTTGGCCTGGAATGATTTTAAGGAAAGATTGATCACCCGCTATAGACCTCGGGGTGAGCTTAAGAAGCTAGAGGTTGAGCTCAAGAATTTGAAAATGCATGGCACCGAGTTAGATGCCTATGAACGAAGGTTTTTCGAGTTAACTTTGCTGTGTCCTAGGGTTTATGCGGATGAGGACCGCAAAATTGAGGCTTACATTGATGGTTTGTCCGAGAAGATTGAACACGGGGTTGAGTCCAGTGAACCCCAGACTATTGAGGCCGCTATGTCTATGGCCCACAAACTTAATGACAAGGTGTTGAGAAGAAATAAGACTACAGTTGTTGAAAGTAGTGAGGAGGTTGTCAAGAAGGCTGATAATGGGAAACGAAAGTGGGATAACAACCGCAATCAAAACCAAAATCAGCAGAAGAAACAGGATACCTCAGGTGCTAACAACAGAAGTCAGCGTGTGTGTCCTCGTTGCTATAAAGTTCATGATGGTTACTGCACAGTTACTTGTAAGAGGTGCTCTAAGCAAGGGCACATTGCTAAAGATTGTACAGTGCTTTTGCCGGGGTCTGCTACTCCCGCGACTGGTGGTAATAATAATAATGTTGGTAATAGAGGTGGTAACGGTAACGGTAATGGGAAATCGAATAATGGAGGTAATCCAAGGGTTTGTTATGAGTGTGGGAAGCCGGGGCATTTCCGAGATGCTTGTCCCAACAAGAAGACTGCAGAGACTGCACGCGGCCGAGCGTTCAACATTAATGCTAAGGATGCGGAGGATGATCCTAAGCTTGTTACTGGTACGTTCTCAGTCAACGATTTATCAGTTTATGTGTTATTTGATTCAGGGGCTGATTTAAGTTTCGTGTCGAGTAAATTAAGTCCGAGAATCAAAACGCCGTTAACTCTCTTAGACAATACTTATGTTGTTGAAGTAGCTAATGGTAAGGAACTTACTGCTAAGACTGTACATCGTAAATGTAACATTAATCTGGGTGGTAGGGATTTTGAGATAGACTTGATACCGATTGAACTTGGTAGTTTTGATATTGTTATTGGTATGGATTGGTTGTCCGCGAACCGTGCCGAGATCGTCTGTTATGATAAGGCTATTCGTATTACTGATGTGATTGGAGAGCCACTGATGGTCTTTGGAGATAAGAAATGCACACAGTTAAACCTTATTAGCTGTATGAAAGTTCGTAAACATCTCCGCAAAGGCTGTCATGCTATCCTTGCTCATGTTGTTGATCCTAGTAAGGAAGTAAAGAACGTTGATGACGTTCATATTGTTAGGGATTTTCCCGAGGTGTTTCCCGATGACTTACCTGGCCTTCCGCCGCAACGCGCGGTAGAATTCCAAATTGATCTTGTTCCCGGCGCTGCTCCTGTAGCACGTGCTCCTTATCGTCTTGCGCCTTCTGAACTTCAAGAATTGTCAAGTCAACTCCGTGAGTTGTTAGACAAGGGTTTTATTCGTCCTAGTTCGTCCCCTTGGGGAGCTCCTGTTCTGTTTGTTAAGAAGAAGGATGGTTCTTTTCGTTTATGCATTGATTATCGTGAACTGAATAAGCTCACTGTTAAAAATCGTTATCCTCTTCCGAGAATTGATGATCTGTTCGATCAGCTTCAGGGTTCTTCTGTTTATTCAAAAATTGATCTTCGTTCTGGCTATCATCAGTTGCGTGTTAAAGAATCTGATGTTTCAAAAACTGCTTTTCGCACCCGTTACGGTCACTTTGAATTTCTTGTTATGCCGTTCGGATTGACAAATGCACCTGCTGTGTTCATGGACCTCATGAACCGTGTGTGTAGACCCTATATGGACAAGTTCGTTATTGTTTTCATCGACGACATTCTTATCTATTCTAAGAGTGATGAAGAGCACGAAGAACACTTGAGGTTAGTGCTTGATTTGTTAAAGAAAGAAGAGTTGTACGCTAAGTTCTCTAAGTGTGCTTTTTGGTTAAGAGAAGTTCAGTTCCTTGGTCACATTGTTAGCAAACAAGGAATACAAGTTGATCCTGCTAAAATTGAGGCGATTGAAAAGTGGGAAACCCCGAAAACTCCTACTCAAATTCGTCAGTTCTTAGGATTGGCAGGTTACTATCGAAGGTTCATCCAGGATTTCTCTCGTATAGCGAAACCTCTGACTGCTTTAACGCATAAAGGGAAAAAGTATGAGTGGAAGGATGAACAGGAGAATGCTTTTCAGATTTTGAAGAAGAAACTGACTACCGCTCCGATATTGTCTTTACCGGAGGGTAATGATGATTTTGTTGTTTATTTTGACGCATCTCGACAAGGCTATGGTTGCGTTTTGATGCAACGAAAGAAGGTTATTGCGTACGCATCACGTCAGTTGAAGATTCACGAGCAGAACTATACAACTCATGATTTAGAGTTGGGGGCCGTTGTTTTTGCACTTAAAATTTGGAGACATTATTTGTATGGGGTCAAGAGTACTGTGTACACAGATCACAAAAGTCTTCAACATATCCTCGATCAGAAACAGTTGAACATGAGACAACGAAGATGGATTGAGACGTTGAATGATTACGATTGTGACCTTTTGTATCACCCGGGTAAGGCCAATGTTGTGGCTGATGCATTGAGTCGTAAAGAAAGGACTGAACCTCGCAGGGTTAGGGCCTTGAATATGACAGTTAGATCAAACCTCGCAAGGCAGATTCTTGAGGCACAACAAGAAGCCTTAAAGGAAGAGAATTTTGTGAAAGAAAACGTAAGAGGTATGGCTAAGAAATTTGAGATTCGAGCAGATGGTACTAGGTACTTTGTAGGACGTCTTTGGGTTCCGAAGTTTGGTGAACTGCGACAACTTGTTTTGGATGAGGCTCATAAGTCTAGGTACTCTATTCATCCTGGTTCAGGGAAGATGTACCATGATCTTAAGGAGCTGTATTGGTGGCCAAATTTGAAAGGTGATGTGGCTACGTATGTGGCTAAGTGTTTGACCTGTTCTAAGGTCAAAGCTGAACATCAAAAACCGTCCGGATTGTTGGTACAACCAGAAATTCCCGAGTGGAAGTGGGAAGGTATCACTATGGATTTTATCACTAAGTTACCAAGAGTTTCGGGTGGCTACGATGCGATTTGGGTGATTGTAGATCGACTCACTAAGTCGGCTCACTTTTTGCCGATTAGGGAAACCGATTCCATGGAGAAACTCACCCGTTTGTATTTGAAAGAGATTGTTTCGAGGCATGGTGTTCCCGTTTCTATAATTTCCAACAGAGATAGTCGATTTGTATCGAGATTTTGGCAATCGTTGCAAGAAGCCTTGGGCACTAGATTGGATATGAGCACCGCTTATCATCCTCAAACGGATGGTCAAAGTGAGAGGACCATTCAGACATTAGAAGATATGTTGCGAGCTTGTGTGATTGATTTTGGAAATGGGTGGGATAAGTATTTGCCGTTAGCTGAGTTTTCTTATAACAACAGCTACCACGCAAGTATTAAAGCCGCACCGTTTGAAGCTTTGTACGGTAGGAAGTGTAGATCTCCTATTTGTTGGAATGAGGTTGGGGATGCTCAACTTACAGGCCCAGAGATTATTCACGAGACTACTGAGAAGATTGTTCAAATTAAAGAAAGGTTGAGAACTGCTAGGAGTCGGCAAAAGAGTTATGCCGACAAAGGAAGGAAAGATGTTGAATTCCAAGTTGGTGATCGTGTTATGTTAAAAGTTTCACCTTGGAAGGGTGTTATTCGTTTTGGTAAAAGAGGGAAGTTAAGTCCTCGTTTCGTGGGACCGTTTGAGATCATTGAAAGAGTTGGACCGGTGGCTTATCGTTTGAAGTTGCCACAAGAACTCAGTGCTGTTCACGATGTTTTCCATATTTCGAACTTAAAGAAGTGTTTGGCTGAATTTGATCAGACTATTCCTTTGGAGGAACTTCAGGTTGACAAGCAATTGCATTTTATTGAAGAGCCAGTTGAGATTATGGACCGAGAGGTTAAGACTCTTAAACAGAGCAGAATTCCTATTGTTCGGGTCCGATGGAACGCTAGACGCGGTCCCGAGTTCACTTGGGAGCGTGAAGACCAAATGAAGCAGAAGTATCCGCATTTGTTCTCAGATGCCGAGTCAACCCCTGCGCCTGCTTAAATTTCGGGACGAAATTTCCGTAACGGGGAGGTACTGTCACGACCCTACTTTTTCCGTTATCTTTTTCCGTTAATTATTTAACGACCGTTAACTGTTAGTGTGCCACGTCATTTCCATGACCTATATTATTATTTTTGTAATAATATATATATAATAATTATTATGTGTTATGTGGATATATGTATTCATATTTTAAATTATACGTTTCTACGTCCCGCGGATTTCCATCCGGCGAATCTTTTCGGTTTTTAAACCAACGGTCGAGTTTTCTGGATTTTTAAATCCTAAATATTTTAAATATGATATTTTAAGGTCATATTATTAGTAGGTGTATTTATATTTATTTTTCGTCGCGCGTTCGTTATCTTTCCGGATTTTTAATCGCGTAAGCGTGTTTTCGCGTTTCGGGCTTCGTACGGGATCTCGGGCCACAAGGATTTCACCATTTAGCAAAATTGGACCCATGGGGCCCACCCCCAAGCAATTTCGGCCGAAGCCAAGGGGGGGAGGGGATCCCTTCTCCTTATTTTTCTTTTTTTGAGATTTTGTTTATCACTTTCCCAATTTTTCAAGACCTAGTTTTATTTTTGCTCTCACCCTCTCCTCTCCTCCCTCTTTGTGCCGCCACCATCACCACCATAAACCACCATCTTCATCAAAAAGCTAGCTTGGATCAAGAGATCATCTACATAAACGTGTTCTCCTCTTCGTTCTCTACGCGATCATATACTTTGATTCTCGATTAGGGTATAAACCCTAACCCTAGCTTTTTGATTTTTCATATATATTACTGATTTTATATGTTATATGATTAGTATGATATGTATAAGTTGTTGTAATGTTGTTTGAATGCGTAGAATTACTCGTTTGCGTATGATTTCGGTTTGTAAATTTTGGACAGCAGTTTGATTCGTATATTCTGACTATATAACTGATATGAATGTTAAAATAAAGTACATAAATGAGTTCCTCTCATTAATACATTAATTTTAGACTCCGGATTCATGTCGTTTCGATTCCCGGAGCCCTAGATATGCTTAATTTGGTTTTTGTTAAAGATTGAAAGGTGTTCTTGGCATGAACAAGGTTGGGTCCGACTTTGTGACCATCCTTGGTGTCTTTAGGGTGCCTCATTTGGTTAGGACTGATGGTGAGACGAATATTCATGTTCGGGTCACCTAAATCCGAGCCACGGTTCACCCGTTTTGCCCGAATTACTGTTTTGAGTAAAATGATTTTCCCAATTGATGTCATGGCTGATATCCACGACCTAGGGACTGTTCTTGGAGTGTTCTTGAGTTCATAAATGTGTCGGGTGGTTTGAGTAGGTGAAGTTACATATGTGGCTTGCCCGAAACCGACACCCGGAGCTCAAGATACGACCCGGCGAACTTTTAAACTTAAAACTTATGGTTAATGATTAAACTTATGATAAAATTTATGGAATTCATTATTAATTAATTACTTATGATAAAAGAGGTAATTATTATTATTTAAAACATATGATATAAATATTTATTATATCATTTAATTATTAATTATAATTTAATTAACATTTTAATTAAACTTATGATTAGTAATACTTTTATTATTAAAGGAAAATACTTATGATAAGTATTAAATTTGTTTTTGAGAAATTATTAAAAGACTTATAATAAATATTAAATAATTATTTAATTATTATAAGACTTAATTATTATTTAATTATGACTTAATTATTAAATACTTATGATTTAATAATTTTAATTAGAAACTTATGATATGATTAATAATTCATTATTAATTAATAATACTTATGATATGATTTAAAATTTATTATAAATTAATAATATTTATATTATGATTGATATTTAATTAATTAATTAAATACTTATGTTATACTAATTATAACATTTCAACTTATATTAACTTTAATAATTCATTTTATTTAATTAAACTTATGTTAAGACATTATTATACACTTTTGACTTTAAATAACATTATAACCTATGTTATTATTATAACTTACACTTTTAAAATTAATGTTGACTAGGTTTGACCAAGGTTGACTTTTGAGTTGACTTTCGGTTGACTTTGACTTTCAGTTGACTTATGTTGACTTTCTAAATAAGGAAACTTTCCTAACTTCAAAACTTTCTAAAAATAGAACTTTCTAAATTTGGAAACTTTCCAAAAATAGAAACTTTCCAAAAATAGAAACTTTCCTAAAATAGAAACTTTCCAAAAATGGAAACCTGCTAAAAATAGAAACTTTCTAAAAACAGAAAGTGTGTGTCCTTATGCTGTTCCAATCAAACCGATGCTTGCTGAGTAATGTTCTATGCCTACTTGCAACATGTACAATAGCTATCATACTAAGACTTGGCCTAAGTTAGTTATTTATTTCGACCTGCTTTATTTATAGGTCGGCGTTGTGATCTTTCTTGATCACTTTACTTTACTTGCTGTTCGCGTATTTGTGAGATTTCTTCAGTTGCTATTTAAGGTGAGTTATAGTCCCGTTTTTACATACTTTTCAAAGTATATTTTTTGGGATGTGATTACATGCAGATTTTTATTCACGGTTAGACACAAGTAACAGTTAAATTTAATTATTCATTGTGAGTTGGACAAAAATATTCCCTAGTCTGGTAACTGTAATCATTGGTTTCTACCGGTGAACGCGAATCCTACGGATAGATCTATCGGGTTTGACAACCCCATTTCGAGCTAGTCGCGCTAGCAATTTATAATCGGAATGTTTAGTACTTCGTAATTTGTTGTAGATACACTGTCCAAGTGTATATTTTTATTGTGTTTGGCAAGGGTAAATAAAGGGTTAAGTGGTTACCAGGTGGCTCATTGATAATGGAATAATGTTTAATGTTTTCTAACATTTTTAAATCTTGTGGTCTAAAGTTTACTTATTTATTTAAACCTATAATTCACTCAACCTTTGTGTTGACAGTTTACTTGCATGTTTTCACAGGTACTTGAGTTATTTGATGCTTCCGCTGTCGTTAGAAGAGTCTGCATGCATTTGGACAGATTTTATGAAACAATTTATGAAACTTAAGTTTGCATTCTATTTTGGATAATTTAAATTGTGGGATTGTTGGCAATGTTTTGTGTCAACTTTTGGTTTCATATTATGGTTGGTTGGTTTTCAAACTACTTAATTTGGTTTGTTTCCTTTTTGGGGAACATTTTGAAATAAAAGAATGCGACTTTGTTTATTTAATTCATTTAAGTCCGATCAAGCTGTGGGACCAACTGACGGATCCGTTAAGTGTTTTGACGGGGTCGTCACACTATAACTCACAATGATAATGTAGTCGTAAAGTCGGTCCGGTAAAGGTGTGCAAGTAAATGGTCCGAAGTCCTCAACCTAAGTCAAATAGTACTAAGTCAGTAAATTGTCTTAATAGGTTTAAAAGTATGTAATTAAGGTATTAAGGGTCATCATCATTCATCATCAAACAAAAGGCGTAAAGTAAGTTTCGTTTATGAAAGTAGTTTTCAACAAAGTCTGATTTCAGTCAGTCACCACGGCCTCTACCCTTACTGAATTAAGGTGAGACCAGTGGCCATGGCTCCGTCTATGAGTCCCTTAAGTGTGGTAAAATTTACAGAAGCAAAATCATCTTGGTTTGACCATGGCGACGGTCTAAGTGCGAGTAGGTCAGAAATTTCTGCACAACGTTAAAGGACATAGTAACGATCGGAGGGCCATAAATCCTAAACCGTAACTCGGATTAAGACGATTCCTATATGAAAAGTTATCTACTCGAAAAGTTCTATCTAAAAATCAAGGTTAGAATAGCCCATGTCTACTGGTCTGTTCCAGAAGCATCAGGTCAGTAGGTTTTGGACAGAACAGTGAGTTTAAAAGGGTTCCGGTGGTCTTGGTGCTTGATGTTCATCATGGCTCTCATCCTTGATGCATATAGCTTCAAGTGTACAACTCATTGATGTATCTACATCATCTCAACCAAGTTTTGACCATCATAACCCATGTGCAAGTCTAAGACATGAAGCATAACTCACTTAAGAGTTGTATGAAGTTTGATGAACCAAAGTTGCATCAAAGTCTTAGATCTAACACATACATGGACTTTAAAGCTAATAACAAGTTACAAACTTGAAAGTAAACTAACTAATCAAGATCATAAGTAGTAGAACATAGTTCCTAGTTTGATCTTGAAGATCCAAGACTCAAAAGTCTAGATCCAAAGTTATATTTAAAGAAAACTTGTTTGTGTGTTCTTGAACTTTCAAAGTTAACTTAATTTGTTCAAGAGATATGAGATCAAGACTAACTTGTAGTACTTGACCATATAAACTAACTACATGAAATTAAAGTGTATAAAATAAAGAAACAAGTTAATTAAACAAGTAATTAGTTCAAGGGTTGCTCATACTTTAAAGATTCAACCAAAGTTGATCTTTAAGTAAAGTAAACTTTAAGTTTACTTCCATGACTTACAAGTATGATTTCAACAACAATGAACTTATATCTTTTGAAACAATATATGTAGAACATAAACTAGTAAGTTTAGTTCTTGTGTTCTTGATGAATACAAGATATTATGAAGAATCAAGACTAGGAAGTTAGATTCTTGAAAGTTAGTAAGTAAGTAACAACAACATGTAACAAGAATCAAACAACAAACAAAGATTGATGATGATGAATGCTTATGAAATCAGTTTTTAGTAAGGAAAAAGAGGAGAGAAAAGTTCATATTACTTACAAGTATTTGAGAGAAAAATAGAGAAAAAGCTTGAGAGGAAAGTGTAGTAAGTTGTGTGTGTTTTATGAAAGGATAAATGCAAGTAATTGTAATACAAAAAATAAATAAATTGAACACCCTTCATGGCCAAAAGGCCACGGCATTCAGCAGCCAACAAGAGGGAAAGGGTTGGTTCTTTGGTTACTAGTATGTAAAGATGACAAAAGTTGGATAAAAGAGGTGATTACATGGGGATAATGAGCAAACTAGATTCTTATTGATCAAAACAACTAGTTACATGCTCTAAGTACTACTTACACTTTCAAGACATGGGCTAAAGGTCCATTAATAATGTAGGGTGGGCTTGATAGTCCAATAACATGAGTCCATTACACTAACAAAGCCCAAGTTCACTTAATTAACAAATAAACCCAATTAAAGCCCAAGTAACTAACTAATCACCATAGTTACTTAAAATGATTAATAAAACTAATCATGAATGTAAATAATACTTGAAAATATTATTCGTGAAGTTTCGTGTGTCACAAAGACGTTTCGGGCACTTAAAGGTCAAGTTCGGGCAATCAAGGCAACATGTAAACGTAATAACATACATTCGTTTAATCACACGTATTAATAATAATAATTATTAATAAATAAATGTTGGAAATTCCAGGGTCGTTACATTACCCACCTGTTAAAGAAAATTTCATCCCGAAATTTAAGCTGAGGTAGATGGAGGAGTCGGGAAAAGGTGAGGATACTTTTGCATCATTTGATCCTCTCGCTCCCAAGTAAACTCAGGTCCTCGTTTAGCATTCCATTGTACCCGTACAATCGGAATCTTGTTGCGTTTCAAAGTTTTGATCTCACGATCCATAATCTCAACTGGTTCCTCCACAAAGTGGAGTTTGTCGTCAATCGTAAGTTCCTCAAGTGGTATGATAAGTTCAGGTGCAGCAAGACACTTCTTCAAGTTTGACACATGAAAGGTTGGATGAACTGAGCTCAATTGTGCTGGTAGATCCAAACGGTATGCAACGGGTCCAACACGTTCCAATATCTTGAAAGGACCAATGTATCGTGGGTTCAACTTTCCACGCTTTCCAAAACGGATCACACCTTTCCAAGGTGCAACCTTTAACATTACACGATCACCAACGTTGAATTCAAAGTCCTTACGTTTAAGATCGGCATAACTCTTTTGACGATCACGGGCAGTCTTAAGTCTAGCTTGAATCTGAGCAATCTTCTCCGTGGTTTCGTGGACTACCTCGGGTCCGGTGATTTGCTTTTCGCCTACTTCGGCCCAACAAATAGGAGATCGGCACTTACGGCCATACAATGCTTCAAAAGGTGCAGCATTAATGCTTGAGTGATAACTGTTGTTGTACGAGAATTCGGCAAGTGGCAAATGTCTTTCCCAGGCCTTTCCAAAATCAATGACACATGCACGCAGCATGTCTTCCAAGGTCTGAATCGTTCGTTCGCTTTGCCCGTCAGTCTGAGGATGATAAGCAGTGCTCATGTCGAGACGAGTTCCCATGGCTTCTTGCAAAGAACGCCAAAATCTAGAAGCAAAACGGGGATCGCGATCAGAGATGATCGATAAGGGTACACCATGACGAGATACAACCTATTTGATGTATAACTGAGCAAGTCTTTCCATTGTATCAGTTTCCTTCATCGCTAGGAAGTGTGCAGATTTGGTGAGGTGGTCAACAATAACCCAAATGGTATCGTATCCGCCCACCGTCTTCGACAGCTTAGTAATGAAATCCATTGTGATCCTTTCCCACTTCCATTGTGGGATTTCCGGTTGCTGAAGTAAACCAGAAGGCCTCTGATGTTCGGCCTTAACTTTCGAACAAGTCAAACACTTCCCAACATAAGTTGCAACGTCCTTCTTAAGATTCGGCCACCAATAGTGTTCTTTAAGGTCGTGGTACATTTTACCAGCTCCAGGATGAATCGAATATCTCGACTTGTGTGCTTCATCAAGTATGAGGTTCCGTAGATCTCCATAAAGAGGTACCCAAATTCTTCCGGCATAACATCGGAGTCCAGACTCCCTAACCTCGAATCGAGCGACAAGTATGTTCAAATGTTCGTGAGATATGTTCTCCTCTTTGAGAGCCTCATCTTGGGCTACTCTGATCTGGCTGTTGAGGTTCGAATGAATGGTGATGTTCAGAGCCCTAACACGAAGAGGTGCCGTCCTCTCCTTTCGGCTTAAAGTGTCAGCTACAACATTGGCCTTGCCAGGGTGATAACGGAGTTCACAATCATAGTCGTTGAGCGTCTCGATCCATCGACGCTGTCTCATATTCAGTTGCTTCTAATCAAAGATGTGCTGGAGACTCTTGTGATCGGTGAAAATAGTGCTCTTAGTTCCATACAAATAATGTCTCCACAATTTAAGCGCAAAGATAATGGCTCCAAGTTCAAGATCGTGAGTAGTGTAGTTCCGCTCGTGAATCTTCAATTGACGGGAGGCATAGGCAATAACCTTTGATCGTTGCATCAGTACACAACCAAAACCACTCTTCGATGCATCACAATAAACAACAAAGTCATCACTGCCTTCGGGAAGTGATAGATTAGGTGCGGAGGTTAACTTCTTCTTCAAAGTTTGAAATGCCGATTCGTGTGCGGGTTCCCAAATGAAATTCTTGCCCTTGTGAGTCAGTGCGGTCAAAGGACGCGCAATCAGAGAAAATCCTTCGATAAACCTTCGATAATAACCGGCGAGACCTAGGAATTGGCGAATATGTGTTGGAGTAGTGGGGGTCTCCCACTTTCTGATGGCTTCAATCTTGGCGGGATCAACTTTGATACCCTGGTCGCTTACAACATGACCCAAAAATTGTACTTCTTTCAACCAAAATTCACACTTGGAGAATTTGGCGTAAAGTTGCTCTTGTCTTAAGAGTTCAAGCACTAATCGGAGGTGTTGCTCATGTTCTTCTTCACTCTTAGAGTAGATGAGGATATCATCTATGAAGACGATAACAAACTTGTCCAAGTAAGGCTTGCAGACACGATTCATGAGGTCCATGAACACGGCAGGTGCATTTGTCAAACCGAATGGCATCACGAGGAACTCATAATGACCATAATGGGTTCTGAATGCAGTCTTCATCACGTCACTTTCCTTCACCCTCAACTGGTGATAGCCGGATCGCAAATTGATCTTTGAATAAACGCTCGATCCTTGTAGTTGATCAAAAAGATCATCAATTCGCGGAAGAGGATACCGATTCTTGATTGTCAATTTGTTGAGCTCACGATAATCGATACACATACGAAAGGATCCATCCTTCTTCTTCACAAACAGAACAGGTGCGCCCCAAGGCGAGAAACTTGGTTGGATAAACCCTCGATCTAACAGCTCTTGTAGTTGACTCTGTAATTCTTGCATCTCGGAAGGTGCGAGTCTATAAGGTGCGCGAGCTACAGGTGCAGCTCCTGGCACTAAATCAATCTGAAATTCTACGGCTCTCGGTGGTGGTAATCCAGGCAATTCCTCTGGGAAGACATCGGAAAATTCGTTCACAATTCGAACGTCGTTCATGCTCTTCACCTCAGTTTCTACCGCTTTCACATGTGCTAGGACAGTAAAGCGTCCCTTCTTCATAATCTTTTGCGCTTTCACGCAATTAATGAGGTTCAACTTCGAGGTACATCTCTCTCCATAGATAACCAGTGGTTCGCCATCTCCTTGTGGTATGCGAAGTGCTTTATCTCCACAAATAACATCGGCCTTTATCTTGCTCAACCAATCCATACCGACGATCACGTCAAAACTTCCCAGTTTGATAGGTATCAAATCAATTTCGAAATCTGCACCAGCTATGTTGATAATAGCTCCACGACTAATATGGTCAACATTTTCAAGTTTTCCATTGGCGACCTCGACAAGCATACTTTCTTTTAACGGGACTAATGACCAATTAATCTTATCGCAAAAATGTCTACATACATAACTTCTATCCGCACCAGTATCAAACAAGACAGAAGCTAAAAGATTGTTGATTTTGAATATACCTGTCACCAAGTCGGGGTTATCGCGTGCATCCCTTGCATTAACATTAAAAGCTCTAGCACGCGGTGGTCCGCCATCCTTTCGTTTGTTCGGGCACTCGTTTCTGAAATGGCCCGTCTGCCCGCATTCGTAACACTTTTTCGGCCCGTTAGTGTTCGGCCTCCCTGTCATCGTGGTAGTCTTGCAGTCTCTACCGATGTGCCCGCTCTTCTTGCACTTCTCACAAATAGCATTACAATACCCGGTGTGGTGCTTGTAGCACCTCTTGCATTGTGGTAGCGTGCCCTTGTAGTTCGGGTTGGAGTTGTTGTTGTTGGGGTTGGGGTTGTTGTTGTTTTGCCTGAACCCTTCATGTCGCTTCATCGGGTTTTGATCATAGTTTCTACCCCTGTTGTTGTTATTGTTGTTGTGGTTGTTGTGGTTGTTATCCCATTTCCTCTTTTCGCTACTACCAGCTTCAAACTTAGCCTTCTCCGGCTCATCAATAAGGATCTGATTCATGAGAGTATGCGCCATGCGCATTGCTTCGGGAATATTTGGTGGTTTGGATGAGGTGACATTTCCTTTGATGGACTTAGGGAGTCCCGAGAAGTATTTCTCCATGCGCTTGAATTCGGGGGTGACCATGGTCGGACACATTAATGCTAACTCCAAAAACCTACGATTATAACTGTTAAGGTCGTTCCCTACAGCCTTCAACTGCATGAATTCAATTTCCATCTTCTGAATTTCGGTTCTCGGACAATACTCATCAATCATAGCCGCCTTGAATTCCTCCCAGGGTGTAGCATACGCCTCATCAATACCTTTCGCTTGAGCTAAAGTGTTCCACCACGTTAGCGCGCCATCAGATAGCGTGCAAGATGCAAACTTGGTCTTATTATCCTCCGAACAGTTGCAAACTCGGAATACTGATTCAAGTTTCTCGAACCATCTGGTGAGACCAACTGGTCCCTCGGTGCCGCTGAAGTTATGCGGTTTGCAGCTCTGGAATTCCTTGTATGTACACCCATTTCGAACGGGTGGGATAGCTGGTGGTGGTGGCGGTGGAGCTTGGAGATTTCTTTCTGCTAGGGCTGCAGCGACCCGTTCGCTGATCATGTCCTCAATCTGGGCGGCGGTAGGTGTGGTTCTTCCGTTAGCCATGGTATTCTAAACAAAAATTTTGACCCAATTCAAAATCCAGCATGCAAGTAGTAGTAATACAGTATATAGTGACCAACATGGAATCAAAACATCACATGTTATAAAATAATGCATCTAGGTACAAATACCACAGAATCATCGTACAACAATGTAAATAGAATATCGTGCAAGAATTAAATAATGCAAAGTTCCATTCATTAATAATAATAAGTTTCATACATCTGAATAAGTTCGTACAATACATATGAAATACATGAAACTATATCTAGATTACATCATGAAATCTAAATACAGGGTCCTACGGTGAAGGCGGGTGAACTGCTCCTCGAGCCAACTGCTCCTCGAGCTCAGTGACTCGAGCTCGGAGAGTCTCAGTCTCCCTCATCAGTTCCTCGTTAGAGGGAGCTGGTGGGGCAGGTGGTGCAGGTGGGGCGGGTGGTGCGGGTGGTGCTGATGTAGATGGTCCGGCTCCGGATGTAGACGGTACGTCTCTAGATGTAAGCGGTCCGTATCTAAATCTAGGTGGTACGGTTCCAGGAATAGTCAATACGTAATGGGGAACCTTACGTATCTGTGGGTCGGCAGGGTATGGCACAACTCCTTTACGAGCAGTAACCCAACGACGATGGCCAAAAGCGTCAGTAAAAGCACGACCTCCATTCACCCCTAGAATGACGGTGCCGTCGAAATGGTACCGCTTCCTCGGCGGGGTGGAGGGTGCCTGAATAGGTCTTTTAGCAGGATCCTCATCATCGCTGGAGTCGTCTGATGATGAAGAATCGGCGGATGATGAGTCATCCGAATCGTGTGGTGGTGACACTGGTGGCTGAGCTGGTAATCCGAAGCATCCGAAGGCGGCCAACATCTGTGTGTGTCTGCCTGGAGGAATCACGACTAAACGTCCGTCGGGAGTGCGTCGGCAAGGTGTGCGCATGTGGTTACGAAACGGCCCTTCCCCGAATTCCGCGGGGATCTCAATACCACCAATGTGGGGCTGTGACCTCGAGGGTCCGGGAGCAGAAACTGGGGCAGGTGCACTAGTACCAGCTCCGGAAGTAGAAGCGCTGGGATCACTAGTGGGTGTCGGGGCCGGTGTATCGCCAGTAGCAGCAGCAGGTGTAGCAGTAGGTAGGGCGACGGGGTCTGAGTCTGTACTTCCCGAAATGCCAGCAGGTGGAACATCCGACATCTGAACAAGGAAAAATAAATTTTCCATGTCAGTATGTCATAAAGCAAGCAAATAATAGGCCAACAGTTTAAATCATGTATAACAATAAGTAGCATGGCAATATCAGTAATCGTACGAAACTAGCATGCAATCGAAAGCAAGTAATAGCATGCAGTAGTGAAATCACGTAGTAGCATACGGCATATAGCAGTAACAGTAAGCAGCAGCATGCAGTAAGTTCAGCGGAAATAAGTAAACTAGCAAGTTGTAGATTAGTCCTATTAGTGAATCCTACTCGGGTCGGTCTTAGACTCACTAATGCAACCTAATTCCCTACAACCAATGCTCTGATACCAAATGTGATGCCCCGTACAAAACCATCGTGTACGAATCATCAATAACAGGATCATTACAAGGTTAAGTACTATATGCTGTAATTAAAGAAGTTGCATTCACGATAAAAAGGTGATGTCATAACCGACACCGAATGTTTTACATTTTGAAAGCATGCTTCACTAAGTAGAAGCAAATAAATAAGTGTACGTGACCCCAAAGGTCGTTACATAACATAGTTTCAAAAGTAAATAAGTTTGAATGCAAGATAAGTAGTCATGCGATGACAACTCTAAGCAGCGGGTTCTACAGCACGACTAGTACACAGCGGAAGCAACCTCAAGCACCTGAGAAATACATGCTTAAAAACGTCAACACAAAGGTTGGTGAGCTATAGTTTAAGTATAATAGTATGTAAGGTAGGCCACGAGATTTCCGTGCTACAAAGAGCATTTCAAAACAGTATGATAAAGTATATGTTAACCGTGGGCACTTGGTAACTAACTTAACGTTTAAAATACCCCCTGAAAGTACACTTGGCGAGTGCGTATGTTTACGAAGTATTAAACACTCGTTGACTGCTAGCGCGACTAGCCCGAGTGGGGATGTCAAACCCTATGGATCCATATCTAAGATTCGCGTTCATCGGTTCATAAACCAATGATTAAACGTTACCGAGCTAAAGGGAATGTTTCTGCCGTTATATAACCCACACATATATAAAGTTTAAGTACTCGTGCCTAGTATGTAAAACATAAAATCCGCATGTATTCTCAGTTCCCAAAATAAGTTAAAGTAAAAAGGGAATGCTATAACTCACAATGATAATGTAGTCGTAAAGTCGGTCCGGTAAAGGTGTGCAAGTAAATGGTCCGAAGTCCTCAACCTAAGTCAAATAGTACTAAGTCAGTAAATTGTCTTAATAGGTTTAAAAGTATGTAATTAAGGTCTTAAGGGTCATCATCATTCATCATCAAACAAAAGGCGTAAAGTAAGTTTCGTTTATGAAAGTAGTTTTCAACAAAGTCTAACTTCAGTCAGTCACCACGGCCTCTACCCTTACTTAATTAAGGTGAGACCAGTGGCCATGGCTCCGTCTATGAGTCCCTTAAGTGTGGTAAAATTTACAGAAGCAAACTCGTCTTGGTTTGACCGTGGCGACGGTCTAAGTGCGAGTAGGTCAGAAATTTATGCACAACGTTAAAGGACATAGTAACGATCGGAGGGCCATAAATCCTAAACCGTAACTCGGATTAAGACGAGTCCTAAATGAAAAGTTATCTACTCGAAAATTTCTATCTAAAAATCAAGGTTAGAACAGTCCAGGTCTACTGGTATGTTCCAGAAGCATCAAGTCAGTAGGTTTTGGACAGAACAGTGAGTTTAAAAGGGTTCCGGTGGTCTTGGTGCTTGATGTTCATCATGGCTCTCATCCTTGATGCATATAGCTTCAAGTGTACAACTAATTGATGTATCTACATCATCTCAACCAAGTCTTGACCATCATAACCCATGTGCAAGTCTAAGACATGAAGCACAACTCACTTAAGAGTTGTATGAAGTTTGATGAACCAAAGTTGCATCAAAGTCTTAGATCTAACACATACATGGACTTTAAAGCTAATAACAAGTTACAAACTTGAAAGTAAACTAACTAATCAAGATCATAAGTAGTAGAACATAGTTCCTAGTTTGATCTTGAAGATCCAAGACTCAAAAGTCTAGATCCAAAGTTATATTTAAAGAAAACTTGTTTGTGTGTTCTTGAACTTTCAAAGTTAACTTAATTTGTTCAAGAGATATGAGATCAAGACTAACTTGTAGTACTTGACCATATAAACTAACTACATGAAATTAAAGTGTATAAAATAAAGAAACAAGTTAATTAAACAAGTAATTAGTTCAAGGGTTGCTCATACTTTAAAGATTCAACCAAAGTTGATCTTTAAGTAAAGTAAACTTTAAGTTTACTTCCATGACTTACAAGTATGATTTCAACAACAATGAACTTATATCTTTTGAAACAATATATGTAGAACATAAACTAGTAAGTTTAGTTCTTGTGTTCTTGATGAATACAAGATATTATGAAGAATCAAGACTAGGAAGTTAGATTCTTGAAAGTTAGTAAGTAAGTAACAACAACATGTAACAAGAATCAAACAACAAACAAAGATTGATGATGATAAATGCTTATGAAATCAGTTTTTAGTAAGGAAAAAGAGGAGAGAAAAGTTCATATTACTTACAAGTATTTGAGAGAAAAATAGAGAAAAAGTTTGAGAGGAAAGTGTAGTAAGTTGTGTGTGTTTTATGAAAGGATAAATGCAAGTAATTGTAATACAAAAAATAAATAAATTGAACACCCTTCATGGCCAAAAGGCCACGGCATTCAGCAGCCAACAAGAGGGAAAGGGTTGGTTCTTTGGTTACTAGTATGTAAAGATGACAAAAGTTGGATAAAAGAGGTGATTACATGGGGATAATGAGCAAACTAGATTCTTATTGATCAAAACAACTAGTTACATGTTTTAAGTACTACTTACACTTTCAAGACATGGGCTAAAGGTCCATTAATAATGTAGGGTGGGCTTGGAAGTCCAATAACATGAGTCCATTACACTAACAAAGCCCAAGTTCACTTAATTAACAAATAAACCCAATTAAAGCCCAAGTAACTAACTAATCACCATAGTTACTTAAAATGATTAATAAAACTAATCATGAATGTAAATAATACTTGAAAATATTATTCGTGAAGTTTCGTGTGTCACAAAGACGTTTCGGGCACTTAAAGGTCAAGTTCGGGCAATCAAGGCAACATGTAAACGTAATAACATACATTCGTTTAATCACACGTAATAATAATAATAATTATTAATAAATAAATGTTGGAAATTCCAGGGTCGTTACATTATATGTATATCTTATATATATAAAATTTTAAACCATAATAAGCTTTCCGTACTAAGCTATTATATGTGAAATCTTAACTACTCGATTAATTCATATTACTAATATGCTATGATGTACATACTTCGTCAGCAAATTAACCATCTGATAGTGCTCTAAATGTACATATATTTAGGCACAATATCCTTCTAATATGTAAAGATTTTAGTTGCAATTGTTCTATTTTTTACATTTAGGCACAATATCCTTCTAATATGTAAAGCTTTTAGTTGCAATTGTTCTATTTTTATGTAATATTCGTTTAAATAAATAAGTGCGAAGACAAAAGAAAAAAATGACGATTTGAAGACGCAAACGACCAAAATGCCAAAAAGTACAAAGTACAATCCAAGTGGTTCGAAATATTGATGAGAAACGTCTAAAAATTACAAGAGTACGAGCCACGGAACGCAAAATACAAGATATCTCCGCGTACGAAAGGATGTTACCAAATCCGGAACCGGGACATGAACCAATTATCAACGCGCGACTCAACGGACCTAAAATTACAAGTCAACTATGCACATAAATATAATATAATATATAAATAATTCTTAAAATTATATATATATATTATATTATATATTAAAAACCGTCGACAAATTAGGAGACAAACGATTGTGAGCTGGATCCTTGCTCCATGCGATCACATGGCCTGGAGGCCTAATTCCCATGCGATCGCATGGCCTACTTTTTCTGGCCACATTCCTATAAAAGGTAGTCTGGTGCTCGAGCTCAAATCACACCTTTTTCTTTTCCTTCATATGTAACGTAAATATATATATATATATATATATATATATATATATATATATATATATATATATATATATATATATATATATATATATATTTATAGTTTAAAGTTTAATTTTAAGTTAATAATAATAAGGTTATTTTAAGAATGTTTTACGGGTTTTAAGTCGAAATTCTGTCCGTGCAACGCTACGCGATTAATCACCACTGTAAGCTATGTTCTTCCTTTTTAAATTAATGTCTCGTAACTAAGTTATTATTATGCTTATTTGAGCCAAAGTAATCGTGACGTTAGACTAAATATTAAGACGGGGTTATTAGATTTTGTACCATAATTAAGGTTTGGACAAAAGACCGACACTTGTGGACATTGGACTATGACTATTAATAGATAGGGGGTATTGTCTAATTGAGCGACAACTCATTGGAACATGTCGAACCTATCTTCAAATTAGTTAATCTAATAATTATTAAAATGATTATGTATGTCCTATTTAGTGACCGTTTATATGACATCTTTTACGATCATTTAATTAATTATTTGGGTAGGGTAATTGATTATTCATTCTGATCAAGTGGGTAAATTAATATTCATATCTCATTAAAATAGGGGTGGATTACATACAAGGATAATTTGTGTAATTTTTAACAAAGTATTAAAACCTTGTTACAGTTCGAATCCCTAATTAGTTGGAATATTTGACTTCGGGAATAAGGTTAATTTAACGAGCATTTTATAATTATGACCGATGGACTATTATGGACAAAAACCAAATAGGTATCAAATAATCCAGGACAAAGGACAATTAACCCGGGTAACAATTAATTAAAATCAAAACGTCAAACATCATGATTACGGAAGTTTAAATAAGCATAATATTTTTATTTCATATTTCATCGTACCTTTATTTACTGTCATTTTAATTACTGCAATTTACTTTATCGCAATTTAAATTCTGTCATTTATATTATCGTCATTTATCTTTACGATTTATTTAAAATCGACAAACCGGTCATTAAACGGTAAAAAAACCCCCTTTTTATAATAATAATAATAATACGACTTATATATATATATATATATATATATATATATATATATATATATATTTATATTTATACAAATATAATTGTTTAAAAATATAGCGTTAAACTCAGCTAGCTCCCTGTGGAACGAACCGAACTTACTAAAAACTACATTACTCTACGATTAGGTACACTGCTATAGTGTTGTAGCAAGGTTTAGGTATATCCACTCTATAAATAAATAAATAACTTGTGTAAAATTGTATCGTATTTAATAGTATTTCGTAATAAAATTAATAGTATTTCGTATACACCTCTGCACACATCAAGTTTTTGGCGCCGCTACCGGGGACTCGGCGAAATGCTATATTTTTACGCTATATTTTAGTAAAGCTATATTTTTGTAAAAATATATTATTTCTTATTTCGTAAAAATATTTTGTATTTATAATAAGTGTTAAAAATAATAAAAAGAAAAAAAAATATATGTATAAAAATATAAATATTTTTAAGTTTTCGTTTAAAATATATAAAATTAAAAAGTATTTTTATTTTAAGTTTTTAAAATATATTTTTATTTTATATAAATTATCTATCTATTATTTTATAAAAATAAAAATCAGATTATTATAAAAAAACTGTAACTGGGCCGGATCTAATTCGAAGCTCAAAACAATAAAAAGACTATTGGGCCTGGTACTGTAGCAGCCCAACAATCAGATCCGGAAATTCTGGGCCATGTGATCGCATGGCTGAAGTGCATTAATCTCATGTGACCGCATGAGCGTACCTGACAGCTGAAACCCTAGCATTAATTACGATTTTAGGGTTAGATTTTATAATAATTATTATTATTAGGGTTTAATTTAATTAGTTTTTAGTTTTAATTTATATTATTTGTATTTAAGTTTTAATATTAATACTTTTATAAAATAATAATATAAAAATAATATTTTTTATAAGCTTAAGTTTTATTTTTACTTTTTGTATCTTTTTAATCGTTAATTTCGTAATTTGTATATTTATCGTTCGTATTTAGTTTTAAGTCTAGTTTTTGCCGTAGTATTTTATATTTCTAGATTTTTAGGCTTTGCCGTAAAATCCCTTAAGTGCTTTTTCTTTAGATTAAGATTTAGGTGCTTTAGAATTTTGCGACGCCATTTTAAGATTTTAGTACTTTTTAAGTTATTGCCGTTTTGGATATAGAATTCCTTTTAAGCTTTAATACCTTTAGACGTAAGTTTTAATTTTTAGTATTTAGACTTTTAAGTTTCGACGCTGCAATTTTCTTATTTTTCGACGATTATTTTTCGACCTTTTATTTTTCGACGTTTTTCGACGTACTCTTTTTCTTTCTTATTTCTCGACGCTCTAGTTTTTAGGACATAGAATTTTCTTTATCTTCTTTAAACTTTGATGAAAAATTATTTTAAGCGGTTAAATTGATAAAAATCCAAAATTTTCTGGTTCGTAGTAATAGTTGGATTTGTTAGTGGCGAGTTGTGGGCTTTCGATTTAAAGGGTCCTGGCTACCTGCTGCATCTATTGGCTATTCGAAACGTGGGAAAAATCAGAAAAGTCTATTAATTTGATAATTTATATAATTTTTATCTTTTATAACTAATAGGATATTCAGTGAATGCATATTTCGAATGTGAAGTTTCTGAAAAACACCCTAAACTGCGAACTAGTTCTCGAAATTTTGAAAAATGCTGATGAAGCAGCAAAAACTGTAAAACGACCTTAACAGTAAAAAGTTTGATGATAAAGAATAGTGTGTTGGCAAAGCTCAGAAAAAGAGAAGGTTTGGAACTGGAAAACGGATTGAGCAAAGTATGAAGGAGGCTGTGGACAAATCACAAAGACTAAACCTGCCTTCAAAGAATCCAAATGATTCAGTTTCTGCTGAAGTCATTAACGAATACCTTGCTCATGAATCTAAACCCTTGCGGACAATATTCTTCATCATCCTATGATATTAGAAATTCTAAGATATCATCGTATCTTTCATTATAAATATCCTCCATATTTCTGAAGATATTTCCATAATTATTCTTATCTGAAATCATTTACCTCTTCGCGCTATCTGTATTACATCATAAAAGAAACTATTTTAGTTTCTAAATTCTTAAACCTTCGAGTTTAAAATAAGAATATTTTTAAAGTAGTGTTGGGAACTGAAGCATGAATTAGTATAATATAATGACACTTGATCAACGTGATTATATTACAGTAAGTCATACTGAGTTTCTAAATGGGACATGATGATTCACAGACCATACCATCATCATGTGCCATGTTACACGACTCTTGTATTCTATTTAATCTCTAAAAATATCAATAAAATATTTTCTTGATGATTCGGTTTTTTCCAGGATATTCTGGTAATTTGACAAATCAAGATCGTGCCATTACAATTTTCTTCTTAGAAGATTAACCAAGTTCATTCCGAAACTTATACCTACGAATTCTAGACCATTATTCACTTGACTTGAAGTCGGGAAGAGGAGACAAGAGCATGAAGCTCCGAAATAGGAATTGGAGTATAAATCGCAGCAAATAAATAGGAGAGAGCATTAACTATGGATAACAATGATTATAGAATGCAGAAGTAGGGACTTTGAAATATAAGGGAAGATATAAAGCCCAACAACAAACTGGAAATTACAAACGGTATATATCGATGCATATAGCAATATAAAGACACGGGAGAACTAAAAACACTATAAAACTAAGAGTATAGTAGAAGTAAATAGATTCTTCTGGTGGTAGCTGAAAAAGAAGAATGACAGATATGAAAGTGAGGAATATATCAAGAAGCAGAACTGGATGAAGCATATTGATTAATGCTTTAAAGTATGAATTAAGGAGAAAGAATAGAAGGTGTGAGTTGTAAGGAAACGAAGGGGGTGGATTTATAGTAAAATATCTGACAGAGCAATCAAAACAGATGATCGCATTAAAAGCGGATCCTAACTTCCTTAATTATCGAAGAACCAAATCTTATTATGAAGATTTTCTCTAAATTCCTTAAACTCTGGAAATCAATCCTATCTACGTCAAAAGATATGATGAATCTATAACTACTCACTTCACTCTTTTGTGATAGCTTCACTTGTACTCTTCACTTAATCAAATTGTTTTATCCATAATACTTGTTTATGATAAAACTCTAATTTTCAGCTCGTATGCGTCATGAAAACATACCTATTGTCAGCCATGACCATCCCAATCAAATTTCGGGACGAAATTTCTTTAACGGGTAGGTACTGTGACAACCCAAAAATTTCCGAACAAATTTAAACTTGATCTTTATATGTTTCCGACACGATAAGCAAAGTCTGTAATGTTGAAATCTCAAAATAAAAAAAAATTTTGAACTGTGTTCATGTAATCAATTACCCTTGGACTGTGCTCGACGATTCATGAACATTTATGTGTATATAGATACGCATATATAATATAGTTATATTAATTGAAAACGTTAATAAAGTATTTGATGTATAACACTTTACATAAACGTATTTGTTTCAATATATGTTTAACATATTTATCGACAGAATTAAAAAATAATATCAAATGATTGAATTATCAGATACATTGTGATATGATTACGGGTCTATGTTATGAGGTCCACTGTGATTTAAGAAATCTATTCTTTTTGACAACATTCGGAAAATGGTAAAGTGATTTATAAGTAAGAACAAATATGTCAATTAACGGGAACTAGACAATGGTTAGTGGAAATTCCTGTTTAATTTCTAATTCATGTTTTATAAGATTTTTCTCGTGACCTTGATAAGATAACTATATTAACTTTCATTTTATTTAATATGAAGGTAAGAACGTGGAGTGTAAATAACTTAGATGTTGGATACCGACAAGTTAAGTAACTCGACATTTTTCATTAAGATGATTTCATACGTTTAGTTAACCTTCGGACTTTATCCCATGCTTCACCAACAGACTGTAATTTAGAAACTTGAAACCTATTATGAATATATATAATTCTACTTTTCTAAAACGTTTTATGATATAACGATTTCCATTATTTTAACCTTTTAACAAAATGATTCTTAAATATATTTAGTATTGGAAAACAAATTTATCATATTTATTTGATTTAGTTTTAAACGTACAAAAACGTTTTCAGTTTAAAAAGAACTTTATTATTAAAACGTATATAACTTTTATAAATATCTAGAACCACTTTTGACAACTCATTACTTAACCAGTATGAGAAAGATAACGATATTTATATTTTATTTTGTTAAATATATATAACGATTTAAATTAATATTAATTAATATTATATATATTTATACGCGTATTATACGTACATAGTTTTATACTTTTACTATACTTTAACTTTACTTTTACTTTAATGATTCACTTTAATAATTCATACTTTAATAATTCACTTTAATAATTCATACTTTAATAATTCACTTTAATAATTCATACTTTAATAATTCACTTTAATAATTCAAAAATCTATTATAAATAGAATTCAATAGATTTTATTATTTCAGAGAAACTTGAAAATATATTTCTCTAAACTCTCTCAATCGATTTACATATATATATTTACTCAGTATTATTTCAAGATATTATTAGTATACATAAAATACTACGACGGACTTATGTTCAGGCGATTTAAAAATAAGTTTTTAAACGGGATAGAGCTAAGGAAATTATGAGTTATAGCTATGGAGGTTATGGGTATTGTTCGAGGGTATTGCTCGTGAGGTCAACCTAACGTTTATCATTTTCGTTGCATCTACGTACTTTCTTGCAATATTGAATTACAATATTGATACGTGAGCATTCATATCTTATCTTTTATATATTAATAGTGTATCTCTGACTAGTGCTCGAGTATATATGATTATGCATGGTTGTATGCTTAGTTTCGTCATTAAATAGTTTATGATAAATCATGAGTTTAATACATATGTTACTAAGATAAGGTATATGATATGCATGTCGTTGGAAAGCTGGCGAAAAATTAATAACTTTTCATTTAGAAAGCGTATGGTTTTGATGAACGGATTAAAAGATATCGTCAACTGAATTATCATTAATTTTAGTATTATTATTAAAAATGATTATTATTATTACTATCGTCGTTATTATCATCGTTACTATTATTATCTAATTATTATTAGTATTATCATTAATATTATTATAATACTTATTAGTATCATTATCATTAAAACTAATATTAGTATCATCTAATTATTATGATTACTATTATTATCATTATTATGAATACCATATAAAAGAGGACTAAAAGCTATTAAACAAGTCGATTAGGAAATAATGAGTATAAGTATCATGATTCAGTTAAAATATTGTTAAAATTATGGTTTAGATAAAAATATCATTATCATTATTTTTTATCATTATTAGTAATATTATTATGACATTAGTGTTACTACAAAAGATTATTATTTGATATCAAAATTATTATTATCATTAGTAAATATCAATATTGTTATTATTATTATAATTATTATAATTATTAAAATAATTAATATTATTATTATTATAAAATAATACAACTTTTGGTTCATTATCATTATTATCAATATTATATTATTTAATCAAATAAATACTTGATACAAATATATATTTATGATACATATCACTACATTTTTATCATTAAAAAGATATTATGTGAACATTATACAAATTATAATACTTACTATATAAAAATACATTAACATAAATTTTTATCATTAATACATTATAATAAATGATGAAATTAAAATATTGTAAGATACTAATTTAAATAAAAATATCATTTTTATTATTTTTATCATTATTATTATTAAAAGTATCATTAATATTAAAACTATCATTCTATTAAAATTATCATTTTTAATAAAAATATCATTGTTATTATAAGATATCATTTTTAGTATCATTTTAGTATTATTATTATTAAAAATAATCATTTTGAATAAAAGTATTATTTTTATATAAAATATTATTATTACTATAATTAATATTAAAAAAAAGTATCGTTATTATTAAAATTATCATGATTAGAATTATCACTTTATTATAATTAATATCATCATTAGTAAATAAATATTGTTAGTATTATTATTAGTAGAATAATAATAATTATTATTATTATTACAAAATAATACAACTTTTACTCATTATTATTATTATCAATATTATTTTATCAAATAAATATGTGATACAATTACATTAATAATACATACCACTATATTTTTATGATATTGAGTGAACTGTATAAATTTTATTACTTGAGATATATAAAAGTATATTTTTATCATATAAAAATTTTAATATAAATTTTTATTTATTAATAAATGACTTGTATTATATAATTTAATAAAATCTAATAAATATATTTAAATATATAAGACGACTATATTTAAGTTATATAATAAACATGTATAGAGTTTAGAAGTCATTTTGGGTAAAGTTAACTTTTGTTGACTTTTGCATATCGGTCTCGAGCATTAGGATTGTGATACACTACGACTTGACTTAAATTGTTAGACAGATATTGACCAACATATAAATATATATACTAATATAGGTTCGTGAATCCGAGGCCAACCTTGCACTTGTTCAATGCCGTCATATGTATTTTTACTACGAAATACAGTATTGTGAGTTTCATTTGCTCCCTTTTTAAATGCTTTTGCAATATATATTTTTTGGACTGAGAATACATGCGCTTTTATAAATGATTGACGAAATAGACACAAGTAATCGAAACTACATTCTATGGTTGAATTGTTATACCGGATATCGCCCTTGTTGAACTTGGTAGCCTAAGAATTTGTGTTTATTATAATTGCACCAATTGACACGAATCCTAAAGATAGATCTATGGGCTTTGACATGCCCCAGTCAGAGAATTTGAACTGCTTTAGTACTTCGATATTTATATATGGGGATATTCTAGATGCATTTTGTTAATGTCGGTTACCAGGTGATCAATCCATATGAATGGAATTTTAAACACTTGCGAGTGTATGATTATTGAATAAATAAAATCTTGTGGTCTATTAAAATTATGGAAATGATGGATTACGATAAACTAATGAACTCACCAACCTTTTGGTTGACACTTGAAAGCATGTTTATTCTCAAGTTTGAAAGAAATCTTTCGCTGTGCATTTGCTCATTTTAGAGATATTACTTGGAGTCATTCATGGCATATTTCAAAAGACGTTGCATTCAAGTCGTTGAGTTCAATAGATATCTTATTAATTAAATGACAGATTAGGTCATTTATAGGTTGGATATTATGAAATGGTATGCATACCTGCCAACTTTCGATGTAATGAAAGGTTATCTTTTAAAAACGAAGGCAATGTTTGTAAAATGTATCATATAGAGGTCAAATACCTCGCGATGTAATCATATGTTATTGTATTCATCCTTATGGATTGGGACGGGTCGTCTCATACAGAAGTTATGTAGAGTGTTCCGTGATACTCATTTCGAGATTTGAAAATACTCATCGAACGCATCTGATGTACTACCGTAAGCAATCTGTTATAATGCCATGTAATTTTTAATTCGATTCTAATACTCAAGTCGCCTTTTGCATCGCGTCTTCGATGAAACCATCTAAAATATACTAGGGTATCAGATTTGCAGCGTAACTTAGAATGTCGTTCATAATTCTAAGAAAAACACGTTTTCTCATACGAAATCTTCGTTTAAAATTGTTAAGAGTATACTTGCAATTTTCTACAAAATAATCACCCATTAATCAGTCATGAGCCTCTTGATTTTCACGACGATGTAACGAGTATGTGATGTACCAGTTGAATTTGGCTCATCATCTTCACAATCGCCGATACGATATGATATATCAAATCCAATGCAATTAATTCGTTCATCATCGGTAGAAAAAGGTAACAACATTATTCAATAATATTATATATGAAGACGAAAATTAGAAAATATTGAGAGTGTGTTTTTGTTGATTTTGTATAAAATAAATGATATAGGAGTAAAAAGTGATTATAAATAATAAAAATAAAGAATTTTTTAACGGATATATTTTGAAAAATTCAAACTTGAAAACATCACATTCAGCGTCGAGTTTTCGACAGTGAGCAGGCAATGCCGGCCAAGGACACTGCGGTGATGTCGTCTCCCGCCTCGTTCCCGGCGTTGATTATGAGAAACGTTGCAGAAGAGTGACGATATCGTGTGCTCTAAAAATGTGAATTAATATTTTTTTACAAACTCCTTCAATATTTTAGGAAGGATATCCCTAGACAATCATTTTTATCGTATATTATTTAGTGATCTATATTTAGTGATATATAACTAAAGCCATTAATTATTTACCATCATGTAACAACCCAAACCAACCCGCGATTAAACCGTGTAAAATTACAAACAAAAAAAAAAATTTGCTGAGCTGCCACCTGGCGCGGCGCGCCAAACCTGACTGTCTGAAAAGTCTTTAAATGCGAAAATGTTTGACTAGTTCCCGACATATTTAGGCGTAACGCTTTTAACCCCATGTTCCATATATAAAAACTAGCACGTTCTATTAATAAAATTATGTTTACGAAGCGGGGCCCACATTGACCCAAATTACCCCTTAAGTACCAAAATACAATTTTCGACCATAAGACTTTTAATACAAAACAAAGCCGAGCATGGCGATTGGGGATACGCTACCCAATCCTAATAAATCCAAAAGCAAGCCTTCTACGCAAACTATGCAAGTCCTCTAATCCTCGCGCTTACCCGAGCCACCATCCGCATGCAATCTATAAAAAGAGTCAACAACGAGAGGGTAAGCTAACGCTTAGTGAATGATAATATACTACATACATATATATGTATAAAATGGACACGCCACAAAATAACAAATACCGCATACCGAGGCATCCATATATAAGGTACTACACTAAGCATACCGTACGATCTCTAAGCAACGTGCTAAAGATACAACAACAATATAAGTTCACCAACGACGATGTGAACAACGCCAAATAGCTACACCCGGAGGGTTAGCTACAACACAACAATACATTAATATATAACAATATAAACGAACAAGGTTAACACCTTAACCCAATACCGAGAACCAAATACCACAATGAAGATTGGCCGAACTACACGAGCCTTAGTAATCCGAAACCACACGAGATTACTATCTTCACAACATCGAGGTTGGCCGAACTACACGAGCCTTAGTAATCCGAAACCACACGAGATTACTACCTCAATAAGATGACCGAACTACACGAGTCACCATGAATCCGAACTACACGAGATTCATTTTGATAAGATGACCGAACTACACGAGTCACCATGAATCCGAACTACACGAGATTCATTTTGATAAGATGACCGAACTACACGCGTCATCGTGAATCCGAACTACACGCGATTCACTTCTCCAACTCAAAACCCTTCGCCATTGGGGTTATATCATCCACATCACAACCACGTGTGATAGGGTACACACAAAACGTGTACCTCGCCAAATATGGTCAACCAAAACGCACAACCGTGCCAATTGGATCTAAACGCAAGTCTATCAAATCCACCTATATGTGAAGTGAGCTCTATAACCGAGAACCACTTCACCCGACCCGCACCCATCCTACACATACATATGCACATAGGATATTATCACTCACCTTGAAGTCTTGAAGAATGCTTCCAAGTAAACCGCAACTCGCCAATGGAAAATACCTAATCCATTATCACAATTACAACATTACACTTAGAGTGGATTCACAATTCAACCCAATTCAACCATTAGTGCAATTTCGACCCAAATGCACTTCCAAGCACAAACCGTGCCCAAACTAACCCATAATCACTAACACAAGTGAGAATGGTCCCAATATGTCAATTAAACTCGAACTCAAGTGTTAAACACGTGTCATACCCATTTTGACACTTAAACCCTAATTTTGACCCATAAAGGTCAAAATCTCATCCTTTACAAGTTTTGACACCTAAACACATTTAACTCGGTTCTATACTTCAACTTAATCCATTTTGAGTTTATAAACATCATTAAATCGCCAATTGGGTCATAATTACCACCGAACCCTAATTTGACCCAAAGTCACAATTAGTCAACCATAATACCCTAAATGGGTTCCAATACTTCAATAATCACTATACCTAGTGATTAAACTCCAAACCAAAGCCTAATCAAGGCCAAATCGTCATCCAACCCAAAACCCGCCAAGTGACAAGAATAACTAGTCACCATAAATCCATTTCATCACCTAAAAGGGTTACACAACAATTTAACTCAAAACCCTAACTTGAATATCAAATCAAACAAATGAAATTCGGAGTTTGAGCTTACCAATACTATCACCGCGTAGCCAAGAACGAAAGGGACAACTTTAAAACCTGAGACTTTGAACAATTTGAGCTTCTTCTTCACCAAAACCTCCAATCTCTCTCTAGAATCACTCTCTCTCTCTCTAGATAGTTGGGAGTGATGAATGGATGCCAAAATGATCCAAAAGTGGATCTAAAACTGATATTATGGCCACAAATCCGTCCACAAGTGAAAGGACCATAATACCCTTCATTTAGACACTTAAAATGCTGAAAAAACGCATCAGGCCCAATCGGCGCGCCGCGCCAAAAGGTGGGGCGCCGCTCCACCCTGCAGGTCAGATTTCAGAAACTCGTTTTGGCCATAACTTTTTGACCGTAGCTCCGTTTTCGATGAATCAAATATCGTTGGAAACGTAATAAGATTTTATTTCCAATGGTAAGGCTTTAAAACATCAACACAAACTTTATTTGAGGTTGAAAAGGTACGTACACACCTTGTACCTCAAACAACGTCCAGTTTCCTTCGACGGTCGAGCAAGCAACACCTACATGCTGTGCACACTCCATACACACATAGTACACCTTAAATACATTATGTACAATAAATATTTGGGTCTTACAACTCTCCCCCACTTAGAATCGATCACGTCCTCGTGATCCTCGTCACTTAACCAAACGGACCACACTCCACGGTCCTCAACATAAGTCCCAATCCGACCTTCCTAAGCAATTCTTCCTAACGAATCGCCTTCAACAACTAAATCGTCATCCACGATTTTCTCAAATCCACAATCCGAGCATTAAAACCATGCTCCTTCCCTAACATCGGGAAACTCATCCCATCTCTAACCGAGATATCAATCCTCTAGCGTACCATTACCAAGTACCGTGCTAAAGTAACCAAGTCTCAACCTAAGGTCAACAACCCGAAACGATGACGACCGAACCAAACGAATCCTTACGGATAACACCACTCAATAGACATCCCTTGTAGTGCGCAATACGACCAATACGCAACTACCGTAACATCATAATCCAACGGTTAAAAAACCGATAGCGCCCAAACGACTATGGAAACGCAAATCCCAAGGTGTACGAAATCAACCATCGTCACACCCGTAACCAACATGTGAGCGAAACACGGCTATCGCATCACTAATCTCACAACATGGTCCTCACGACCCCACCATCGGTGTATAAAACAACCGACAGATCACACAACACGAAGGCTGGCCGAAAACACACGCGCCTTAGTGAATCCGAACTACACGCGACTCACTACCTTCACCACAACACAATCGGGAATGGCCGAACTACACGCGCCATAGTGAATCCGAACTACACGAGAGTCACTATCCCGGAGGAATGACTGAACTACACGAGTCATTTGTGAATCCGAACTACACGAGACTCACTCCTCAATACAATGACCGAAATCACACGAGTCATTTGTGAATCCGAACTACACGAGATTCACTTCCACAACATCGAGGTTGGCCGAACTACACGAGCCTTAGTAATCCGAAACCACACGAGATTACTACCTCAATAAGATGACCAAACTACACGAGTCACCATGAATCCGAACTACACGAGATTCATTCCAATAAGATGACCGAACTACACGCGTCATCGTGAATCCGAAAACACACGCGATCCACAATCTCAACACAGGAATGGTACTCGCATTTCCCACCGGTACTCGCATTTCCCGATAGTGTTACACCATACCAACATAACACTACTCCCTTGATGAAGTCAGCGGACCCCGAAGGTCATGCTCCACCAATCACAACACCGGATGAAGTCAGCGGACCCGAAGATCATGCTTCACCGATATAACATCACGCTCATGATGAAGTCAGCGGACCCCGAAAGTCATGCTCCACCAATCACGTATTCCCACGATGAAGTCAGCGGACCCTAAAGATCATGCTTCATCAAACAACCATACCATAATCGAGCAAGAACCACCTATACCAAACATAGGTACCAAACAATAATTCTCCACAAGAGAACCCGACACACACCTCCCTTAACCGGAGGATTTCACCTTGCTCGCCAAACACGTCCATTATCCCTCAACGAGATTTACCACATTACCACCTTGGTGATAATTCAAATCCAAAATCATAAGTACAATTTATCCGAAATTGTACTCTACCACAAATCGACCCAACCAGGTCTCGACAACATTTTCCGGATGTACCAATAGCATCATCCGAAATCTCACACTAAAACTTCCTCGTGCGGGAGTGTAACTCCCCCACTTAGAACCACGTTCCATATCCACAACTCGTACAACCGTACAATGCTACCACAGGTAGACTTTACCAACAATTTGGGCTCACACGACCCATTACCACATCTTACTCCAACCTTGAGCACACGAAGGATTTTAACCAACCCTTAAACACTTTGTACGAAAAGTGTACCGCAACACAATCGGAGTCGAACACCACGCTAGTAGGTATAAAAGAGGCACCTAATGTCGCGTCATAAAGACTCCATTACCAACACACATCGAGATTTAAAACACTCGATCTCAAGGGTTCCAACCAACCGACGAACCTCATGATTCGTCACTTCAACATCAAAGCGAACACGCGCTTAACAACCAAACACCAAAACCATTTCCGTGGCTTGGTAGAAACGTTTCCCAAATACTAAGGAATGCTTGGTTGCACCAAGTCTTACGCCCTTCGCCCGTCAATCAATCATCAACATAGGGTACTTCCATTAGGAACATCACCCATAGCATAACATGCACAACAAAGGCACGCAACTCAAACTCAAACGACATTTAATAAATAATCAAAAGACATATTTATCAAAATTAAACGTACCTTAACGTCTCCTGGCCGCACCCGTCCCCGCTAACTTGGGACATTCCGACTTACGATGTCCTTCTTTTTGGAAATTGAAGCACACCATACCATCACCCTTTGGTACCGAACATTCCCAAGACTTGTGACCCCTCACGCCACAATTGTAACATCTAGCCGCACTAGAATCCGACATACCCGTTCACGTACCACCCGTGCTCACACTCGGACCCTTAGCCCTCTTACTCGGAGCACCATAAGAAACGACCCTTCGCTCACTTGAAGGTTCACCCTTTTTCGATCGTGAATACGACTCGAAACCTCTAGCCAAGTCGAATAATTCCGAAAATGATTTCGCTTGACCCCGGCTAATTTTACTTTTCAAGTCATCATTCAAGGTCCGATAGAAATCTCCCATCAACAAACGATCATTCCCCAAATACTCCGGACAAAAACGAGCCTTCGCCATAAAGGTCGTCTTGAGAGTACTCAAATCCATAGATCCTTGTCGCAAATTTCGCAACTCATTACGCAATTCCCACAAATCGGCCGAAGTCCGGAACTCCTCAAAGAATTCCTCCTTAAAGTCGTCCCACGATAAAGCCATAAACGTCTCGCCACCGACAAGATCAATCTTACCATCCAACCAATCCCTTGCCCTACCCCGCAACAAACTCGTAGCGAGTCTCGTCTTTCTCTCGGGAGGACAATCAATAGTACGGAAACACCCTTCGACGTCCGAAATCCAAGTTTTGCTTACCAAAGGATCCGGCTTTCCGTCATACATCGGGGGTTTAGTCCTCATGAAGCTCTTAAGATAACGCTCCATTTCACCACTACTTTGAAGTTCGGAATACTTCCTTTCCATTCTTTCTTCTAACGCACCCATTTGCTCCGCAACGGCGGCCGCAACCCTAGTGTTAAACTCCTCGTCATTCGTCTCGATCTCGTTTCACGTCGCCATTCTAAAGAATGCAAAACGATTAGTCCACGAACGTGTAAAACCGTACGCACGACACAGCCCCATCTTGCTAAACACTCATCGTACATCACTTGTTAGACACGATTTGCACCCGTAATAAGGTTTGCAAGTTCTTATTACGCACACATGCCGCATCGACTCGTTAGTACAACGACCGTCTCGCTCGATGATATACACAAACACAACCAAAATTCTACGCAGTACAAACACACGCGAGAATTATTATCACAACACAACAACATATTAATAATATCCGCATTACTAATATAAATGTTAGTCAACCTATAGCCAAGGCACTAACCAAACCCATTCCGACCCGTAATCCTACAAGTCCCGCAACAATTTAAGCACACACAAGTCTAAGTCTAGGCACCTATCTCAAGTCACCTAAATCCCTTAGACCATGCTCTGATACCACTTGTAACAACCCAAACCAACCCGCGATTAAACCGTGTAAAATTACAAACAAACAAAAAAAATTTGCTGAGCTGCCACCTGGCGCGGCGCGCCATATAGGCCGCGCGGCGCGCCAAACCTGACTGTCCGAAAAGTCTTTAAATGCGAAAATGTTTGACTAGTTCCCGACATATTTAGGCGTAACGCTTTTAACCCCATGTTCCATATATAAAAACTAGCACGTTCTATTAATAAAATTATGTTTACGAAGCGGGGCCCACATTCACCCAAATTACCCCTTAAGTACCAAAATACAATTTTCGACCATAAGACTTTTAATACAAAACAAAGCCGAGCATGGCGATTGGGGATACGCTACCCAATCCTAATAAATCCAAAAGCAAGCCTTCTACGCAAACTATGCAAGTCCTCTAATCCTCGCGCTTACCCGAGCCACCATCCGCATGCAATCTATAAAAAGAGTCAACAACGAGAGGGTAAGCTAACACTTTGTGAATGATAATATACTACATACATATATATGTATAAAATGGACACGCCACAAAATAACAAATACCGCATACCGAGGCATCCATATATAAGGTACTACACTAAGCATACCGTACGATCTCTAAGCAACGTGCTAAAGATACAACAACAATATAAGTTCACCAACGACGATGTGAACAACGCCAAATAGCTACACCCGGAGGGTTAGCTACAACACAACAACACATTAATATATAACAATATAAATGAACAAGGTTAACACCTTAACCCAATACCGAGAACCAAATACCACAATGAAGATTGGCCGAACTACACGAGCCTTAGTAATCCGAAACCACACGAGATTACTATCTTCACAACATCGAGGTTGGCCGAACTACACGAGCCTTAGTAATCCGAAACCACACGAGATTACTACCTCAATAAGATGACCGAACTACACGAGTCACCATGAATCCGAACTACACGAGATTCATTTTGATAAGATGACCGAACTACACGAGTCACCATGAATCCGAACTACACGAGATTCATTTTGATAAGATGACCGAACTACACGCGTCATCGTGAATCCGAACTACACGCGATTCACTTCTCCAACTCAAAACCCTTCGCCATTGGGGTTATATCATCCACATCACAACCACGTGTGATAGTGTACACACAAAACGTGTACCTCGCCAAATATGGTCAACCAAAACGCACAACCGTGCCAATTGGATCTAAATGCAAGTCTATCAAATCCACCTATATGTGAAGTGAGCTCTATAACCGAGAACCACTTCACCCGACCCGCACCCATCCTACACATACATATGCACATAGGATATTATCACTCACCTTGAAGTCTTGAAGAATGCTTCCAAGTAAACCGCAACTCGCCAATGGAAAATACCTAATCCATTATCACAATTACAACATTACACTTAGAGTGGATTCACAATTCAACCCAATTCAACCATTAGTGCAATTTCGACCCAAATGCACTTCCAAGCACAAACCGTGCCCAAACTAACCCATAATCACTAACACAAGTGAGAATGGTCCCAATATGTCAATTAAACTCGAACTCAAGTGTTAAACACGTGTCATACCCATTTTGACACTTAAACCCTAATTTTGACCCATAAAGGTCAAAATCTCATCCTTTACAAGTTTTGACACCTAAACACATTTAACTCGGTTCTATACTTCAACTTAATCCATTTTGAGTTTATAAACATCATTAAATCGCCAATTGGGTCATAATTACCACCGAACCCTAATTTGACCCAAAGTCACAATTAGTCAACCATAATACCCTAAATGGGTTCCAATACTTCAATAATCACTATACCTAGTGATTAAACTCCAAACCAAAGCCTAATCAAGGCCAAATCGTCATCCAACCCAAAACCCGCCAAGTGACAAGAATAACTAGTCACCATAAATCCATTTCATCACCTAAAAGGGTTACACAACAATTTAACTCAAAACCCTAACTTGAATATCAAATCAAACAAATGAAATTCGGAGTTTGAGCTTACCAATACTATCACCGCGTAGCCAAGAACGAAAGGGACAACTTTAAAACCCGAGACTTTGAACAATTTGAGCTTCTTCTTCACCAAAACCTCCAATCTCTCTCTAGAATCACTCTCTCTCTCTCTAGATAGTTGGGAGTGATGAATGGATGCCAAAATGATCCAAAAGTGGATCTAAAACTGATATTATGGCCACAAATCCGTCCACAAGTGAAAGGACCATAATACCCTTCATTTAGACACTTAAAATGCTGAAAAAATGCATCAGGCCCAATCGGCGCGCCGCGCCAAAAGGTGGGGCGCCGCTCCACCCTGCAGGTCAGATTTCAGAAACTCGTTTTGGCCATAACTTTTTGACCGTAGCTCCGTTTTCGATGAATCAAATATCGTTGGAAACGTAATAAGATTTTCTTTCCAATGGTAAGGCTTTGAAACATCAACACAAACTTTATTTGAGGTTGAAAAGGTACGTACACACCTTGTACCTCAAACAACGTCCAGTTTCCTTCGACGGTCGAGCAAGCAACACCTACATGCTGTGCACACTCCATACACACATAGTACACCTTAAATACATTATGTACAATAAATATTTGGGTCTTACACATCACTCACAATATTACTGAGTACTATGTATGCCTTCATCTCAGATTAATTGTCTGATATTTTTTTTTTTTTGAGATGTTCTAAATTAATTGTCCATTTTCTAATATAAAAGGTAAATTTAATGAAGTTTATAATATTGTCTCCTAATCACTGTTGTAAACGGCGTCCGTTGCGTCTGTTTCGACGCCCGTTGCGGCGTTTTGGTGACTATACCATTTCGACCCAGTCCCGTTTTCTTATAAGCCGGTCAACGGTCAAAAGTCAGGTCAAATGCAGGAAAAATTGGGTCAACGCCGATCAAAAGTCAAGAATTCTGTTAAAAACAGTCATAAGTCGGTAAATCAATCAAAATTGACTTAGTTTAGTATTCCATTTTGTATTATATTAACGCTAATAGCAATTATAGCTACAAACTTGTCAACGAAGGATTTTTAGCTCTATAATATGTGTAAATATATATTTATATATATATAAGTCAACATTAGTCAACATCCGTTTCGACCCCGTCTCGACCCCATTTTTTCCGTTGCGCCGTTTTGAGGTCGCTACCGTTTTGGCCCTGTCTCGCGTCTTTTTCAACCTTGCTCCTAATAAATTAATTGAATTATAAAAGTTAAATGATTTTTTAATTAGTTAATTGAGAGTAAAATTGTAAAATTAAAAAAATACTACTATATGATAATGATATTCTAAAATTATGTTTTTTTTATTTGTGGAAAATTAATTTGGGGCCAGAAGTATTATGTTCAGTAACCTCGTACTCCAATAACTACTACTGGCAGGGGAGGGTTTATATCCTAGATCCTCTTTCGTCATTTTCTTTGGTTACGCTACTCTCTAACGTACACTATACACTTCACACTTACTGTTTCTCCTCGATTTGTTCACTTGGACCAAATGTATCATTTAGACCATTGATAATGGTGATTGTGAGGTGGAATGTATATGATATACTTTTTGGGTATTGTCGGTGACATGACCATGACATGGCAATGAGGGAGTTGTAATGGGGGGGGGGGGGGGCTTTTGTCAGAAATTTGTAGGTGTTAGAAATTGATTGTTTATCACACACAAACAAATGAAAGTGGGAGTGGTTCAAAAAGAAGTGTTAGAGTAGTTGAACCAATTACTATCTCATTTGGCACATTGTGGGAGTGGTTCAAAAAGAAGTGTTGGAGTAGTTGAACCAATTACTATCTCATTTGGCACATTGTACATGTTTGGGGGTTGCTAACCCATTATATATTATCATCTTCTGCATGTAACAAAAGAATTCGAATAACATACTGAGAAATAATTCTTTTGAGAGGTTGTGAGTATAATTGTTCAAGTGGAACATTGCAAACCGTTGAAGGAACTTAGGCCGTGAAACTGTGAAAGCTTTCCATTTGTGATTGTTTTCCCGACCAGTGATCTAAATGTCGATCCTACTCGTTTTCGCTGCTTGTATTCGGTATGTCTCGAATTTATATTTATACTACATTGGTATCAGAGCTTGAAGTTTATTTTCCGGTTAACATGCTAAGTTTTCTTATCATCGTATTTGATGTTTCATGAAATATACAGTTAACTCATGACCACATGATATGATTTACAGGACTCCTTGAAAGTTTAATATATAGCTTTAGTATTATATATTATTCTGTATGTTGTAACATTGTCATGGTTTGATAATCTTAACTTTTTTTATATGAAATATGCGTTTCATGATTTAAGTGTAGCGAATAAATATCGAATGCATGATTTAATTATCTAACCCGGAAATTGATTAAGTTTTCTGCTATTGATTTATATGTGTATTCGATATGTACTGTTGCTCAAAATAAATACGGAGTAATACTTATCGTTTTATTTAATTATTTTGAATGGCCCTCTTGATTCTATTACTCTGTACTTCGTAGTTAGATATGATATGCATCCGTTTATACATAGTAGTGGAATTACATTGTATTTTGTCATGATATATATATTTTTTAATGCATGATCATAAAATACTAAAACATTTAATTAATGAGAATTTTATGTCTCTCATTTACTTTAGCAAGTATCTTGAACGTTTGTTATATTAAGTCTTGGTTAGTATACTTAAATTACTTTAGTGATTTCGTAACTGAAACGTTAAAACACGTATGCTTTTGTTCATATTTAGGTTATACCCATTGACTACTCGTGCATGTTAATTTATGATGTTTATTTTTTTAGTAGAAATTAGAAGTACATATTGCTTGTAATATATTTTCATAAGATTTTTTTAAGCATGTCGTAAATAAAAAAAAATTGATAACTATATAATGGGTATCTTGTACTCCATATATTTTTTTTATGTGAACACTTAGGCAAACTGATATGATTTTTAATTTGTTTCAAAGTTTGAAACGTGGTACCGAAAAGTCGTACCAATTCGGATTTATAAGAATTTATAATCTTGTATTTTTTTTTGTGTTAATAATAGTTTCATAATAGGTTTTATAGATGATAATTGGAAACATAGTGACCTTTTTCTCTATAACCTATAATGAACTTTTATTAATAAAATAATATAGTTGCAAGATGATTGCATATTTGGATGGATATTGAAATGTCCCGTTCTTATTGATTAAAAACGTTCCATATTAATTGATTTCGTTGCGAGGTTTTGACCTCTATATGAGACGTTTTTCAAAGACTGCATTCATTTTTAAAACAAACCATAATCTTTATTTCATAAATAAAGGTTTAAAAAGCTTTACGTAGATTATCAAATAATGATAATCTAAAATATCCTGTTTACACACGACCATTACATAATGGTTTACAATACAAATATGTTACATCGAAATCAGTTTCTTGAATACAGTTTTTACACAATATCATACAAACATGGACTCCAAATCTTGTCCTTATTTTAGTATGCAACAGCGCTCTTAGTATTCACCTGAGAATAAACATGCTTTAAACGTCAACAAAAATGTTGGTGAGTTATAGGTTTAACCTATATATATCAAATCGTAACAATAGACCACAAGATTTCATATTTCAATACACATCCCATACATAGAGATAAAAATTATTCATATGGTGAACACCTGGTAACCGACATTAACAAGATGCATATATAAGAATATCCCCATCATTCCGGGACACCCTTCGGATATGATATAAATTTCGAAGTACTAAAGCATCCGGTACTTTGGATGGGGCTTGTTGGGCCCGATAGATCTATCTTTAGGATTCGCGTCAATTAGGGTGTCTGTTCCCTAATTCTTAGATTACCAGACTTAATAAAAAGGGGCATATTCGATTTCGATAATTTAACCATAGAATGTAGTTTCACGTACTTGTGTCTATTTTGTAAATCATTTATAAAACCTGCATGTATTCTCATTCCAAAAATATTAGATTTTAAAAGTGGGACTATAACTCACTTTCACAGATTTTTACTTCGTCGGGAAGTAAGACTTGGCCACTGGTTGATTCACGAACCTATAACAATATATACATATATATCAAAGTATGTTCAAAATATATTTACAACACTTTTAATATATTTTGATGTTTTAAGTTTATTAAGTCAGCTGTCCTCGTTAGTAACCTACAACTAGTTGTCCACAGTTAGATGTACAGAAATAAATCGATAAATATTATCTTGAATCAATCCACGACCCAGTGTATACGTATCTCAGTATTAATCACAACTCAAACTATATATATTTTGGAATCAACCTCAACCCTGTATAGCTAACTCCAACATTCACATATAGAGTGTCTATGGTTGTTCCGAAATATATATAGATGTGTCGACATGATAGGTCGAAACATTGTATACGTGTCTATGGTATCTCAAGATTACATAATATACAATACAAGTTGATTAAGTTATGGTTGGAATAGATTTGTTAACAATTTTCACGTAGCTAAAATGAGAAAAATTATCCAATCTTGTTTTACCCATAACTTCTTCATTTTAAATCCGTTTTGAGTGAATCAAATTGCTATGGTTTCATGTTGAACTCTATTTTATGAACCTAAATAGAAAAAGTATAGGTTTATAGTCGGAAAAATAAGTTACAAGTCGTTTTTGTAAAGGTAGTCATTTCAGTCGAAAGAACGACGTCTAGATGACCATTTTAGAAAACATACTTCCACTATGAGTTTAACCATAATTTTTGGATATAGTTTCATGTTCATAATAAAAATCATTTTCTCAGAATAACAACTTTTAAATCAAATTTATCATAGTTTTTAATTAACTAACCCAAAACAGCCCGCGGTGTTACTACGACGGCGTAAATCCGGTTTTACGGTGTTTTTCGTGTTTCCAGGTTTTAAATCATTAAGTTAGCATATCATATAGATATAGAACATGTGTTTAGTTGATTTTAAAAGTCAATTTAGAAGGATTAACTTTTATTTGCGAACAAGTTTAGAATTAACTAAACTATGTTCTAGTGATTACAAGTTTAAACCTTCGAATAAGATAGCTTTATATGTATGAATCGAATGATGTTATGAACATCATTACTACCTTAAGTTCCTTGGATAAACCTACTGGAAAAGAGAAAAATAGATCTAGCTTCAAAGGATCCTTGGATGGCTTGAAAGTTCTTGAAGCAGAATCATGACACGAAAACAATTTCAAGTAAGATTTCCACTCGAAATAAGATTGTTATAGTTATAGAAATTGAATTAAAGTTTGAATATGATTATTACCTTGTATTAGAAAGATAACCTACTGTAAGTAACAAAGGTTTCTTGATCTTGGATGATTACTTGGAATGGATTTAGAAAACTTTGAAGTAAACTTGCAATCTTGGAAGTATTCTTGATTTTATGAAAATAGAACTTTTGGAATTTATGAAGAACACTTAGAACTTGAAGATAGAACTTGAGAGAGATCAATTAGATGAAGAAAATTGAAGAATGAAAGTGTTTGTAGGTGTTTTTGGTCGTTGGTGTATGGATTAGATATAAAGGATATGTAATTTTGTTTTCATGTAAATAAGTCATGAATGATTACTCATATTTTTGTAATTTTATGAGATATTTCATGCTAGTTGCCAAAGGATGGTTCCCACATGTGTTAGGTGACTCACATGGGATGCTAAGAGCTGATCATTGGAGTGTATATACCAATAGTACATACATCTAAAAGCTGTGTATTGTACGAGTACGAATACGGGTGCATACGAGTAGAATTGTTGATGAAACTGAATGAGGATGTAATTGTAAGCATTTTTGTTAAGTAGAAGTATTTTGATAAGTGTATTGAAGTCTTTCAAAAGTTTATAAATACATATTAAAACACTACATGTATATACATTTTAACTGAGTCGTTAAGTCATCGTTAGTCGTTACATGTAAGTGTTGTTTTGAAACCTTTAGGTTAACGATCTTGTTAAATGTTGTTAACCCAATGTTTATAATATCAAATGAGATTTTAAATTATTATATTATCATGATATTATCATGTATGAATATCTCTTAATATGATATATATACATTAAATGTCTTTACAACGATATTCGTTACATATATGTCTCGTTTAAAAATCATTAAGTTAGTAGTCTTGTTTTTACATATGTAGTTCATTGTTAATATACTTAATGATATGTTTACTTATCATAGTATCATGTTAACTATATATATATCCATATATATGTCATCATATAGTTTTTACAAGTTTTAACGTTCGTGAATCACCGGTCAACTTGGGTGGTCAATTGTCTATATGAAACATATTTCAATTAATCAAGTCTTAACAAGTTTGATTGCTTAACATGTTGGAAACATTTAATCATATAAATATCAATCTCAATTAATATATATAAACATGGAAAAGTTCGGGTCACTACAGTACCTACCCGTTAAATAAATTTCATCCCGAAATTTTAAGCTGTTGAAGGTGTTGACGAATCTTCTGGAAATAGATGCGGGTATTTCTTCTTCATCTGATCTTCATGCTCCCAGGTGAACTCGGGTCCTCTACGAGCATTCCATCAAACCTTAACAATTGGTATCTTGTTTTGCTTAAGTCTTTTAACCTTTACGATCCATTATTTCGACGGGTTCTTCGATGAATTGAAGTTTTTCGTTGATTTGGATTTCATCTAATGGAATAGTGAGATCTTCTTTAGCAAAACATTTCTTCAAATTCGAGACGTGGAAAGTGTTATGTACAGCCGCGAGTTGTTGAGGTAACTCAAGTCGGTAAGCTACTGGTCCGACACGATCAATAATCTTGAATGGTCCAATATACCTTGGATTTAATTTCCCTCGTTTACCAAATCGAACAACGCCTTTCCAAGGCGCAACTTTAAGCATGACCATCTCTCCAATTTCAAATTCTATATCTTTTCTTTTAATGTCAGCGTAGCTCTTTTGTCGACTTTGGGCGGTTTTCAACCGTTGTTGAATTTGGATGATCTTCTCGGTAGTTTCTTGTATAATATCCGGACCCGTAATCTGTCTATCCCCCACTTCACTCCAACAAATCGGAGACCTGCACTTTCTACCATAAAGTGCTTCAAACGGCGCCATCTCAATGCTTGAATGGTAGCTGTTGTTGTAGGAAAATTCTGCTAACGGTAGATGTCGATCCCAACTGTTTCCGAAATCAATAACACATGCTCGTAGCATGTCTTCAAGCGTTTGTATCGTCCTTTCGCTCTGCCCATCAGTTTGTGGATGATAGGCAGTACTCATGTCTAGACGAGTTCCTAATGCTTGCTGTAATGTCTGCCAGAATCTTGAAATAAATCTGCCATCCCTATCAGAGATAATAGAGATTGGTATTCCATGTCTGGAGACGACTTCCTTCAAATACAGTCGTGCTAACTTCTCCATCTTGTCATCTTTTCTTATTGGCAGGAAGTGTGCTGATTTGGTGAGACGATCAACTATTACCCAAATAGTATCAAAACCACTTGCAGTCCTTGGCAATTTAGTGATGAAATCCATGGTAATGTTTCCCATTTCCATTCTGGGATTTCGGGTTGTTGAAGTAGACCTGATGGTTTCTGATGCTCAGCTTTGACCTTAGAACACGTCAAACATTCTCCTACGTATTTAGCAACATCGGCTTTCATACCCGGCCACCAAAAATGTTTCTTGAGATCCTTGTACATCTTCCCCGTTCCAGGATGTATTGAGTATCTGGTTTTATGAGCTTCTCTAAGTACCATTTCTCTCATATCTCCAAATTTTGGTACCCAAATCCTTTCAGCCCTATACCTGGTTCCGTCTTCCCGAATATTAAGATGCTTCTCCGATCCTTTGGGTATTTCATCCTTTAAATTTCCCTCTTTTAAAACTCCTTGTTGCGCCTCCTTTATTTGAGTAGTAAGGTTATTATGAATCATTATATTCATAGATTTTACTCGAATGGGTTCTCTGTCCTTCCTGCTCAAGGCATCGGCTACCACATTTGCCTTCTCCGGGTGGTAACGAATCTCAAAGTCATAATCATTCAACAATTCAATCCACCTACACTGCCTCATATTCAGTTGTTTCTGATTAAATATGTGTTGAAGACTTTTGTGGTCGGTATATATAATACTTTTGACCCCATATAAGTAGTGCCTCCAAGTCTTTAATGCAAAAACAACCGCGCCTAATTCCAAATCATGCGTCGTATAATTTTGCTCGTGAATCTTCAATTGTCTAGACGCATAAGCAATCACCTTCGTTCGTTGCATTAATACACAACCGAGACCTTGCTTTGATGCGTCATAATAAATCACAAAATCATCATTCCCTTCAGGCAATGACAATATAGGTGCCGTAGTTAGCTTTTTCTTCAACAACTGAAACGCTTTCTCTTGTTCATCCTTCCATTCAAATTTCTTCCCTTTATGCATTAATGCAGTCAAGGGTTTTGCTATTCTGGAAAAGTCTTGGATGAACCTTCTGTAGTAACCAGCTAGTCCTAAAAACTGGCGTATGTGTTTCGAAGTTTTTGGGGTTTCCCACTTTTCAACAGTTTCTATCTTTGGCGGATCCACCTTAATACCTTCTTTGTTCACTATGTGACCGAGGAATTGAACTTCTTCCAACCAAAATGCACACTTTGAAAACTTAGCGTACAATTCTTCCTTCCTCAATACTTCTAACACCTTTCTCAAATGTTCACCGTGTTCTTGGTCATTCTTTGAGTAAATAAGTATGTCATCAATGAAAACAATGACAAACTTGTCAAGGTATGGTCCACACACTCGGTTCATAAGGTCCATGAACACAGCTGGTGCATTAGTTAAACCAAACGGCATGACCATAAACTCGTAATGACCGTAACGTGTTCTGAAAGCAGTCTTTGGAATATCATCTTCTTTCACCCGCATTTGATGATACCCGGAACGTAAGTCAATCTTTGAATAAACAGACCAGCCTTGTAATTGATCAAATAAGTCGTCGATTCTCGGTAGTGGGTAGCGGTTCTTGATGGTAAGTTTGTTCAACTCTCGGTAGTCGATACACAACCTGAATGTACCATCTTTCTTCTTGACAAACAAAACAGGAGCTCCCCACGGTGATGTGCTTAGTCGAATGAAACCATGCTCTAAAAGTTCTTGTAATTGGCTTTGCAGTTCTTTCATCTCGCTGGGTGCGAGTCTGTAAGGAGCACGAGCTATTGGTGCAGCTCCTAGTACAAGATCTATTTGAAATTCAACGGATCGATGTGGGGGTAATCCCGGTAATTCTTTTGAAAATACATCGGGAAATTCTTTTGCAATGGGAACATCATTGATGCTCTTTTCTTCAGTTTGTACTTTCTCGACGTGTGCTAGAACAGCATAGCAACCTTTTCTTATTAGTTTTTGTGCCTTCAAATTACTAATAATATGTAGCTTCGTGTTGCCCTTTTCTCCGTACACCATTAAGGGTTTTCCTTTTTCTCGTATAATGCGAATTGCATTTTTGTAACAAACGATCTCTGCTTTCACTTCTTTCAACCAGTCCATACCGATTATCACATCAAAACTCCCTAACTCTACTGGTATCAAATCAATCTTAAATGTTTCGCTAACCAGTTTAATTTCTCGATTCTGACATATATTATCTGCTGAAATTAATTTACCATTTGCTAATTCGAGTAAAAATTTACTATCTAAAGGCGTCAATGGACAACTTAATTTAGCACAAAAATCTCTACTCATATAGCTTCTATCCGCACCCAAATCAAATAAAACGTAAGCAGATTTATTGTCAATAAGAAACGTACCCGTAACAAGCTCCGGGTCTTCCTGTGCCTCTGCCGCATTAATATTGAAAACTCTTCCGCGGCCTTGTCCATTCGTGTTCTCCTGGTTCGGGCAATTTCTAATAATGTGGCCCGGTTTTCCACATTTATAACAAACTACATTGGCATAACTTGCTCCGACACTACTTGCTCCGCCATTACTCGTTCCGACACCATTTGTTCCTTTCGTTCTATTAACCCCTGGTCCTTAGACCTCACACTTCGCCGCGCTATGACCATTTCTTTTACACTTGTTGCAAAATTTGGTGCAGAACCCCGAGTGATACTTTTCACACCTTTGTCATAGCTGCTTCTGATTGTTGTTGTTGTTGTTGCGGTTATTATTGTTGTTGGGATGATTGTTGTAGTTGCTATTGTTGTTGTTGTTGTTGTTGTTGTTGTTGTTGTTGTTGGGCCGTTTGTTGTAGTTGCGATTGATGTTGCGATTGTTGGGATAATTGTTGCGATTATTGTTGTAATTGCTGTTGTTGTTGTATTGGTGATTCTTATCACCGTTTTCCTCCCACTTTCTTTTGACTTGCTTCACATTGGCCTCTTCAGCAGTCTGTTCTTTAATTCTTTCTTCAATCTGGTTCACTAGTTTGTGAGCCATTCTACATGCCTGTTGTATGGAGGCGGGCTCGTGTGAACTTATATCTTCTTGGATTCTTTCCGGTAATCCTTTCACAAATGCGTCGATCTTCTCTTCCTCATCTTCGAATGCTCCCGGACACAATAGGCACAATTCTGTGAATCGTCTTTCGTACGTGGTAATATCAAATCCTTGGGTTCGTAACCCTCTAAGTTCTGTCTTGAGCTTATTGACCTCGGTTCTGGGACGGTACTTCTCGTTCATCAAGTGCTTGAATGCTGACCACGGTAGTGCGTACGCATCGTCTTGTCCCACTTGCTCTAGATAGGTATTCCACCATGTTAACGCAGAACCAGTGAAGGTATGCGTAGCGTACTTCACTTTGTCCTCTTCAGTACACTTACTTATGGCAAACACCGATTCGACCTTCTCGGTCCACCGTTTCAATCCGATCGGTCCTTCGGTTCCATCAAATTCCAAAGGTTTGCAGGCAGTGAATTCTTTGTAGGTGCATCCTACACGATTTCCTGTACTGCTAGATCCAAGGTTATTGTTGGTATGTAGCGCAGCCTGTACTGCGGCTATGTTTGAAGCTAGAAAAGTACGGAATTCCTCTTCATTCATATTCACGGTGTGTCGAGTAGTCGGTGCCATTTCCTTCAAAATAGTCAAATGGAACAAGTTAATCATACAGAATATTAAGAGTAGTTAATAGTATTTCGTAGCATAATATGAACTCATTTATAAAAGCTTTTTTCTTCATATTAGCATTTTATAAGTTTAAATTCGGGTAGTACCTACCCGTTAAGTTCATACTTAGTAGCTAATATACAATTCAACTACTACAATTCTATATGAAAAACTGATTATAATAATATTTCACGTTCAAACTTTTACACAATATTTTACAAACTTACAATACCGCTTATTTTACATATAGCATGAAATATAGCACACAATAAATTTGATACAAGATGGTTGTGAAGATAATTCTAGCTAGTACACAAGTCGTTCAGCAAAGGCAATAAAGACACACAATTCATACGTCCAGAAACAAGTCATGCATTCTGGTTTTACTAGGATTACTTCCCATCCTTGGTCTTGTGGAACATAACCGTTATGGCCGTTGATAAGACAGTGTGTTGTAATGTTGTCAAAGGGACGAGGGTTACGTAATGTCCAACAGTCCCGTAACAATCTAAAAACCTCATTTCTTACCCCAATTACCGACTCCGTCACTTGTGGGAATGTTTTGTTTAATAGTTGTAGCCCGATGTTCTTGTTCTCACTTTGGTGAGAAGCGAACATTACTAATCCGTAAGCATAACATGCTTCTTTATGTTGCATGTTAGCCGCTTTTTCTAAATCACGAAGTCCAATATTCGGATATATTGAGTCAAAATAATTTCTTAACCCATTGCGTAAAATAGCATTTGGGTTCCCCGCAATATATGCGTCAAAGTAAACACATCGTAACTTATGGATTTCCCAATGTGATATCCCCCATCTTTCGAACGAAAGCCTTTTATAAACCAAGGCATTCTTGGAACATTCTTCGAATGTCTTACAAACTGATCTCGCCTTAAATAGTTGTGTCGAAGAATTCTGACCGACTCTAGACAAGATTTCATCAATCATGTCTCCGGGTAGGTCTCTTAAAATATTGGGTTGTCTATCCAATTTGTGTTTTTATACTGTAAAATAGACAAGAGTTAGATTCATAAAAAAAATACTTATTAATACAAGCAATTTTTACATATATCATAAAGCATAAGCACACTATATTACATATATTACACCACACGAATACAACTATCTTATTTCGACTTGCTTGTTTCTTCTTCTTCGGTTTTGGTTCGTTTTGCCAAGTTTCTAGGGATATATGATGTTCCCCTAATACGAGCCGTTATTTTCCACATTGGTTTAGAAAAACCTGGTGGTTTAGAGGTTCCCGAGTCATTGTTACAACTTAAGGACTTCGGGGGTTGACGATACATATAAAGTTCATCGGGGTTGGAATTAGATTTCTCTATTTTTATGCCCTTTCCCTTATTATTTTCTTTTGCCTTTTTAAATTCAGTTGGGGTAATTTCATTAACATCATCGGAATTCTCGTCGGAATCCGATTCATCGGAGAATTGGTAATCCTCCCAATATTTTGCTTCCTTGGCGGAAACACCATTGACCATAATTAACCTTGGTCGGTTGGTTGAGGATTTTCTTTTACTTAACCGTTTTATTATTTCCCCCACCGGTTCTATTTGTTCATCTGGTTCCGATTCTTCTTCCGGTTCCGATTCTTCTTCCGGTTCCGACTCTTCTTCCGGTTCCTCTTCGGGAACTTGTGAATCAGTCCACGAATCATTCCAATTTACATTTGACTCTTCATTATTATTAGGTGAGTCAATGGGACTTGTTCTAGAGGTAGACATCTATCACATAATATCAAACGTATTAAGAGATTAATATATCACATAATATTCACATGTTAAAAATATATAGTTTCCAACAAAATTTGTTAAGCAATCATTTTTCAAGTAAACACGGTCGAAGTCCAGACTCACTAATGCATCCTAACAAACTCGATAAGACACACTAATGCAAAATTCTAGTTCTCTAAGACCAACGCTCTGATACCAACTGAAATGTCCCGTTCTTATTGATTAAAAACGTTCCATATTAATTGATTTCGTTGCGAGGTTTTGACCTCTATATGAGACGTTTTTCAAAGACTGCATTCATTTTTAAAACAAACCATAATCTTTATTTCATAAATAAAGGTTTAAAAAGCTTTACGTAGATTATCAAATAATGATAATCTAAAATATCCTATTTACACACGACCATTACATAATGGTTTACAATACAAATATGTTACATCGAAATCAGTTTCTTGAATGCAGTTTTTACACAATATCATACAAACATGGACTCCAAATCTTGTCCTTATTTTAGTATGCAACAGCGGAAGCTCTTAGTATTCACCTGAGAATAAACATGCTTTAAACGTCAACAAAAATGTTGGTGAGTTATAGGTTTAACCTATATATATCAAATCGTAACAATAGACCACAAGATTTCATATTTCAATACACATCCCATACATAGAGATAAAAATCATTCATATGGTGAACACCTGGTAACCGACATTAACAAGATGCATATATAAGAATATCCTCATCATTCCGGGACACTCTTCGGATATGATATAAATTTCGAAGTACTAAAGCATCCGGTACTTTGGATGGGGCTTGTTGGGCCCGATAGATCTATCTTTAGGATTCGCGTCAATTAGGGTGTCTGTTCCCTAATTCTTAGATTACCAGACTTAATAAAAAGGGGCATATTCGATTTCGATAATTCAACCATAGAATGTAGTTTCACGTACTTGTGTCTATTTTGTAAATCATTTATAAAACCTGCATGTATTCTCATCCCAAAAATATTAGATTTTAAAAGTGGGACTATAACTCACTTTCACAGATTTTTACTTCGTCGGGAAGTAAGACTTGGCCACTGGTTGATTCACGAACCTATAACAATATATACATATATATCAAAGTATGTTCAAAATATATTTACAACACTTTTAATATATTTTGATGTTTTAAGTTTATTAAGTCAGCTGTCCTCGTTAGTAACCTACAACTAGTTGTCCACAGTTAGATGTACAGAAATAAATCGATAAATATTATCTTGAATCAATCCACGACCCAGTGTATACGTATCTCATTATTGATCACAACTCAAACTATATATATTTTGGAATCAACCTCAACCCTGTATAGCTAACTCCAACATTCACATATAGAGTGTCTATGGTTGTTCCGAAATATATATAGATGTGTCGACATGATAGGTCGAAACATTATATACGTGTCTATGGTATCTCAAGATTACATAATATACAATACAAGTTGATTAAGTTATGGTTGGAATAGATTTGTTAACAATTTTCACGTAGCTAAAATGAGAAAAATTATCCAATCTTGTTTTACCCATAACTTCTTCATTTTAAATCCGTTTTGAGTGAATCAAATTGCTATGGTTTCATATTGAACTCTATTTTATGAACCTAAACAGAAAAAGTATAGGTTTATAGTCGGAAAAATAAGTTACAAGTCGTTTTTGTAAAGGTAGTCATTTCAGTCGAAAGAACGGCGTCTAGATGACCATTTTAGAAAACATACTTCCACTTTGAGTTTAACCATAATTTTTGGATATAGTTTCATGTTCATAATAAAAATAATTTTCTCAGAATAACAACTTTTAAATCAAATTTTATCATAGTTTTTAATTAACTAACCCAAAACAGCCCGCGGTGTTACTACGACGGCGTAAATCCGGTTTTACGGTGTTTTTCGTGTTTCCAGGTTTTAAATCATTAAGTTAGCATATCATATAGATATAGAACATGTGTTTAGTTGATTTTAAAAGTCAAGTTAGAAGAATTAACTTTTATTTGCAAACAAGTTTAGAATTAACTAAACTATGTTCTAGTGATTACAAGTTTAAACCTTCGAATAAGATAGCTTTATATGTATGAATCGAATGATGTTATGAACATCATTACTACCTTAAGTTTCTTGGATAAACCTACTGGAAAAGAGAAAAATAGATCTAGCTTCAAAGGATCCTTGGATGGCTTGAAAGTTCTTGAAGCAGAATCATGACACGAAAACAATTTCAAGTAAGATTTCCACTCGAAATAAGATTGTTATAGTTATAGAAATTGAATTAAAGTTTGAATATGATTATTACCTTGTATTAGAAAGATAACCTACTGTAAGTAACAAAGGTTTCTTGATCTTGGATGATTACTTGGAATGGATTTAGAAAACTTTGAAGTAAACTTGCAATCTTGGAAGTATTCTTGATTTTATGAAACTAGAACTTTTGGAATTTATGAAGAACACTTAGAACTTGAAGATAGAACTTGAGAGAGATCAATTAGATGAAGAAAATTGAAGAATGAAAGTGTTTGTAGGTGTTTTTGGTCGTTGGTGTATGGATTAGATATAAAGGATATGTAATTTTGTTTTCATGTAAATAAGTCATGAATGATTACTCATATTTTTGTAATTTTATGAGATATTTCATGCTAGTTGCCAAATGATGGTTCCCACATGTGTTAGGTGACTCACATGGGCTGCTAAGAGCTGATCATTGGAGTGTATATACCAATAGTACATACATCTAAAAGCTGTGTATTGTACGAGTACAAATACGGGTGCATACTAGTAGAATTGTTGATGAAACTGAACGAGGATGTAATTGTAAGCATTTTTGTTAAGTAGAAGTATTTTGATAAGTGTATTGAAGTCTTTCAAAAGTGTATAAATACATATTAAAACACTACATGTATATACATTTTAACTGAGTCGTTAAGTCATCGTTAGTCGTTACATGTAAGTGTTGTTTTGAAACCTTTAGGTTAACGATCTTGTTAAATATTGTTAACCCAATGTTTATAATATCAAATGTGATTTTAAATTATTATATTATCATAATATTATCATGTATGAATATCTCTTAATATGATATATATACATTAAATGTCTTTACAACGATAATCGTTACATATATGTCTCGTTTAAAAATCATTAAGTTAGTAGTCTTGTCCTGCAAAGGATGAATGGTTCAAAGAAATGGAAGAAGAGATGGAGTCTATGAGATCCAACAACGTTTGGGAATTGGTTGATCTTCTAAAAAGAAGAAAAGCCATAGGAAGTAAATGGATTCTCAAAATAAAGCGTAAAACTGATGGTAGTATTGAAAGATACAAAGCTCGACTAGTGGTAAAAGGCTACAATCAACAGGAAGGGATTGACTATGAGGAAACATTTTCACCTGTTGTAAGACTCACATCAATTCGTTTGATTCTAGCAATAGTGGCAAATATGAACTTTGAATTACATCAAATGGATGTAAAGACTGCTTTACTCAATGGAAATTTAGATGAAGAAATCTATATGGAACAACCGACGGGTTTCACTAAAAAAGGCCACGAACATAAGGTTTGTAGATTACTTAAATCAATATATGGTCTCAAGCAGTCATCAAGACAATGGTATATACATTTTCACAATGTGATCACGTCACATGGCTTTAATGCGGTCAATGAAGATAATTGTGTTTATACCAAAAGGTCTAAAGGAAAACTAGTCATATTGTCATTATATGTTGATGAAATATTGATTGCTGGAAATGACAAGGAGTATGTGATAATGCTAAAAACAAACATATATTTCATAGCATTATCCCTCAAGAAAGACAAGCTTTTAGTTGCAATTGTTCTGTTTACAAGTGATATTCGTTTAAATATTAAAAGGTGAAGATAAAAGACAGATTCGACGATTTGAAGACGCAAATGACCAAAACGCTAAAAAGTACAAAGTACAATCAAAGTGGTTCAATTTATTAATGAGAAACATCTCAAAATTACAAGAGTATAAGCTGCAAAATGCAAAGTACAAGATATTAAATCGTGCGAAAGGATGTTCGAAAATCCGGAACCGGGACATGAACCAACTATCAACGCGCAACTCAACGAAGCTAAAATTACAAGTCAATGATGCACAAGAATATAATATAATATATAATTAATTATATAAAATTATATATATTATATTACATATATAAAAAAATCGAGCAGCCCACGTTTTAAAAGCAAAATATCTGAGTACAGATGGCCATGTGATCGCATGGCCAGGAAGAAGGATTCTCATGCGATCGCATGAGCCCAGAAGTCAGGCCACATCTATAAATTGAAGCGTTTTTTGGACGAATGATGTACAATATATATCCATCTATCATCATACTCTCAATATATATTTATATTTTAATTTTAATTTTAATTTTAAGTTAATAATAATAAGGTTATAGTGGCGAATGTTTGTAAGTCGAAATTCTGTCTGTGTAACACTACGCAATTAATACTCATTGCAAGTTATGTTCAACCTTTTTAAATTAATGTCTCGTAGCTAAATTATTATTATGCTTATTTAAGCCGAAGTAATCGTGATGTTGGGCTAAATATTAAAGACGGGGTTATTAGGCTTTGTACCATAATTGGGGTTTGGACAAAAGACCGACGCTTATGGAAATTAGACTATGAGCTATTAATGGGCTTTATATTTGTTCAACTGAATGATAGTTCGTTAATTTAATATAGAGATTTACAATTTAAGGTAATTATAAATAACCACATACACTCGATCGGATACGATGGGCGGGATATTTATAAATACTAATAATCGTTCATTTAACTGGACACGGGGATGGATTAATAGTCAATAGACTCATTAAAACAGGGGTGGATTACATACAAGGACACTTGGTGTAATTGTTAATAAAGTATTAAAACCTTGGATTGCACACATTCGATAACCTGGTGTAATCATTAACAATGTATTAAAACCTTATTACAGTTTAAATCCCCAATTAGTTGGAATATTTGACTTCGGGTATAAGGATAATTTGACGAGGACACTCGCACTTTATATTTATGACTGATGGACTGTTATGGACAAAAACCAGATGGACATATCGAATAATCCAGGACAAAGGACAATTAACCCATGGTAATAAATTAAAATCAACACGTCAAACATCATGATTACGGAAGTTTAAATAAGCATAATTCCTTTATTTTATATCTCATCGCACCTTTAATTATTGTACTTTTATTTATCCCAATTTTATTTATCGTCATTTTATTTATCGCACTTTAAATTATCGCACTTTTAGTATCGTTATTTACTTTACGCTTTAAATTAAATCATTTGTATATTTAATATTTTACATTAGGTTTTAATTGCGACTTAAGACATAAAATCAACAAACCGGTCATTAAACGGTAAAAACCCCCTTTTATAATAATAATAATACTACTTATATATATATTTATACAAATATAGTTTAAAATAAATATAGCGTTAAATTTAGTTGTATCCCTGTGGAATGAACCGGACTTACTAAAAACTACACTACTCTACGATTAGGTACACTGCCTATAAGTATTGTAGCAAGGTTTAGGTATATCCACTCTATAAATAAATAAATAACTTGTGTAAAATAGTATCGTATTTAATAGTATTTCGCAATAACAATATAACTAATTCGTATACACCTCGCATAACATCAAGTATTTTTGGCGCCGCTGCCGGGGAACTTCAACAACGCCGAAAGCGAAACGCTATAAAAATTAGTTTTTATGATATTTTTGTAAAAATATAATATTTCTTATTTTGTAAAAATATTTTGTTAAAGATACAAAAATATAAAAACATAAAAAAAGTAATATATATATATATATATATATATATATATATATATATATATATATAAGTGTGTAAAAAGAAAATATATTTTAAAGTATAAAAGTATTTTCTTTAATTTTTATTATAAATATTACTTATATAAATTTAGTAAAGATTATAAAATAAAATAAAAAAAATACGATCTGAACCTGCGTGTTTTGAGTCTGCATCAAACTAAACCTATATGGCCATGCGATCGCATGACCATATAAGTTGATTCTTATGCGGTCGCATGAGTAAAGTTGACAGGCCATACCTCGTATAGCATTAAATGCTGGATTAGGGTTTATAATTTAATTAATATTATTAAATCATTAGGTTTTAATTAAAATATTATTATTATTTAGGTTTTAATTATTTAACATATTATTAATTCTAGTTTTCATTTATAATTTGTAATATTGAGTTTTATAGTTTAATACTTTTATAAAATATAATATAAAAAATAATATTTTTATAAAATTTGTATTTTTATGACCTAGTTATAAAGTATTTTTTTTACTACTTATATATTATAAATTAAAATAAAAATATATATATATATATATATATATATATATATATATATATATATATATATATATATATATATATATATATATATATACATATATATGTATATATATATATATGTATATATATATATATATGTATAATCTAGACTTTATATATAAAATTAATAAGTATTTTTATAGATTTTAAAAATATAAATTTATATAAATATTTTGTAATATTTAGAAAATTAAAATCATAATAATAATTAAATTGAAACTGGGCCGAAGCCTATCGAAGCCCAACAGCAGGCCTGGTAACTTGTTTCATGCGATCGCATGGATCAGACGCCCAAATCTCAAGCGGTCGCATGAGTTAGTCTGACAGCTGAAACCTAGTATGCAATTAATACGGTTTAGGGTTTAAATTAATTATTATTATTATTATTAACCTAATTAGAGTTAATTATTTTATTATTTAGTTTAGTTTTTAATTAATTTGTAAAGTTAAGTTTTAAGTAGTTTTATTAATATAAAATTAGTACTTTTATAAAATAATTATATAAAAATAATATTTTTATAAAAATAAGTAATTTTCTCATTTTTTGTATCTTTTTATAAATTGAATTTTTTTTAGTTTAATTTGTAAATTGTATATTTATCGTTCGTAATTAGTTTAAACTTAGTATTTGCCGTAGCCATTTTATATTTCTAGATTTTTAGGCTTTGCCGTAAAATCCCTTAAGTGCTTTTTCTTTAGATTAAGATTTAGGCGCTTTAGAAATTTGCGACGTCGCTTATTGCTTTAATATTTTATAGATTTTAGTGCCTAATTAAGTAACTGTCATTTTAGATATATAATTCCTTTTAAGCTTTAATACCTTTAGACGAAACTTTTAATATTTAGTTTTTAGACTTTTAAGTTTCGACACTTTACTTTCTTATTTTGATTTTTCGACCTTTTATTTTTCGACGTTTTTCGACGCACTCTTTTTCTTTCTCATTTCTACGCTCTAGTTTTTAGGACATAGAATTTTATTTATTTTCTTTAAACTTCGACGAAAAAATTATTTTAAGCGGTTAAATTGATAGACATCCAAAAATTTCTGGTTCGTAGTAATAGTTGGATTTGTTAGTGGCGAGTTGTGGGCTTCCGATTTAAAGGGTCCTGGCTACCTGCTGCATCAACGTGGGCAAAAATAGAAAAGTCTATTAATTTGATAACTTATATAATTTTTTATCTTTTATAACTAATAGGATATTCAGTGAATGCACCGAGCAAAATGTTCACCACCTTTCATACGTTCACCACCTGTAACTCGATCAAGACATCTAGCCAATATTGTCGCCGTTGATTTTTCTTTAGAATCGCCATCTAGTCGACCAAGTACTCCAATTCAAATTTCCGATAATCCATTTTTTGAACCCGACCTCACAATTGAGAATCCGGAGGATATTCAGGGACAATTCAGAGATCCTGAACCACAAATCACTCATCCAGAGATTGTCGAGGAAGAAACCATTAAATCAGAATCCTCGAGTGATTCAGATTCAACAAATTCAATCATGGAGAATCTGGAACCTCTAAGTATGGAAGACTGAATGAGGGCTAAACGCACTGACCAAGGTCGCGCAAATACTCAACCAGACATTAACGCACCAGATTATGAAATCAAAGGACAAATCCTACACATGGTAACTAATCAATGCCAATTTAGTGGTGCTCCAAAGGAAGATCCAAACGAACATCTTCGTACCTTTAATAGGATCTGTACTCTTTTAAAAATCAGAGAAGTAGAGGATGAACAGATATATCTCATGTTATTTCCCTGGACTTTAAAGGGAGAAGCCAAAGATTGGTTAGAATCGTTACCTGAAGGGGCGATTGATACATGGGATGTCTTAGTTGAAAAATTTCTTAAACAATTCTTTCCGACATCTAAAGCTGTGAGACTTTAAGGAGAAATAGTTACGTTCACACAAAAGCCAAATGAAACATTATATGAGGCATGGACAAGATTTGGAAAGTTGTTGAGAGGATGTCCTCAACATGGTTTAGACACTTATCAAATAGTACAAATATTCTACCAAGGATGCGATATTACTACACGAAAAGACATCGATATAGCAGCTGGTGGTTCCATTATGAAGAAAACTGCAACTGAAGCTTACAAAATTATTGATAACACTGCTTCTCACTCACATGAGTGGCACCAAGAAAAAGACATCGTTAAATCATCTAAAGCGGCTAGAGCCGATTCTAGCCATGACTTTGATTCCATTTCCGCAAAGATAGATGCTTTTGAGAGACGAATGGAAAAGATGACTAAGGATATTCGCAATACGCATTAGTTGTGAGCAGTGTGGAGGACCACATTTGACAAAAGATTGTCTCAGTATTAAACAAACAATGGAACAAAGAGAGAATGTTTCATACATGAACCAAAGGCCGAAAAATAATTATCAAAATAATTATCAACCGCCAAGACCAAACTACAATCAAAATCAGAATTATAACCGAAATGTTCCATACAATAACCAACAAGGTCATAACAATCAAAAAGTATCTAATAATACTTACAATCAGCAAAGATCTATTTTTCCAAATAAACCACCACAAACCGATGATAAAAAGCAAAAATTTAGAAGATATGATGTCGAAGCTAGTTGAATCTCAAACTCAATTTTTCACATCTCAGAAACAAACTAATGAACAAAATGCTCAAGCATTTAGAAATCAACAAGCTTCAATCCAAAATCTGGAACAAGAAGTGAGCAACCTAGCAAGGTTGATAGGTGAAAGAAAACCAGGGAGTCTACCTAGCGATACAAATGCTAACCCACGAAATGAAACAGCTAAAGCCATTACCACGAGAAGTGGTATTACACTTAAATCATCTGAAATACCTGTAATTTCTGATGACTCTATTCCTAGACCACAGGTACTACAGCCTGAGCAAGATAAGGAAAAAGAACCGGTAGTTGAAAAGGTTAATGAAGATAACACAGTTAAGGCTAAACCTTATGTTAAACCATACCAACCACTACTTTCTTACCCAAGTAAAATGAGAAAAGAAAGACTTGAAGCCGAGCAATCCAAATTCTTGGATATGTTTAAACAAATAAATGTCAATCTTCCTTTCATTGATGTGATATCAGGAATGCCAAGATATGCTAAATTCTTGAAAGATCTGATCACAAATAGAAAGAAAATGGAAGAACTCTCGGCTGTTACTATGAATGCTAATTGTTCTGCAGTACTGTTGAATAATCTACCAGAGAAACTCTCAGATCCAGGAAGTTTCACAATTCCATATTTTCTGGGTAGTCTTAGTTCAATAGAAGCATTGGCAGACTTAGGTGCTAGTATAAATTTAATGCCATATTCATTACACGCTAAACTAGATCTTTGAGAATTGAAACCAACACGAATAAGTATACAACTAGTCGATCGATCAGTAAAATATCCTAGAGGGATAATGGAGAACATGCTAGTTAAAGTTGGTACTTTAGTATTTCCAGTAGATTTTGTTATTCTGGACATGGAAGAAGATTCTCGAGTTCCTCTCATATTAGGAAGACCATTTTTAAACACGGCTAAAGCAATAATAGACGTGTTCGGTAAGAAACTGACCCTAAGTATAGAGGACGAGAGTGTTACCTTTTCTGTGGATAGAGCCATGCAACAACTGCAATCTGCAGATGATACATGTTATTATGTTCAGACTATAGATTCACATGCAGAATTGTTACAAGAATTTCTAGAATTACAAGGAACAGGAGAATGTTCTTTAGGAGAAGGAACTGAACCAATTGATGAAGCTGAAATGTTAGCTACACTCATGGCTAATGAATATGAACCACCAACAGAAGAACTTCAAATGCTAAAAGAGGAAGACAGATATCGATATAAATCATCGATAGAAGAACCACCGATATTAGAGTTAAAGCCACTTCCAAACCATTTGGAATACGCTTATTTACATGGTGAATCTGAATTACCTGTAATAATATCATCTTCTCTTACTAAAAATGAAAAATCTCAACTCATTTCTGTGTTAAAAGCTCATAAACCAGCTATTGCATGGAAGATTCATGACATTAAAGGTATAAGTCCTTCGTATTGCACACATAAAATCCTTATGGAAGAAGGTCATAAAATGTATGTGCAACGCCAACGAAGACTAAATCCTAATATGCAAGATGTTGTTAAGAAAGAAATTATTAAACTGCTAGATGCAGGTTTAATTTATCCAATCTCTGATAGTCTATGGGTAAGCCCAGTTCAATGCGTACCTAAGAAGGGTGGCATGACTGTCATCACAAATGAAAAAAATGAGCTTATTCCTACTAGGACTGTAACAGGATGGCGTGTTTGTATTGATTATAGAAAATTAAATGACGCCACCAGAAAAGATCACTTTCCCTTACCTTTCATTGATCAAATGTTGGAAAGGTTAGCCGGGAATAGTTACTATTGTTTTCTTGACGGTTTTTCTGGATATTTTCAAATTCCAATAGCACCCGAGGACCAAGAGAAAACCACATTCACGTGCCCTTATGGTACTTTTGCTTATAAACGCATGCCATTTGGACTTTGCAACGCCCCTGCAACCTTTCAAAGGTGCATGATGGCGATTTTTCACGACATGATAGAAGAATGCATGGAAGTTTTCATGGATGACTTTTCAGTCTTCGGTGATACTTTTGAAACATGTCTAGTTAATCTTGAACGAATGCTTATTAGATGCGAACAATAAAATCTAGTTCTTAATTGGAAGAAATGCCATTTCATGGTTAGAGAAGGCATCGTTCTTGGTCACAAAATTTCAAAGGAAGGAATTAAAGTGGACAGAGCTAAAGTAGATGTAATTGCTAAACTTCCATATCCCACCAATGTTAGAGGAGTTAGGAGTTTTCTAGGGCATGCCGGTTTTTACCGACGTTTCATAAAAGATTTTTCTAAAATTCCTCATTCATCTTTTCGGATGAATGCATCAAATATTTTAATATTCTTAAAGAAAAACTCACTAATGCGCCGATCATGATAACTCCAAATTGGAATCTACCATTTGAACTCATGTGCGATGCAAGTGATTTGGCAATGGGAGCCGTTTTAGGACAAAGGATTGAAAAACGATTTCAACCTATATATTATGCTAGTAAGATGTTACAAGGAGCACAAACGAATTACACAGCTACTGAAAAAGAACTCCTTGCTATTGTCTTTACTTTTGACAAATTTCATTCATATCTCGTTCTAGCAAAAACGGTGGTCTATACTGACCATTCTGCTCTTAGATACCTATTTTCAAAACAAGATGGCAAACCATGACTAATCCGTTGGATCTTACTCTTACAAGAGTTCAATATTGAAATCCGAGATAAAAAGGGAGCAGAAAATCTCGCCGTTGATCATCTTTCTCGTCTTGAAAGTCCCGAATTAGAAGTTCTAAATGAATCAGCCATACAAGATAACTTTCCTGATGAATATCTTTTGAAGATCGATTATAATGAAATTCCATGGTTTGCAGACTATGCAAACTACTTAGTATGTAGATTCCTTGAAAAAGGGTTGTCGTACCAAAAATGAAAGAAATTCTTTAGTGATATAAAACACTATTTCTGGGAAGATCCACATTTGTTTAAAAGTTGTCCCGATGGAATAATCCGCCGATGTGTATTCGGGGATGAAGCTAGTCAAATCTTAAACCATTGTCACACAGGACCAACAGGAGGGCATTATGGGCCTCAACTTACCGCAAGAAAAGTCTATGACGCTGGATTCTATTGGCCTACAATTTTCAAAGAAGCGCACCTTCTTTGTAAATCCTGTGATGCTTGTCAAAGGGCTGGAAAAATAAGTCAACGTGATGAAATGCCACAAAATGTCATTCAAGTATGTGAAGTATTTGACGTTTGGGGTATTGACTTTATGGGTCTATTTCCAAAATCTTATAATAATCTCTATATTCTCGTTGCTATTGATTATGTATCTAAATGGGCGGAAGCACAAGCTCTCTCAACTAACGATGCATGAGTTGTAGTCAATTTTTTAAAACGTCTTTTTGCTAGGTTTGGAACACCGAAAGCTTTAATAAGTGATCGGGGTACCCATTTTTGTAATAATCAACTTGAGAAAGTTCTCAAAAGATATGGAGTAACTCATAAAATCTCAACCGCTTATCATCCACAAACAAGTGGACAAGTTGAAAATACTAACCGAGCATTAAAACGTATTCTAGAGAAAACCGTAGGATTAAATCTGAAGGAATGGTCGATGAAATTGGAGGATGCACTCTGGGCTTTTAGAACAGCCTACAAAACTCCAATTGGAACCACACCTTTTAAACTTGTTTACGAAAAAGCATGTCACCTTCCAGTAGAAATTGAGCACAAAGCATTTTGGGCATTGAAGACATGTAATCTTGATTTACATGAAGCCGGACGTCTACGATTAAGTCAATTAAACGAATTAGAAGAACTAAGACATGAAGCATATGAAAATTCGTTAATCTATAAAGAAAGAACGAAGAAATGGCATGATAAAAGAATCAGAAGTTCAAAAGAATTTAAGGAAGGAGACAGAGTTCTTCTTTTCAATTCACGATTCAAGCTATTTCCTGGAAAATTGAAATCAAGATGGTCTGGACCATTTATAGCCAAAAGAGTTTTCCCATATGGAACAGTAGAGTTAATAAATTCAAATGGGATTGAATTTAAGGTTAATGGTCACAGAGTTAAACATTACATAGATAATCTAATGGAAGTTGAAGATGAAGTTAATCACAATTTCGACACCACAGCTAACTAAGTGTGGGAAGAATCGAATCATTTAAGGGTAATATGTATTTCTGTTAGAGTTAGATTTTCTGTTTTCGTGTAGTTCTCGAAAATGGAATCCGAATGGTCTTTCCCTAGCAGACCCTAAAGAACTAGTCTTCTCCCCCCATTCTGAATTTTTATTTTTTTTTAGGTTTTATGAGATGAAGAATTCCTTTGATCTGAACCATGGTCTACTACTACACGCTTTGATTACTAAACGTAATAATAACACTTTCCCGAGTGAACTGGTATCCTTCATAAGAGGCAAAATGGATGAAGTAAGGAAAGAACTCAGGAAAGATCATCATAAAACACATTTTGTTAAAGGAAAATCAAAATCCGCAACAAAAAGAAGAGCACGACACCTTGAAAGATGTCATAAATGCAGAAAATGGTCACACGAAGGTAAATTCTCGAACAATCAAACATATTCAAATACCGAATTTGTTACTCTATGCAGAGAAGGACCGTTCATATGTTTAGAAGAAAAGTTATTGAAGAATCGAGGTTACGCTTAAGTAGCTATGGAAAACCAAATCACACGACTCTCCTATGAGTCGGCTAAAGCAGGTCTCTGAGAATTCTATCTCACAGGTAAGTATGTACAGTTTTTATTTTATTTTTATTGCTTTTAACCTTTTGATAATAAACACTGAATCGTTCGCTATAAAGTGGTAAATTGATATTCAATAAAATTATGTATGCGAAACCGAAATTATTGATATCATGCAAAAATTTATTACATCACTGTGAAATTTACCGTTTATTCATAAGGTATAAATATCTTTAATCAATCAATTCAAAATATTTCAAAAATTCGTCAGGAGTAAAATTAGGTAATATAGCCGAAATTACTTTACTCAAAAGAGGGGTGTATATTTTTGATAATGTTTGATTGATTAAAGTGGGATAAAAGACCAAAAAGATTTTTAATTTTAATTTTTACCTTGTTTTTAAATTAATATTAAATTATTATTATAAATTTTTAAAACCAATATATTTAATTTTTTAAATATTTTAAAAATTAATATTTTCAATATAAGTTTGTAAAATTAATGTATAAAAATATTAAAGATATTTATATGAATTTTTAATTTTATGCATTTTAAATTTGGTGTGAATTTAAAAACAAAAATGTACTTTATTTCATTAAGTTAAAAATATGATTTTTAAAATTCGTCGTGAGTTGAAGACTAGGTAGTTGAACCGAAATTGCTTTACCCGAAGGCGGGACGAGAAATTTTATTATCATTATTTTTAATTTTAACGATCTAAAGTATGCCAAAAACATTAAAAAATCCAAAAATCTTAGCTTTTAAAACAACGCTTTAAAAAGACAAATTTTTAAAATTTTGTCGAGGGACGAACTAGGTCAACGTACCGAAACGCCCTCAATATAAAAGGAAACAAAAGTTTAAATTTATTTCATTTTTGTTTTTACAAGTCAAAGTTTTTTTATAAAAAAAAAAAAAAAAAATATACCCCATGCGATCGCATGGGGTTTGCAAAGATAAACCATGCGATCGCATGGAGCTAAAAAACTGGTCAGGAACAAAAGCAGTCGACCTGGTCTTTGTCTTCCCACTTCAACACACACACATACACGAAAACTCTCTCAAACACCCTCAAATTTCACCAAATTTTCACCAAAATCAACAAAATTTGTCACAATAATCCGCTATAATCATGTCTTTTCTCAGATGAGGAAGCAGAAAGGTAAAAATTTCACCTCTAAACTCATAAATTTCCTACTTTTTGTGATAATTTTAATTAATTGCAATAATTTGATTTTGTTAATTTCTAGTGTAATTAGAGTTAAATTGTTAGTATATTATGCATGTATAACCTAGATTGATGCTATTTAACATGATTTGAAGCCAAAAATTTCAATTTTTTTAGAAATCTAGGGTTTGTGTTCTTGAGCAATTTGGGGCTTTTTGATATAAACAGGTTATGGCCGATTTTTGTTATGAATTAGTGCTAAATTAAGTAGTGTAACACGTTTAGGTTGTTAATTGATCCAAACTTTGATCATAAACATGATTTTTGAGAATTAAAGTGGACTTTTTAAGTCTAAAATTCATTAACTTGATTAATTTGATATAAATGCCAAATGAAACTTGTTTAATTGCTAGTAATGATTATTTTGACATGTTATTTGAGATAAAAGCTTATGAACTTTGTAAACATTTTCATATATGATTATTTGAAAATGTGTAGAATTGATAAAAATATGAAAATGAGTATAAGTTTAATATGGATTAAACATGTTATTGTAATTGTTTTAATTTGTTATTTTGCTAACACTAATGCATATTTGGATGCATAAATTTTGTGTTTAATGTGTTTTGCAGAGAAATACAGATACGAACGGTGCATCATCGTCTAAGCAACCTGATCCGGAACCACAACCAGAGATGCAATGTCACGAACCGGAACAACAACCTGAACAACAATAACATTATGATGAACACGTGCCATACTATGAACCCGAACCACAATTTTTTATTGCCTACGTAGTATTTCCCGTTCACCATATAATAGAACACCCAACAATTCATGAAGAACAGTTGCATCCTTGATAGAAGTTGGAGAGATTACCCGACATACCAAAGTAACAAATTTAAGTTTTGGACCAAAAATGTAGAAGTACCAAGGGTAATAGAATGGGAGCCTTTGGAAAGGGTCCACCTAGCTAACCCAGTTAGGCAGCATCTAATCCAAAGGTATGGCAGCTCTTCTTTTTCCGATTTAGATCGTTTATTTACCACTCGTAGGCCTGTGTATAAAGAGTGGTGTGTTGAACTAATGAGTACTATAGCTTTTAATAAGGATGTAGATAGGTTAGATGATAGGAGTTTTCTTAGATTTTTACTTAGCCGTAGGATGTACAGGATGTCCATGCTGGACATGGCCAGAGCTTTACAGATTTACACTCCCGCTGAATTACTATCACCTGATTGTACAAATTTGATTTATCTTGGTGAGAGGGTAGATAGAAATTCTGACGCTAACACCATCTGGAGGCGTATGTCAAATTTTAATGTGTTTACGTAGGGAGGAAGACACTCCTATTTAGATATTAATAAAGCCGAGCTTCGTATAATACATAGATTCTTAGCAAACTCGATTACACAAAGAGGTAACAACAAGGAGAAAATGACCTTACACGATTTATTTTACCTTAAGTGCATTCGAGACACTAGAGGCTTTGTTAATATCCCCTACTGTGTTGGTTTTTATCTGTCCAAAATGGTGGAAGGTATACAGGATGGGGGAATAATAGGAGGAGGTATTTTTGTTACTTTCATTGGAGAGTATTTAGGTGTAGATAGGGAACAAGGGGGTCTAATGATAGAGGTTAGGGAACAATACGAGACTTTAGGTTTACAAGTCTATCAAGGTGCAAAGGTATTGACTAGGAGACGTAATCAGGCAATACCATATCCGGGCTGCCATCCACATGTAGAGAGGGGTTCGGATGAGGAGATGGAGGAAGCGGATGACATTAGGGATGTCATTAGGGATAGTGCTACTGACGTTTTCCAGCGTATAGATGAGGTAGAAATGACTAACGAGGCTAGGCATCGTCAGTATGAGCAGTGGCACGCCGAGAATGTGTACGAGAACTCCAGACGACGCCAGCATGATAGATGACACTATCATCAGCAACAGATCATGAGCCAGCTATCATATCAGGTACCGCATAACTACGTCCCGACTCGACCTGCTTACTATCCGCCACATCAGCCCGATATGCGACCACCCTTTACCTTGTACGACCCTAACCAAGCCTATCAGGACACCTATCATCAACCATGGAACCCGAGCGATGACATGAACTGAAACCCCTATCCATATTGATATAGTTCTGTTGGTGATTTCTATATTTTTATTGTTTTTATCTACTTATGTTTAAACATATAATATTGTGATACTTTTATGAAAATTTTCACATTTTTATTATTTTGTACTAATATTTCATATTTGATTTGAAAGTGGGATATTAAGTTCCATTTCAAATTATCATGCATGTTTATATTTGTATATTTGTATATTGTCAATTGTACAAAACAGGGTAGAACAACGTATTTTCAAAGACTGGCATTAAGTTTAGCAAAAACTATTAATTTTGACGATAAAATGCAAAATATATGTGAAATAACAACAGACAGAATGAACAAATAAAGTACATCATTTATCATTCAAAGTAAACAACAATATGTTTGAAAACTTTGGTAAAATTTAATCATTTTTCTACGCTAATCACCCTCAATAATTTAAATTGTTACTGATTTCTTGCAAATGAGGGCATTGTAAGATCTTAAGTGTGGGAATGGGTTAAATTCTTTCGGGTTTTAAAATTTTAATTTAAACACTTGGTTACCATTAAAAATACTAGTAACGCAGTAGTTGTATTAGAATCTAGTGCTCTCTGATAATAAAGAACAGCCCTAGTCTTATATACTGACTACCCAATTCTAGTAAAATTTTTAATTTTTTTCAAATAAATGAATTCAAAATCATGTTTATACATATTTATGAACGATAAAATTAGGTGTTAACACCGAAATTATTGTTACCTCGGAAAGGATATAAATTGATAAACAACCCAAAATGCTTGAATTCATTTAAAATGGAATAGAGGAGAATAAAAAGGCAAAGAAAGGAAAATAAAAGCCAATTGTGGGAAAAATTTACCAAGTTATTTAGAGCATATATCACATATTTTTGTACAAATAATTGAAGATACTTTTGTTTTGGACGATTTTAATCAAGTTTTGCCCAGTTTATTGTAATGGAATTTAAAAGGAAGTAAAGTCTTCCGAGAAAAAGACACGCGCTTCTTGATTTAGGTCAGGAAGTTGTCGTCCAGACCAGTTGTAGAGTCTATGAAAAACCTTGAAAAGTTTTCTCGAAAATCAGCTGGAAATCCATGGACCTCAGCATCAAACAGGGTCGCCAACTAGTCAGATGATGTGTGCGAGGCGTACTAGGAAATAGTGTATATTTTACTAGGAAATACAATTAAATATGATACAATTTTACACAAGATATTTATTTATTTATAGAATGGATATACCTAAACCTTGCTACAACACTTATAGGCAGTGTACCTAATCGTACAGTAGTGTAGTTTTTAGTAAGTCCGGTTCGTTCCACAGGGAAATCTTTTAAACAAAGCTTAACGCTATATTAGTTTTAATTTATAAAAATACAAATATATATATAAGTAATATTATTATTATAAAAGGGGGTTTTTACCGTTTAATGACCGGTTTGTCGATTTTTAAAACTTTAGTCGTAGTTAAAACCTAATGTAAAATATTAAAAATAAATACAACTTAATTTAAAGCGTAAAGTAAATAACGATAATGAAATTGCGATAAATAAAAGTGCGATAAAATAAACTTGCGATAATTAAAAAGTACGATAATTAAAAGTGCAATTAAATACAATAACAATAAATAAAAGTGCAATAATTAAAAGTGCAATTAAATATGAAAATAAAGGAATTATGCTTATTTAAACTTCCATAATCATGATGTTTGACGTGTTGATTTTAGTTTATTCCCATGGGTTAATTGTCCTTTGTCCTGGATTATTTAATATGTCCGTCTGGTTTTTGTCCACAACAGTCCATCAGTTATAAATATAAAGTGCGAGTGTCCTCGTAAAATTATCCTTATATCCAAAGTTAAATATTCTAACTAATTGGGGACTTAAACTGTAACAAGGTCTTAATACTTTGTTTAATAATTACACCAGGATATCGACTGCGTGTAACCCAAGGTTTTAATACTTTGTTATCAATTATGCCAAGTGTCCTTGTACATAATTTCACCCCTGTTTTAATAATTCCATAGACTATTAATCCATTCCCGTGTCCGGTTAAATGAACGATTATTCGTACATATAAATATCCCGCCCATCGTGTCCGATTGAGTCTATATGGTTATTTATAGGTACGTCCAATTGTAAATCTTTATATTAAAATTAACAAACTATCATTTAGTTAAACAAATATAAAGCCCATTAATAGCCCATAGTCTAATTTCCACAAGTGTCGTTCTTTTATCCAAACCCCAATTATGGTACAAAGCCCAATTACCCAATTTTAGTAATTAGCCCAGCATCATGATTACTTCGTTTTAAATAAGCATAATAATAACTTAGCTACGAGTCATTAATGTAAAAAGGTTAAACATAACTTACAATGATTAAAAATAGCGTAGCGTTACACGGACAGAATTTCGACTTACACCCTTACAACATTCGCTAACATACCCTTATTATTAGAATTAAAATTAAAATTAAAATTAAAATTATATATATATATATATATATATATATATATATATATATATATATATATATATATATATATATATATATATATATATATACGTAAGAGATAGATTAGAAAAAGATGTGTAAAAATTGGCCGAATGCTTGGCCTTTTATAGGCCCACGTAATACTGTTTGACCTCTGCGAGTGCGGAGGTTTTTGTCTTCAAAGCTCCGCGAGTGCGGAGCCCCTGATTCCAGCTAACATAAGTTTGGCTCCTAGTTTGCCGACGGATTTTATTATATAAATATAATATAAATATATAATTTATATAATTAATTATATATTATATTATATTTATATACATAATTAATTTGTAACTTTCAGTCCGTTGCGTCGTACGTTGAAAGCTGGTTCATGTCTCGGTTTCGGATTTTCGAACGTCCTTTCGTATAATTTAATATCTTGTACTTTGCGTTTCGCGTCTTGTACTCTTGTAATTTTGAGACGTTTCTCATCAATAATTGGAACCTCTTTGATTGTACTTTGTACTTTTGAGCTTTTTGGTCGTTTGCGTCTTCAATTCGTCGAATCTGTCTTTTGTTTTCACCTTTTATTATTTAAACGAATATCACTTGTAAATAGAACAATTGCAACTAAAAGCTTGTCTTTCTTGAGGGATAATGCTATGAAATATATGTTTGTTTTTAGCATTATCAAATATTCCCACACTTGAGCGTTGCTTGTCCTCAAGCAATATAGTCTTGAAATACTAGAATCACTTCTTTATTCTTCACACTTTGTACATCAGTGATTTCATTACGGCGGTATGAACAATGGTAGTAACGTTATGGTTTACAGTCCCACATGACTATAAAAATTTAGATCCGTTAGGAAATTGGATCTTTATGAAAACATTTGATCTTTTGAAAATTAAATCTAGTTTTTACCCTAGATAAGTTTTCTGGAATAACCCTTCACCGGTGTTTGCAAATTGTTTTTGTGGGTTTGGTGGGTTTCAGATTTGAAAATTTTAGCTCAAAACTTGCGGTTTTGTGTCACCCACTTGCTAACCTTGTATTGGGAAATTAACACATCCAGTATACTTGTTCCGTATATTACCTTTCGGTAAACTACCGTCCGGTTGTAAAGGAAAGCGTTGAACAAGCAACTGTTAAGGCAATGTCCCCTGACATGCTTTTAATTATGGTTTATAACGTATCGGATGCAATTACTATCCTTTGTAGGAGCAATAGTAAAGCTCACCCTTATAATTTTTCGGTCTGGCACAAGGTCCTGTCTTTGACCATGCTATGCAACCACCGTTCTTAAGGTTGACACCCGAATTGGTTCAGGTGACCTAATGAATTCCAGGTGAATTCTTAGGATTTTACGTTCAATGGTAATGAACGCATTGAAAATGGGTTTTCAGAAAACAAATCGATTTGTAATTTTGATCAAAATATTTTCTCGTTCAAGCTCGAGTTTAGATATCATCGAATTCCATGAGTTTGTAATTCTCAATCTTTAAGGTCAATCTCAAGGATTGAGTAATATCAGTCTTAAAAGCTGATTTTTGATCTTTAAAGGAGATTATCCTTTCTGGGGATCTAATTCATTAGTCTTATCCAGCTAATTTTCATGGCGTCCTCCCCATTTTACAAGACAGATCCTCTCATGGTTAGGATAAGTCTGACCACTTGGCGACCCTGTTTGATGCTGAGGTCCGTGGATTTCCTGCTGATTTTAGAGATGACTTTTCTAGATTTTTAGTCAACCTACAGCTGGTCTGGACGACAACTTCATGACCTAAATCAAGAAGCGCGTTTCTTTTTCGGAAGACTTTACTTCCTTTAAATGATGGAATTGATTCATAGTGTAGATCCATCTTTCTTATAGTAAATCGGGTAAAACTGTTTAGTTTAGTCCAAAGCAAAAGTATCTTCAATTATTTGTTACAGAAATATGTGACATATGTTTAAAATAATTTGGTAAATTTTCCCACACTTGGTTTTTATTTTCTTTTATTTGCCTTTTTATTGTCCTCTATTCCATTTTAAATGAATTCTAACATTTTGGTTTGTTTCTCAATTTATGTCCTTTCCGAGGTAACAATAATTTCGGTGTTAACACCTAGTTTTATCGTTCATAAATATGTATAAACATGATTTTGAGTTCATTTAATTGAAAATTTTGAAAATTTTTACTAGAAGTGGGTAGTCAGTATATAAGACTAGGGCTGTTCTTTGTTATTAGAGAGCACTAGATTCTAATACAACTACTACGTTACTAGTATTTTTAATGATATCCAAGTGTTTAAGTTAAAAATTTTAAAAATCCGGAAGAATTTAACCCCTTCCCACACTTAAGATCTTACAATGCCCTCATTTGCAAGAAATCAGTAACAATTTAAATTATTGAGGGTGATTAGCGTAGAAAAATGATTAAATTTTACCAAAGTTTCCAAACATATTGGCGTTTGTTTGCTGAATGATAAATGGTGCACCTCATTTGTTCATTCCGTCTGTTGGTACATCACATTTGTTTTTCATTTTTTTCGTCAAAAGTACTAGATTTTGCTGAACTTTGGTCCAGACCATCTTGATTTCAATTTTCCAGGAAATAGCTTGAATCGTGAATTGAAAAGAAGAACTTTGTCTCCTTCCTTAAATTCTTTTGAACTTCTGATTCTTTTATCATGTCATTTCTTCGTTCTTTCCTTATAGATTAACGAATTTTCGTATGCTTCATGCCTTAATTCTTCTAATTCGTTTAATTGACTTAACAGTAGATGTCCAGCTTCATGTAAATCAAGATTACATGTCTTCAAAGCCCAAAATACTTTGTGTTCAATTTCTACTGGAAGATGACATGCTTTTTCGTAAACGAGTTTAAAAGGTGTGGTTCCAATTGGAGTTTTGTAGGCTGTTCTAAAAGCCCAGAGTGCATCCTCCAATTTTATGGACCATTCCTTCGGATTTGATCCTACAGTTTTCTCTAGAATACGTTTTAAAGCTCGGTTGGTATTTTCAACTTGTCCACTTGTCTGTGGATGATAAGCAGTGGAGATTTTATGAGTTACTCCATATCTTTTGAGAACTTTCTCAAGTTGATTATTACAAAAATGAGTTCCCCGATCACTTATTAAAGCTTTCAGTGTTCCAAACCTTGCAAAAAGACGTTTTAAAAAGTTGACTACAACTCGTGCATCGTTAGTCGGGAGAGCTTGTGCTTCCGCCCATTTAGATACATAATCAATGGCAACGTGAATGTAGAGATTATTATGAGATTTTGGAAATGGACCCATAAAGTCAATACTCCAAATGTCAAATACTTCACATACTTGAATGACATTTTTTGGCATTTCATCACGTTGACTTATTTTTCCGGCCCTTTGACATGCATCACAGCATCGTAAACTTTTCTTGCTGTTAGTTGAGGCCCATAATGCCCTCCTGTTGGTCCTGTGTGACAATGGTTTAAGATTTTACTAGCTTCATCTACGAATACACATCGGCGTATTATTCCATCTGGATAACTTTTAAACAAATGTGGATCTTCCCAGAAATAGTGTTTTATATCACTAAAGAATTTCTTTCGTTTTTGGTACGACAATCCTTTTTCAAGGAATTCACATACTAAATAGTTTGCATAGTCTGCAAACCATGGAATTTCATTATAATCTATCTTCAATAGATATTCATCAGGAAAGTTGTCTTGTATGGCCGATTCATTTAGAACTTCTAATTCGGGATTTTCAAGACGAGAAAGATGATCAGCGGCGAGATTTTCTGCTCCCTTTTTTATCTCGGATTTCAATATCAAACTCTTGTAAGAGTAAGATCCAACGGATTAATCGTGGTTTAGCATCTTATTTCGAAAATAGGTATCTAAGAGCAGAATGGTCGGTATAGACCACCGTTTTAGCTACAACGAGATATGAACGAAATTTGTCAAAAGCAAAGACAATAGCAAGGAGTTCTTTTTCAGTAGTTGTGTAATTTTTTTGTGCTCCTTGTAACGTCTTACTAGCATAATATATAGGTTGAAATCGTTTTTCAATCCTTTGTCCTAAAACAGCTCCCATTGCAAAATCACTTGCATCGCACATAAGTTCAAATGGTAGATTCCAATTTGGAGTTATCATAATCGGCGCATTAGTGAGTTTTTCTTTAAGAATATTAAAATATTTGATACATTCATCTGAAAAGATGAATGGAGCATCCTTTTCTAGGAGTTTATTCATAGGAGTGGCAATTTTAGAAAAATCTTTTATGAAACGTCGGTAAAAACCGGCATGCCCTAGAAAACTCCTAACTCCTCTAACATTGGTGGGATGTGGAAGTTTAGCAATTACATCTACTTTAGCTCTATCCACTTCAATTCCTTCCTTTGAAATTTTATGTCCAAGAACGATGCCTTCTTTAACCATGAAATGGCATTTTTCCCAATTAAGAACTAGATTTAATTGTTTACATCTAATAAGCATTCGTTCAAGATTAACTAGACATGATTCAAATGTATCACCGAAGACTGAAAAGTCATCCATGAAAACTTCCATGCATTCTTCTATCATGTCATGAAAAATCGCCATCACGCACCTTTGAAAGGTTGCAGGGGCGTTGCAAAGTCCAAATGGCATGCGTTTGTAAGCAAAAGTACCATAAGGGCACGTGAATGTAGTTTTCTCTTGGTCTTCGGGTGCTATTGGAATATGAAAGTATCCGAAAAAACCATCAAGAAAACAATAGTAACTGTTTTCGGCTAATCTTTCCAACATTTGATCAATGAAAGGTAAGGGAAAGTGATCTTTTCTGGTGGCGTCATTTAATTTTCTATAATCAATACAAACACGCCATCCTGTTACAGTCCTAGTAGGAATAAGCTCATTTTTCTCATTTGTAATGACAGTCATGCCACCCTTCTTAGGCACGCATTGAACTGGGCTTACCCATGGACTATCAGAAATTGGATAAATTAAACCTGCATCAAGCAGTTTAATAATTTCTTTCTTAACAACATCTTGCATATTCGGATTTAATCTTCATTGGCATTGCACATACGTTTTATGACCTTCTTCCATAAGGATTTTATGTGTGCAATACGAAGGACTTATTCCTTTAATATCATGAATTTTCCATGCAATAGCTGGTTTATGAGCTTTTAACACAGAAATGAGTTGAGATTTTTCATTTTCAGTAAGAGAAGACGATATTATTACAGGTAATTCAGATTCACCATGTAAATAAGCGTATTCCAAATGATTTGGAAGTGGCTTTAACTCTAATGTCGGTGGTTCTTCTATCGATGTTTTATATCGATATATGTCTTCTTCTTTTAGCATTTGAATTTCTTCTGTTTTTGGTTCATATCCATTAGCCATAAGTGTAGCTAACATTTCAATTTCATCAATTGGTTCAGTTCCTTCTCCTAAAGAACATTCTCCCGTTCCTTGCAATTCTGTAAATTCTTTTAACAATTCTGCATGTGATTCTATAGTTTGAATATAATAACATGTATCATCTGCAGATTACGGTTGTTGCATTGCTCTATCAACTGAAAAGGTAACACTCTCGTCCTCTATACTTAGGGTTAGTTTCTTACCAAACACGTCTATCATTGCTTTAGCCATGTTTAAAAATGGTCTTCCTAATATGAGAGGAACTTGAGAATCTTCTTCCATGTCCAGAACAACAAAATCTACTGGAAATACTAAAGTACCAACTTTAACTAGCATGTTCTCCATTATCCCTCTAGGATATTTTACTGATCTATCGGCTAGTTGTATGCTTATTCTTGTTGGTTTCAATTCTCCAAGGTCTAGTTTAGTGTATAATGAATACGACATCAGATTTATACTAGCACCTAAGTCTGCCAATGCTTCTATTGAACTAAGACTACCCAGAAAACATGGAATTGTGAAACTTCCTGGATCTGATAATTTTTCTGGTATCTTATTCAACAGCACTGCTGAACAATTAGCGTTCATAGTAACAGCCGAGAGTTCTTCCATTTTCTTTCTATTCGTGATTAGATCTTTCAGAAATTTAGCATATCTAGGCATTCCTGAAATCACATCAATGAAAGGAAGATTTACATTTATCTGTTTAAACATATCCAAGAATTTGGATTGCTCGGCTTCAAGTCTCTCTTTTCTCATTTTACTTGGGTAAGGAAGTGGTGGTTGGTATGGTTTAACATAAGATTTAGCCTTAACTGTGTTATCTTCATTAACCTTTTCAACTACCGGTTCTGTTTCCTTATCTTGCTCAGGTTGTGGTTCTTGTAGAGTAGGAATAGCTTCATCAGAAATTACAGGTATTTCAGGTGGTTTAAGTGTAATACCACTTCTTGTGGTAATGACTTTAGCTGTTTCATTCCGGGGATTAGCATTTGTATCACTAGGTAGACTTCCCGGTTTTCTTTCACCTATTAACCTTGCTAGGTTACTTACTTCTTGTTCCAGATTTTGAATAGAATCTTGTTGATTTCTAAATGCTTGAGCATTTTGTTCATTTGTTTGTTTCTGAGATGTGAAAAATTGCGTTTGAGATTCAACTAGCTTCGTCATCATATCTTCTAAATTCGGCTTTTTATCATCGGTTTGTGGTGGTTTGTTTTGAAAATTAGGTCTTTGCTGATTGTAAGTATTATTGGATACTTGTTGACTACTAGGACCTTGTTGGTTGTTGTATGGAACATTTCGATTATAATTCTGGTTTTGGTTGTAAATCGGTCTTGGCGGTTGATAATTATTCTGATAATTATTTCCAGGCCTTTGGTGAAATGTCCCGTTCTTATTGATTAAAAACGTTCCATATTAATTGATTTCGTTGCGAGGTTTTGACCTCTATATGAGACGTTTTTCAAAGACTGCATTCATTTTAAAACAAACCATAACCTTTATTTCATCAATAAAGGTTTAAAAAACTTTACGTAGATTATCAAATAATGATAATCTAAAATATCCTGTTTACACATGACCATTACATAATGGTTTACAATACAAATATGTTACAACAAAATAAATTTCTTGAATGCAGTTTTTACACAATATCATACAAGCATGGACTCCAAATCTCGTCCTTATTTAAGTATGCGACAGCGAAAGCTCTTAATAATCACCTGAGAATAAACATGCTTAAAACGTCAACAAAAATGTTGGTGAGTTATATGTTTAACCTATATATATCAAATCATAATAATAGACCACAAGATTTCATATTTCAATACACATCCCATACATAGAGATAAAAATCATTCATATGATGAACACCTGGTAACCGACATTAACAAGATGCATATATAAGAATATCTCCATCATTCCGGGACACCCTTCGGATATGATATAAATTTCGAAGTACTAAAGCATCCGGTACTTTGGATGGGGTTTGTTAGGCCCAATAGATCTATCTTTAGGATTCGCGTCAATTAGGGTGTCTGTTCCCTAATTCTTAGATTACCAGACTTAATAAAAAGGGGCATATTCGATTTCGATAATTCAACCATAGAATGTAGTTTCACGTACTTGTGTCTATTTTGTAAATCATTTATAAAACCTGCATGTATTCTCATCCCAAAAATATTAGATTTTAAAAGTGGGACTATAACTTACTTTCACAGATTTTTACTTCGTCGGGAAGTAAGACTTGGCCACTGGTTGATTCACGAACCTATAACAATATATACATATATATCAAAGTATGTTCAAAATATATTTACAACACTTTTAATATATTTTGATGTTTTAAGTTTATTAAGTCAGCTGTCCTCGTTAGTAACCTACAACTAGTTGTCCACAGTTAGATGTACAGAAATAAATCGATAAATATTATCTTGAATCAATCCACAACCCAGTGTATACGTATCTCAGTATTGATCACAACTCAAACTATATATATTTTGGAATCAACCTCAACCATGTATAACTAACTCCAACATTCACATATAGAGTGTCTATGGTTGTTCCAAAATATATATAGATGTGTCGACATGATAGGTCGAAACATTGTATACGTGTCTATGGTATCTCAAGATTACATAATATACAATACAAGTTGATTAAGTTATGGTTGGAATAGATTTGTTACCAATTTTCACGTAGCTAAAATGAGAAAAATTATCCAATCTTGTTTTACCCATAACTTCTTCATTTTAAATCCGTTTTGAGTGAATTAAATTGCTATGGTTTCATATTGAACTCTATTTTATGAATCTAAATAGAAAAATTATAGGTTTATAGTCGGAAAAATAAGTTACAAGTCATTTTTGTAAAGGTAGTCATTTCAGTCGAAAGAACGACGTCTAGATGACCATTTTAGAAAACATACTTCCACTTTGAGTTTAACCATAATTTTTGGATATAGTTTCATGTTCATAATAAAAATCATTTTCTCAGAATAACAACTTTTAAATCAAAGTTTATCATAGTTTTTAATTAACTAACCCAAAACAGCCCCCGGTGTTACTACGACGGCGTAAATCCGGTTTTACGGTGTTTTTATTGTTTTCAGGTTTTAAATCATTAAGTTAGCATATCATATAGATATAGAACATGTGTTTAGTTAATTTTAAAAGTCAAGTTAGAAGGATTAACTTTTGTTTGCGAACAAGTTTAGAATTAACTAAACTATGTTCTAGTGATTACAAGTTTAAACCTTCGAATAAGATAGCTTTATATGTATGAATCGAATGATGTTATGAACATCATTACTACCTTAAGTTCCTTGGATAAACCTACTGGAAAAGAGAAAAATGGATCTAGCTTCAACGGATCCTTGGATGGCTCGAAGTTCTTGAAGCAGAATCATGACACGAAAACAAGTTCAAGTAAGATCATCACTTGAAATAAGATTGTTATAGTTATAGAAATTGAACCAAAGTTTGAATATGATTATTACCTTGTATTAGAATGATAACCTACTGTAAGAAACAAAGATTTCTTGAGGTTGGATGATCACCTTACAATATTGGAAGTGAGCTAGCAAACTTGAAAGTATTCTTGATTTTATGTAACTAGAACTTGTAGAATTTAGGAAGAACACTTAGAACTTGAAGATAGAACTTGAGAGAGATCATTTAGATGAAGAAAATTGAAGAATGAAAGTGTTTGTAGGTGTTTTTGGTCGTTGGTGTATGGATTAGATATAAAGGATATGTAATTTTGTTTTCATGTAAAAAAGTCATGAATGATTACTCATATTTTTGTAATTTTATGAGATATTTCATGCTAGTTGCCAAATGATGGTTCCCACATGTGTTAGGTGACTCACATGGGCTGCTAAGAGCTGATCATTGGAGTGTATATACCAATAGTACATACATCTAAAAGCTGTGTATTGTACGAGTACAAATACGGGTGCATACTAGTAGAATTGTTGATGAAACTGAACGAGGATGTAATTGTAAGCATTTTTGTTAAGTAGAAGTATTTTGATAAGTGTATTGAAGTCTTTCAAAAGTGTATAAATACATATTAAAACACTACATGTATATACATTTTAACTGAGTCGTTAAGTCATCGTTAGTCGTTACATGTAAGTGTTGTTTTGAAACCTTTAGGTTAACGATCTTGTTAAATATTGTTAACCCAATGTTTATAATATCAAATGTGATTTTAAATTATTATATTATCATAATATTATCATGTATGAATATCTCTTAATATGATATATATACATTAAATGTCTTTACAACGATAATCGTTACATATATGTCTCGTTTAAAAATCATTAAGTTAGTAGTCTTGTTTTTACATATGTAGTTCATTGTTAATACACATAATAATATATTTACTTATCATTTAACATAATTAACCAAGTGTATCAATATCTTAATATGATTCATATGTACCTAGTAAGACGTTGTTATAACGATAATCGTCATATATATCGTTTTCGAGTTTCTTAAATTAATAGTCTCATTTTTATGTATATAACTCATTGTTAAAATACCTAATGAGATACATACTTATAATAAAATCATGTTAACTATATATATAACCATATATATGTCATCGTATAGTTTTTACAAGTTTTAAGGTTCGTGAATCACCGGTCAACTTGGGTGGTCAATTGTCTATATGAAACCTATTTCAATTAATCAAGTCTTAACAAGTTTGATTGCTTAACATGTTGGAAACATTTAATCATGTAAATATCAATCTCAATTAATATATATAAACATGGAAAAGTTCGGGTCACTACATTTGGTTTAGATATGAAACATTCTCTCTTTGTTCCATTGTTAGTTCAATACTGAGACAATCTTTTGTTAAATGTGGTCCTCCACACTGCTCACAACTAATTCGTATTGAGTGGATATCTTTAGTCATCTTTTCCATTCGTCTCTCGACAGCATCTATCTTTGCGGAAATGGGATCTAAGTCATGGCTAGAATCGGCTCTAGCTACTTTAGATGATCTAACGATATCTTTTTCTTGGTGCCACTCATGTGAGTGGGAAGCAGTGTTATCAATAATTTTGTAAGCATCAGTTTCTGTTTTCTTCATAATGGAACCACCAGCTGCTATATCAATGTCTTTCCTTGTAGTGATGTCGCATCCTTGGTAGAATATTTGTACTATTTGACAAGTGTCTAAACCATGTTGCGGACATCCTCTCAATAACTTTCCAAATCTTGTCCACGCCTCATATAGAGTTTCATTTGGTTTCTGTGTGAACGTAACAATTTCACCTTGATGTCTCAGGGCTTTAGATGCCGGAAAGAATTGTTTAAGAAATTTTTCAACTAAAACGTCCCATGTATCAATCGCCCCTTCAGGTAACGATTCCAACCAATCTTTGGCTTCTCCCTTTAAAGTCCAGGGAAATAACATGAGATATATCTGTTCATCTTCAACTTCTCTTATTTTAAATAGAGTGCAGATCCTGTTAAAGGTACGAAGATGTTCATTTGGATCTTCCTTCGGCGCACCACTAAATTGGCATTGATTAGTCACTATATGTAGAATTTGTCCTTTGATTTCATAATCTGGTGCATTAATATCTGGATGAGTAATTGCGTGACCTTGGCCAGTGCGTTTAGCTCTCATTCGGTCTTCCATACTTAGAGGTTCCAGATTTTCCATGATTGAATTTGTTGAATCTGAATCACTAGAGGATTCTGATTTAATGGTTCGTTCCTCAACAATCTCTGTTTGAATGATTGGTGGTTCAGGAGAAAAAATTAATGGTTCAGGATCTATGAATTGTCCTTGAATATTCTCCGGATTCTCAATTGTGAGGTCGGGTTCAAAAAATGGATTATCGGAAATTTAAATTGGAGTACTTGGTCGACTGGATGATAATTCTAAAGAAAAATCAACGGCGACAATATTTGCTAGATGTCTTGATCGAGTTACAGGTGGTGAACGTACAAAAGGTGGTGAACGTTTTGCTCGGTGCATTCACTGAATATCCTATTAGTTTTTTTTAAAAGAAAGAAAAATTATATAAGTTATCCAATTAATAGACTTTTCTGATTTTGCCCACGTTTCGAATAGCCAAAAGATGCAGCAGAGGGGCAGGATTCATTTGGTCTCAATATAATTGAGTACTGTTTGGCTCCAATAACCCGGTCCACGTACAAATCCAACTATTACTACGAACCAGAAAATTTTGATGTCTATCAATTTAACCGCTTAAAATAATTTTTCGTTGAAATTTAAGAAATTTAGATAAGAAATAGAGAAAATTCTAAGTCCTAAAAACTAGAATGTCGAGAAATAAGAAAGAAAAAGAGCACGTCGAAAAACGTCGAAAAATAAAAGATTGAAAAATAATAAGCGTCGAAAAATAAAAATAAGAAAGTAGCGCTTCGAAACTTAAAAAGGAACTAAAAACTAAGAATTAAAAGTTGCGTCTAAAAATATTAAAGCTTACAAGGAATTCTATATCTCAAATGGCAATATCTTAAAAAAGTACTAAAAACTTAGAACAGTGTCGCAAAATTCTAAAGCACCTAAATCTTAGTCTAAAGAAAAAGCACTTAAGGGATTTTACGGCAAAGCCTAAAAATCTAGAAATAAAAATAACTATGGCAAATACTATGATTTAAAATTAAATACGAGCGAAAAATACAAATATTACGCTAAAACGAATAAAAAAATACAAAATATAAAAATATACTTAAAGTTGTAAAAAGTACAATTTTTATAAAAATATTATTTTTATATTATTTATTTAATAAAACTATTAATTTTATAAATTAATTAAACTAATTATAACTTAATAATACAAATTAAATAAATAACTAAACTAATTAATTAAATAAAACCCTAAAAACTAGATAATTAAATTAATTAAACCCTAGTTTCGTATTAATTGTAGTCCTAGGTTGACCTGTCAGATTGACCTCCGCGAGTGCGGTTAGGTCCAGTTCAAAAGCTCCGCGAGTCGCGGAGGGTCAAATTTAGGCTGAAAAGGGGTTCGTTTTTGCACAGGTTCAGTTTTTTTCTTTTTATTTTTTTTATGTTTTTCTGTTTTATCAAATATATATAAAATATAAATATAACTAAATATTTTTATAAAACAATAAAATACTTATTTTTAAACTCAAAAGTAAAAATACTTTTTTTTAAACTTTATATATTTTTTAACAAACTCTTTTTGTATTTTTATATTTTTATATTAAAAGTAAAACTTATATTTTTATACGAAGGACTTAATAAAAACTTTTACAAAATTATATTATTATTATTATTATTTTTTTATATCATTAGCGTTACGCTTTCGGCGTTTAAGTTCCCCGGCAGCGGCGCCAAAAATACTTGATGTGTGCGAGGCGTACTAAGAAATAGTGTATATTTTACTAGGAAATACTATTAAATACGATACAATTTTACACAAGATATTTATTTATTTATAGAATGGATATACCTAAACCTTGCTACAACACTTATAGGCAGTGTACCTAATCATACAGTAGTGTAGTTTTTAGTAAGTCCGGTTCGTTCCACATGGAAATCTTTTAAACAAAGCTTAACGCTATATTAGTTTTAATTTATAAAAATACAAATATATATATAAGTAATATTATTGTTATAAAAGGGGGTTTTTACCGTTTAATGACCGGTTTGTCGATTTTTAAAACTTTAGTCGTAGTTAAAACCTAATGTAAAATATTAAAAATAAATACAACTTAATTTAAAGCATAAAGTAAATAACGATAATGAAATTGCGATAAATAAAAGTGCGATAAAATACACTTGTGATAATTAAAAAGTACGATAATTAAAAGTGCAATTAAATACAATAACAATAAATAAAAGTGCGATAATTAAAAGTGCAATTAAATATGAAAATAAAGGAATTATGCTTATTTAAACTTCCATAATCATGATGTTTGACGTGTTGATTTTAGTTTATTCCCATGGGTTAATTGTCCATTGTCCTGGATTATTTAATATGTCCTTCTGGTTTTTGTCCACAACAGTCCATCAGTCATAAATATAAAGTGCGAGTGTCCTCGTCAAATTATCCTTATATCCGAAGTCAAATATTCCAACTAATTGGGGACTTAAACTGTAACAAGGTCTTAATACTTTGTTTAATAATTACACCAGGATATCGACTGCGTGTAACCCAAGGTTTTAATACTTTGTTATCAATTATGCCAAGTGTCCTTGTACATAATTTCACCCCTGTTTTAATAATTCCATAGACTATTAATCCATTCCCGTGTCCGGTTAAATGAACGATTATTCGTACATATAAATATCCCGCCCATCGTGTCCGATTGAGTCTATATGGTTATTTATAGGTACGTCCAATTGTAAATCTTTATATTAAAATTAACAAACTATCATTTAGTTAAACAAATATAAAGCCCATTAATAGCCCATAGTCTAATTTCCACAAGTGTCGTTCTTTTGTCCAAACCCCAATTATGGTACAAAGCCCAATTACCCAATTTTAGTAATTAGCCCAACATCATGATTACTTCGTTTTAAATAAGCATAATAATAACTTAGCTACGAGACATTAATGTAAAAAGGTTGAACATAACTTACAATGATTAAAAATAGCGTAGCGTTACACGGACAGAATTTCGACTTACACCCTTACAACATTCACTAACATACCCTTATTTTAGTAATTAGCCCAACATCATGATTACTTCGTTTTAAATAAGCATAATAATAACTTAGCTACGAGACATTAATGTAAAAAGGTTGAACATAACTTACAATGATTAAAAATAGCGTAGCGTTACACGGACAGAATTTCGACTTACACCCTTACAACATTCGCTAACATACCCTTATTATTAGAATTAAAATTAAAATTAAAATTAAAATTATAATATATATATATATATATATATATATATATATATATATATATATATATATATATATATATATATATACGTAAGAGATAGATTAGAAAAAGATGTGTAAAAATCGGCCGAATGCTCGGCCTTTTATAGGCCCACGTAATACTGTTTGACCTTCGCGAGTGCGGAGGTTTTTGTCTTCAAAGCTCCGCGAGTGCGGAGCCCCTGATTCCAGCTAACATAAGTTTGGCTCCTAGCTTGCCGACGGATTTTATTATATAAATATAATATATATATATAATTTATATAATTAATTATATATTATATTATATTTATATACATAATTAATTTGTAACTTTCGGTCCGTTGCGTCGTACGTTGAAAGCTGGTTCATGTCTCGGTTTCGGATTTTCGAACGTCCTTTCGTATAATTTAATATCTTGTACTTTGCGTTTAGCGTCTTGTACTCTTGTAATTTTGAGACGTTTCTCATCAATAATTGGAACCTCTTTGATTGTACTTTGTACTTTTGAGCTTTTTGGTCATTTGCGTCTTCAATTCGTCGAATCTGTCTTTTGTCTTCACCTTTTATTATTTAAACGAATATCACTTGTAAATAGAACAATTGCAACTAAATATTTGTCTTTCTTGAGGGATAATGCTATGAAATATATGTTTGTTTTTAGCATTATCATCAGACTTATCCGAACCATGAGAGGATCTGTCTCGTACAATGGGGGGCACCGTGCAAATTAGCTTATAAGACTAATGAATCAGATCTCCAGAAAGGATAATCTCCTTAAAGATCAAAAATCAGCTTTTAAGACTGATATTACTCAATCCTTGAGATTGACTTTTAAAGATTGAGAATTACAAACTCATGGAATTCGATGATATCTAAACTCGAGCTTGAACGAGAAAATATTTTGATCAAATTACAAACCGATTTGTTTTCTGAAAACCCTATTTTCAATACGTTCATTACCGTTAAACGTAAAATCCTAGAATTCACCTGGAATTCATTAGGTCACCTGAACCAAATCGGGTGTCAACCGTAAGAACGGTGGTTGTATAGCATGGTCGAAGACAGGACCTTGTGCCAGACCGAAAAAATATAGGGTGATCTTTACTATTGCTCCTACAAAGAATAGTAATTGCATCCAACACGATATAGACCATAATCAAAAGCATGTCATTAGACATTGCCTTAACAGTTGCTTGTTCAACGCTTTCTTTTACAACCAGACGGTAGTTTACCGAAAGGTAATATACGGAGCAAGTAAACTGGACGTGTTGCTTTCCTAATACAAGGTTAGCAAGTGGGTGACACAAAACTGCAAGTTTTAAGCTAAAATTTTCAAATCTGAAACCCACAAAACCCACAAAAATATTTTGCAAACACCTGTGAAGGGTTATTCCGGAAAACTTATCTAGGGTAAAAGCAAGATTGAATTTTCAAAAGATCAAATGTTTTCATAGAGATCCAATTTCCTTAAGGATCTAAATTTTCATAGTCATGTGGAACTGTAAACCACATCATTACTATCATTTTTCATACCGCTGTATTGAAATCACTGATGTACAAAGTGTGAAGAATAAAGAAGTGATTCAAGTATGTTTATATTCAAGTTCTATATTGCTTGAGCACAAGCAACGCTCAAGTGTGGGAATATTTAATAATGCTAAAAACAAACATATATTTCATAGCATTATCCCTCAAGAAAGACAAGCTTTTAGTTGCAATTGTTCTATTTACAAGTGATATTCGTTTAAATATTAAAAGGTGAAGACAAAAGACAGATTTGACGATTTGAAGACGCAAATGACCAAAACGCTAAAAAGTACAAAGTACAATCAAAGTGGTTCAATTTATTGATGAGAAACGTCTCAAAATTACAAGAGTACAAGCTGCAAAATGCAAAGTACAAGATATTAAATCGTACGAAAGGACGTTCGAAAATTCGGAACCGGGACATGAACCAACTATCAACGCGCAACTCAACGGAGCTAAAATTACAAGTCAACGATGCACAAGAATATAATATAATATATAACTAATTATATAAAATTATATATATTATATTATATATATTAAATAATCGAGCAGCCCACGTTTTAAAAGCAAAATATCTGAGTACAGCTGGCCATGCGATCGCATGGCCAGGAAGAAGGATTATCATGCGATCGCATGAGCCCAGGAGTCAGGCCACATCTATAAATTGAAGCATTTTTCGGACGAATGATATACAATATATATCCATTTATCATCATACTCTCAATATATATTTATATTTTAATTTTAATTTTAATTTTAAGTTAATAATAATAAGGTTATAGTGGCGAATGTTTGTAAGTCAAAATTCTGTCCGTGTAACACTACGCGATTAATACTCATTGTAAGTTATGTTCAACCTTTTTAAATTAATGTCTCGTAGCTAAATTATTATTATGCTTATTTAAGCCGAAGTAATCGTGATGTTGGGCTAAATATTAAAGACGGTGTTATTAGGCTTTGTACCATAATTGGGGTTTGGGCAAAAGACTGACACTTGTCGAAATTAGACTGACTATGGGCTATTAATGGGCTTTATATTTTTTCAACTGAATGATAGTTCGTTAATTTAATACACAGATTTACAATTTGAGGTAATTATAAATAACCACGTACATTCGATCGGATACGATGGGCGGGATATTTATAAATACTAATAATCGTTCATTTAACCGGACACGGGGATGGATTAATAGTCAATGGACTCATTAAAACAGGGGTAGATTACATACAAGGACACTTGGTGTAATTGTTAATAAAGTATTAAAACCTTGGATTGCACACAGTCGATAACCTGGTGTAATCATTAACAATGTATTAAAACCTTATTACAGTTTAAGTCCCCAATTAGTTGGAATATTTGACTTCGGGTATAAGGATAATTTGACGAGGACACTCGCACTTTATATTTATGACTGATGGACTGTTATGGACAAAAACCAGATGGACATATCGAATAATCCAGGACAAAGGACAATTAACCCATGGTAATAAATTAAAATTAACACGTCAAATATCATGATTACGGAAGTTTAAATAAGCATAATTCCTTTATTTTATATCTCATCGCACCTTTAATTATTGTACTTTTAATTATCGCAATTTTATTTATCGTCATTTTATTTATCGCACTTTAAATTATCGCACTTTTATTATCGTTATTTACTTTACGCTTTAAATTAAGTCATTTGTATATTTAATATTTTACATTAAGTTTTAAATGCGACTTAAGACATAAAATCGACAAACCGGTCATTAAACGGTGAAAACCCCCTTTTATAATAATAATAATACTACTTATATATATATATATATATATATATATATATATATATATATATATATATATATATATATATATGGGCAGGATCAATGGGGAAGTAACCAATCGAGGGGAAGTGGGGGGAAGCAAAATTTTTTTTTTTCGTTTTTTTTTTAAATTTTTTTTCCGGCATCAAGATCACACGAAAATATGAACATTTAGAAGAGACACCTCGTGATGAATGTTATTATTTAGGCGGGAAAACGATCGATAAAAATAACAATCAAGATAATATTGTTCGTGAAGAATATGAACGTTTTTTTTCTTCATGTTTTGTGAAGTAAAATTTAGCCCGATTTAGAGTTTAGGGTTTAGGGCTTAGGGTTTAGGGTTTGGTGTTTTGGGTTTATTCCACAAACCCAAAACACCAAACCCTAAACTCTAAGCCCTAAACCCTAAACTCTAAACCGTTCGTGTTAAAAACTCAATCTAAATCCTAAATCTAAACCCTAAATCTAAACCCTAAATTTCTAAACCCTAATATCTAAACCCTATAAACCCTAATATCTAAACCCCAATAGCTAAAACCTCAAAATACGCTCGAAAAACACGATAATTGTTATATATTACTTCTTCGAGCGTTTTCCCGTCAAAATAAAAACATTTATCACAAAGTGTCTCTACTAAATGTTCATATTTTCATCTCATCTATAATGTTCGTGAACAAAGTTTTTTCAAAAAACGAAAAAAAAAAGTTTTTGCTTCCCCCCGCTTCCCACCGAATGGTTACTTCCCTCTTGATCCTACCACTATATATATATATATACAAATATATACAAATATAGTTTAAAATAAATATAGCGTTAAATTTAGTTGTATCCCTGTGGAACGAACCGAACTTACTAAAAACTACACTACTCTACGATTAGGTACACTGCCTATAAGTGTTGTAGCAAGGTTTAGGTATATCCACTCTATAAATAAATAACTTGTGTAAAATTGTATCGTATTTAATAGTATTTCGCAATAAAAATATAACTATTTCGTATACACCTCGCATAACATCAGTATGTTTTCGAGGTTAAAAGATGGTTATCATCTAACTTTGAAATGAAGGATATAGGTGAAGCTTAATATATCCTTGGAGTTAAGATTTCAAGGGATCGCTCAAGGAAGTTGTTGGCTCTTTCGCAAGAGACTTATATCAACAAGATTCTTGAACGTTTGAACATGCATAAATGTAACCCCATAGACACTCCTATGGCGATTGGTGATACGTTGAGCATTAGAGAGTGTCCACAAACTCCATAAGAGAAACATAAAATGAAAAATGTTCCTTATGCTAGTGCGGTTGGAAGTCTCATGTATGCTATGATGTGTACGAGACCGAATATCTGCTTTGCTGTTGGCATGGTAAACCGATACCAATCCAATCCAGGTTTAACCCATTGGAAAGGTGAAAAGGCTACTTAGGTATCTTAAGGGTACTAGTCATTACTCTTTGTGCTACGAAGGAAATGATCTGCAAATGAGTGGCTATACTGATGTTGATTGGGGAAGAGATATAGATGAAAGAAAATCCACCTCTGGCTTTGTTTTTCTGTTTAACAAAGGTGCTATATCTTGGAGTAGCAAGAAACAATCATGTATTTCATTGTCTACAATGGAAGCTGAATTTGTGGCATTTTCAGCTGCTGTGCAAGAAGCTGTGTGGCTTAATCGATTTTTGAGTAGTTTGGGGGTTGTTGGCAATACCATTGATCGAGCATTGATATACTCTAATAATGAGGCTGCCATTGCATATTCAAAAGACCCCAAGTTCCATTGAAAAACAAAGCACATTGACATAAAGTACAATTATGCGAAGGACAAGGTTGCAAGAAAGGAAGTAAGTATGGAGTACATATCTACGCATGATATGGTAGCAGATCCTTTGACAAAACCTATACCTAGAGATGCATTTGTTAAGCATGTTAGTTCTCAAGGATTACGTAGATTGTGACGAATGTACTATTTAATAAATGTACTTACAAATTTTTGTTTATATCCAATGCAATAAGTTTTCTTTTAAATCCTTGCTTTATTGTTCGCTATTTGTGTTGCGAATTGAGAAAAGTATGTCAGACAGATACAAGATTAGTCCACTCACATGGGTAATCAATTCCATTTCATGTGACAAATGAAAAAGTGGTGTATATTAAGCATATTGTTTTAGTGACAATTGAGAGCTCAAGATTGAGATAATTAGACGCCACATTTGTAAGTGTACAAATATTATGTGAATTTTCACAATTCACCTTATCTGTCATGAGTATCCAGATGTGAGTCTTCAGAGTTTATGAGTAGATAAGTGAACTCGAGTTTTGAACATTGTGTATGTTTGAACTATCATCTGTGCAACATTGATTTAAAGACATACCTCCATTGTGAAGGAGAAATGTTGCAGCATGTGATTCATACCACATGTGATCAAGACGACCAAAAAGAGAAATAAAAGAAACGATCTCTACTTCTATAATATGTGAGTCCCTTAAGGTATTAGTAACCTCAATTTAATGTCCTTATGACTTTTTCTTGTCTCTTGAAGCTTAGTTTAATGTTTGATATCTTAAGGCGTTGCTTAAGGGTTATGAGTGATTCAACCTGGGTGAACGTTCTTAGAAAAGCAAGTTGAGCTAAGGCCAATGGATTCCAAGAGAAGGGAAGATCATTTGAAGTTCACATTAACTTGTATTCACCGGTCGACCAATTATCTTTTGTCTTAGTGAAAAGTCTTAGTGATAAATGATAATTGTGAATACAAAAGGGTTTTATGAGTAAAATTGAGATCATGCGAGTTACTAATGTGATTAATGATCTAGGACATTGCATACTAAATCTACTCTTTCTAAATTTATTGAGATGCTATATATTCCTAACAGATGTATAGCAATTGAGCTCTCAAAGTATGCCGATCGCACAGCCTAGTTCCCAGTATGAATGGTTTGCTTACTACACGGTATGTTTTTCAAGATATATGAGTATATCAAAATTTTTTGTGTGCGAGTGGGAGATGTTAGAAATTGATTGTTTATCACCCACAAACAAATGAAAGTGGGAGTGGTTCAAAAAGAAGTGTTGGAGTAGTTGAACCAATTACTATCTCATTTGGCACATTGTGAGAGTGGTTCAAAAAGAAGTGTTGGAGTAGTTGAACCAATTACTATCTCATTTGGCACATTGTACATGTTTGGGGGTTGCTAACCCATTATATATTATTATCTTCTGCATGTAACAAAAGAATTCGAATAACATACTGAGAAATAATTCTTTTGAGAGGTTGTGAGTATAATTGTTCAAGTGGAACATTGCAATCCGTTGAAGGACTTAGGCCGTGAAACTGTGAAAGCTTTCCATTTGTGATTGTTTTCCTGACCAGTGATCTAAACGTCGATCATACTCGTTTTCGTTGCTCGTATTTGGTATGTCTCGAATTTATATTTATACTACAGTAGGTGATGTGATTGGTATTTGAATGGTAAAATATTAAAAAGGTGGAGAGAGAAATAACATGAGATAATCAGCAGCTGCCACCTCATCTTCACGCCCTCTCTCTTCTGCGTTTATTGAAGACAAACGCCCCGCCGCAAACGCCCCATTCCGGACGTTTGTGGGGCGTTTCTAGTGACATGTAGGCGGCGATGAGGGAAGAAACGCTGCGATAACCATAGTCTTATAAGCTTAGCCATCACATTTTCTCCTTACAATGTCACCAGATCCTCAGACCCGTATCCATACCCAAATCAGAACTCGTCGTGGTTCACATTGTCACCGTCATCCTAACGAACAAGTTACCGGACTATGCGCATTATGCCTTCGAGATCGACTTACGTATCTTGATTCATCATCATCTTCCACTGGTCAACTCCATGTGGAACAAGAAAATATAATCTCATTCCCCTTAAGTCGCCGCACTAGAGGTCATGCTGTGCCGGAACTTCGCCGTAAGAAATTTGTTGCCGTTGAGAAATGCGAGGTTTTGAAATCCGATCAACTTCGAAAGTCATGTGACGTTAGGGTTACTAGTAAGCTTACAAATCTCTTTGATTCAAATGATACGAAGAAATTGGGGTTTTTGAGCATTACAGTGCATGTGTTAGAGATATTCGAAGATAATAATAATGATAATAAGAATCAATATCATGATGACTGTAATGAAATTAGAGTTTCAAAAACTATGGATTCAAATGATATATACGTACCTAAAAAGTTGATGATATTGATGGTGGGGATTTGAGGACAATGAAGGAACATATTGAAATGAAATTGCAGAATAAAAAGAGAAATTTTTGGAATGCAGCTTTAGGTTTCGGTCAGAAATTACGAAAATGGAGACAAAAGAATAAGCGAAATGATAAGTCAAACTTAGTCAAACCTGAGGTTGTAGAATATGGATTGGGTAGAAGGTCTTGTGATACAGCACTTAGGTTTTTGATTGATACTAATCAAATAGAGTAACATCGGGCTTCTTGGGATGGATATATGATTGCAAGAACAATCCCTACGCTTACACCGATCCTACCTAGTATTGATAATGATATAATGTTGCCATCTGTAAACAAAAAGATTATGTTGAAGGAAGATTTGTTGAGTTCGTCTGCTAAGTCTAATTCAGATTCTTCAGGGAGTAGTAGTTCAAGCTCCGTGAAAAGTTCATGTTCCAAAACAAGGAATGATGATGTTTGTCAAGAAACTAAGTTGGTTATAATTGAGAAAGAGTTAAAATATTGGCATTTGCGATCCTTGAGTGAATTTCCAGTCAAGAATTCAAATGGGCGTAACAGGGAAATAAACAGTAGCTGGAGAAAGATGTCTAATTTGTTATGGAATAATAAGAAGACTAGAGATTTTGTTGAAGAAACAATGCAATTCATGGTGTTAAAAGAGGGGATTTGAGTGACATATTAGTTACAAATAGTAGTTATGTGGGCCCAAGGGAATTATTACATCTAAGAGTTGAAGAGGGTGGTAGGCATTCCAAAGTTGTTAATTATAGTAGTGTAATTATGTGTAGCCTCTTAAGTTACTTTGTTTTATTTGCTATCTGCACCAAGCATTGCATAATATTGTGAATTTTAATGCTTGGTGCTCTGTTTTGGAATTAGTTATAAGATAACTTTAATAGGTTCTTGTATGTGTTGGAACATTTCTTGTGTTTCTAAGATAGTTAAATTAACAAAGCCATACTAAACTGATGCATTTGTTCACCTTTCAAGTTTTGCCCTTGCAGCAGTAATTTAATTAGAATTTAGAAACTGTTCATTGAGGTTCCAAATATGAAGAAACTGGCAATCCAACTTCAACTTCTGTTGTTAGCTAGCTTGTTGTATTGTACTTGCATGGGCGTTTTCGATACATGTGCAGAGTGTGCAACCGAACAGAGACCCAAATTTTATAGGGGACCCGAATTTAAAAAAATAATAATGCTCATTTTTATATACAGTAGCGACATATTACTGAAATAAAAAATCTAAATCATAATTAGTTAGTTTACACATTACGAGTTAAAACAAGATTATTTATTATTGTTTGGCCCATTAGTTTAATTGGCTCAATTCAACCATATATGAATTCAGACATTCAATCATACGTGATACATACTTACATTTATACATATGGGGCCCGTTTATATGTGTCGAACAAGGCTCACAGAATCATTGAGACGGCCCTGTGTACTTGAATGCACTTATAATTACCCAATTAGGGGGAAAAAAATAAATACGTGATTTATTTGTTTGTTACTTATACTTCATTTTTTCATTAACAAGTATAGGAACCTCTGGTTTGTGAATATGAAATCCATGGATGCCCCAACTCTAATCCATATAATGCAAGTAAAAATGGTGACCACTTCTCCACCTTAAACTTTGAAACACATTAAAGGAACTGTGTTTGCAAATCCACCAGAAAACCAAAAATATATGAACATAACATACAATTCCATTAAAGAAAACAAAATTGTTAAATAAAACAAAGGAATAAACCGATCCACAATCTGTGAAAACATAGATCCTACTTAATAAACAAATTCCAAAATCTTTAAAAATAAATCAAAGAAAAAACAAAATGGTGAACATTTCACATCAAGGCTTGTCTCGTGATCGTTCGTTTTCATCATTGAAGTATCTCTTCCAAAACCAGTGTTTTTTCCATACCTTATCATTCATTTCATCAATCGGAACACCTTTAGTTTCCGGGATAAATAAGGCAGCGTAGATCAGCATAATGAGAATCCAAGTGGTAAAGAAAAAGAAGATTAACGAGCGCATATAACATAACATTGTAAGAAAAGCTTGAGCGATTAAGAAGGTGAATATCATGTTCATACTAACTGCGACAAAAAACCCTGCGGTTCTTGTTTCTAGTGGAAATATTTCACTTGGAATCAACCACCCTAACGGTCCCCACGACCAAGCAAACCCCGCTACGAAGAAGCAAATCAGAAAAAGCACCACCAATGAGTACGTCTTTGGTAAAACATTTGTAGCTTTTAAAAACGCCATAATTATTCCTCCCGTTACACTCTGCAAAACATATTCAAAAAATTGCATAAAGATAACAACTCGATTGCAATCGGAGTATCTAAACTTTATTTTGGCACTCTGAGTCCTTATAGCTTCATTTTTTTGCACAGCTCGTCCCTCAGTCTGACGATCGTTAATTGTTTTCGTTAACTCCCCTCACATGCTAAGCACATGGCAAATCCGTCATTATACCTTTGGTCTTTCTTTCATTTTCTAAATTAGGGGGGAAATAAACCTTGTACTACATGCTAAATCACTTGTATAACTTTTTTTTAACGATAACTGAATTAAACGTGTGTAACTTAGCTATATATCGAATGCTTTTACCTGAGCGATAAGCATTTGGATGGCAGCTTGAATCAGCAAAAACCGTCTTCCAACTTTATCGACACAAAATACAGCCACCAACGTAGCAAACACATTAATGGTCCCAGTAACAACAGCTGATAGTAACGACGCATCACTATGAAAACCCATCGTTTGAAACAAAACCGGTGCGTAAAACATGATCACATTAATGCCTGTAAACTGTTGGAACATTTGAAGAATTGCTGACGTAATCAGCTGAGGTCGGCTTGATCGTTTCATTAAGTTCTTAAACGGGTGTTTGATCCGTTTAGCTAACTCAGTAGTGGCTACAATTTCATCATATTCTTTTTGTACATCTTGTACCCCTCTGATTTTTCGAAGTGTTGCGAACCCACGTTCTGGGTAACCACGCTCGACTAAGCTTGCAGGCGTTTCAACAATTATTAATGAACCGATGGCTAGGAACAGAGCAGGGATGGCTGCACCACCTAACGATATTCTCCAACCATAAGGATGGGTTGAGGTGAAGTAATTAACTATGTTTGCGAATAATATTCCTGCAGTTACGAATAATTGAAAGCAGACGTTTAATCCCCCTCGGAACTTGGGTGGAGCAATCTCTGATATGAAAAGCGGCACTGCCTGCATACGTTCGCAAAAACATATTAAATTACTCTACTTGTATTACCAAATAATTACAAGTAACGATCTACTCATCTACACACAAGTAAACCAGTACTAAAAGCTAAATAGAAGTGTGACATTTTCTAAATATTAGTCACAAAGAATGCTTATATATAGATCTTTATAATGGTGAACATGCAACAGACAGAATATTTAAATGTTTGTTGAAGACTTGTCTTGGTCTTATTTTGTGTAAATAGTAGTAAATCAATTGTACCGAGTATTTATGTAAACTAAACTATCTCAAGTATACTGCATGAATTGATTGATATAAAAATGATCAGTTGGTTTCATAAAAAAAAAGTATGAAAGTTTTTTTTCCTTAAACAACATAAAATTTCATTAGCATACTAGTAGCAACTAATTACATATATAGAAGCTAATATAGAAATGAAACATTTAAGGAGGATTTATGTAAACTAAATATATAGATATTTCTATGTGATTAGTTGCTAGTATGCTAATGAAAGTGTATGTTGTTAATTTAAGGAAAAAAACTATCATACTGTTTTTTTTTTTTTATGAAACTAACTGATCATTTTTATATATAAAAAATAACATTTAGATTACATTAAAAATACCAATTAACAGTTTGAAAGTTTTTTCCTTTAAACAACATAAAATTTCATTAGGCAATTAATTGCATTATGACATTGTAACTTAAAACAGTTTTTAAGTATTAATTAAGTAAAATTTGCTTCTTGGAGATGATTTTGAAATATAACATTGAGTCATTGATAACACAGAAACCAAATCAAGTTTAGGTTTATTATAAAACTTGCATCATGTTACTAGCTCCAATGAAATCAGTAGTGTTATATACATCATCTGATCAATTAATTAAGCATGTTCCTACTAATTAAGTAAATAAATTACCTGATTACCATATCCGACTCCAGCGCCCAGAAAAATCCTACCAAAGATGAGCATCATAAGGTTCATGGCGGCAGCATTAAGAGCAACACCAACCAAGAAGAACACGGCGGCTAGTCGAATTGTGATTCTTCTTCCGTACTTTTTGCAACATTTGGATGCGAAAAAACTAGAAACAACGGCAGCAAGGTAGAGTGAAGAGGTGAATAGCTGAAGAAATTGATCGTCGAATTTACAGTAATTATCTTCTTTCGCATGGTGCTTTTTTACGTAAACCGTAGGAAAAAACTTTTTTAAAAACACATCCATTGATGTCACTCCTCCTACATAACACCAATACTCACATTCATTAGTTAAATAACATGATATATATTAACTTTAACCATAACATTATAACAAAGTTAAATAACATGTCACACTAACAATCATAAAAGTTAAGAGAATATTATATCTATCATTGCAAATTACTCCGTCTTTGATTAATAAATAAATATTTGAAATAATAATTTGATAGATTCTGCGTTGATCATTTGTTACGTTTTTCACTGCTAATCTTACTAGCATAGTATAATCATTTCGTTGGAAATAAAATAAAAAAAAAATCTGATAACCAAAATGGATCTTTAATTTATCAATGATCATATAATAGAAAAAGATCGAATAATTTAAATTATTAATGAATATTATTTGTCAAATTACATCACATTTTGGAATTTGAATTCAAATTTTCTTGGATCTAGGTTTAGGGTTTTCTATTTTTTAAATTAAAAATGAACGTACGTAATTAATTAAAGAAAGAGGGACAACCTGAAATACCAATATCGTAACCAAACATGAGGCCACCGAAGGCAGCAATTATAGAACAAACAACCACTTGGCCGGTGAGTTTGGCCAGAACATCTTGGCCGGCACCGCCATTGACAGCCATTACCGGAGAAGGCATGATGGTGGAAATGTATGTAAACTTTATCAACAAATGAATTAAGGGTACGTACGTGTGTGTATATGTGTTTCTTTTTTTAATTTATTTACAAATAGCCTTATTTATAGATCTTTGTTGAAACATTCTGCTACTGATTTTATCCGAACTTGTCAATCTTATATCCCTTCATTTTCTCAGTGTTCGTTGCATTTTTTATATATATAATCCAAATATCCAAATATATACATGCATGTGTTTATCCATATCCACTAATTTACTTACTTAAAAAATCAGGTAGCTTCCTTATTAAACTCTATTAAGTACATTTATGTTATTATCCATCAACGTGTATATATATATATATATATATATATATATATGGTGAGGATCCATGGAGAACTCATGGTAGTTGAGAACTCATGGAACTCGTGCAGATTCACTAAATCTGCGTGCAGATTCACATATTTTTTTTTTTTTTTTTTTTGCAGATTTTTTTTTCTGTTCAGAATTTTTTTTTTTGCAGATTCAGTCAATCTGCGTGCAGATTAACGATTTTTTCCAGTTTTTTTTTTTTATACAGATCGACTTTTTTTCAATTTTTTTTTTATGCAGATTGAGTCAATCTGCGTGCAGATTGAGTCAATCTGCGTGCAGATTGAGTCAATCTGCGTTTTTTTTTGCAGTTTTTTTTTTGCAGATCGACTTTTTTCTGTGCAGATTTGACTTTTTTTTTGTGCAGATTGACGTTTTTTTGCAGTTTTTTTTTTTTTTTTTTTTTTTTGCAGATTCACTTTTTTTTTTCTGTGCAGATTCGCTGTTTTTTTTTTTTGCAGTTTTTTTTTTCAGATTGTATTTTTTTTCCCAAGATTGAAGCTCAATCTCCACATAGATTGAAGTTCAATCTATGAGTTCTATGGGTTCTCTACATACACTAGTTCTCTATGGATCCTTTCACTATATATATATATATATATATATATATATATATATATATATATATATATATATATATATATATATATATATATATATATATATATATATATATACATACTACTCGTATATATTTAATTTAAGTAATATGTAATAGATAGTTAGATATATAGTACTCGTATGAGATAATAGTAGTTTTTAATTAGTTTTTCTTAATATACAAACGCCGAATATGTTGTTACTAATTAAACCAGTATATCCAAACTACCTCTAAATAATTACTACTCTGTAGCATTTAACATTTATTTATTTATATATTAAAAGAAAATTTGAATGCTTGGCTAAACTTGTGAAGAATGAAATTGTGGGAAGTTGTAATAACAAGGGTTGTGATGGTACAAGCGCTTGTTTAATTAGTGTGTGATTGAAAATAAAATAGAATAATTTATCTGATTAATTATTGGAAAATTAACTACAAAAATGCATTATCAAAATTAAATAAGGGTGCAATAAGAGGATCCGGTGTGGGCAAGGTCACCTCGGAGTCGGCTGGACCTCCGACGGTCGGACCACACCGGTCCGGCGTCGGTCCGGCGTCGAGGTATTCGAAGTCTTCCACTCGACGCTGTGGAGATGGGACCCAATTTCAAATTTTCGACCGTTGCTCTTTTTTTTTTTTTTTTTTCCTTTTCCTCCATTTACGTGTATTTAGTATTCCATTGTGTGTTTTATGAAAATAATTGGAGTTGTGCTGTAGATCTGTGATTAAGAGTTGAAGTTTTGTTACAGGTAAGATGTGAAGGAAATGAGTTTATGTCATATTTTTATTTTGGTCCCTCAACAACTTATACGCTTCCTTTTAACCCCTTAAAATACACCAGTACTAATTGTTTGTAAATATTTCACTTAAAACTAAAAAAAAAAAAGACGATACATTTATGGTCTAAATAATAAAATGCCATTATATAAAACTTTTTTTTATATAGAAAATATTTATTTAATTAAAAAAGATAAAATAAATGATTAATAATAAATATTTTCTCTTTCTAAGACACTGAATTGACAATCTTCCCAATTCCCCTGTTTTTTCACCAATGTCAGTTTATAATGTCAGTCCAGTCAGCGTCCAGTCATCAGCAAGACACTGAACTAACACTGAACTGACGCGTTACCACACCCAGTGCTCTAAGAACACTCTCAATCATGACACTTTCCTCAACATTTCATCAGCGCCACATCAGCTTTCTCTCTCCTCCTTCCTCACCGCTTCCTCTCATAACACACCATTGCCAACCATGACATATTTACTCAAATTATTATTATTATTATTATTATTATTATTATTATTATTATTATTATTATTATTATTATTGTTATATTTAATATATTTAATATTACTAGTTTAAAAATGAAAAATAAAAAAGAATACGTATATTAATATAAACCACACTTTTAGTGTTTGGTCATCTTCTTCACTAGATTAAAAATGGAAAGAACCCACCAAACGTTGTAGACAACTTCAATTCAAGAAACAATTAAAAATAAAAATTAAATTAAACAAAGAACGCACCAAATGGTTGCAATTTAATTCATTTTGACCAATAAACCCGTCCTGGAAGATGCTTGTGGAAGAAATGCTAGAGCACGAAATGGAGAGAGAAAGTGGAGGGCGGCAGGAATGTCATCGACGCCCTCGAGGGCAAGGTGTGAGGGTGGCTCCTATGGCGTGCCGCTGGGAGTGGCATAAGAGAAATATGAGTTATGTGTATTACAAGCTCTACACTAGACGACCGTTCGTACAATTAACTCATTTACTTAAATAGTACTCCTTTCGCCTCATATTAATAGTCCAGTATTTCATTTTGAAATGTTGCAAATTAATAGTCCACTTTCCTAAATAGAAAAGAATAAGAAGTTTAAGTTCTATTATTCCCTTAATGTACGTGGATATGATTAAAGGAGGAAAAAAAGGTAAGAGTAAAACTGGAAAGTAACAGAAAGTACAGTACTTTTATAACATTTTCTTAAACTGTGTATTTTTTGTTTTGTGGACTATTAATATGGGACGGAGGGAGTATAATATAGGAAAATTTGCTCAGATATATTTTTAAAAAAATATTTATTATATTTTACACTTTTTCAAAAAAAAAAAAAAAATTGTCACAATACATTATTCATTCAAACAAGAAGTTGTTCTAATTCAGATTAACATGTTTGAACACGTGTTCGAATATATATGTGTTCTAATTCCCAAAATTTCACTGAGTTCGAACAGATTTGTGTTCCAACATACTCATGTTTGAACATATTTGTGTTCTAACTCATGTTCGAACTTTGAACGATCATATCTTTTGATTCGTAACTCTCATTTAATCACCATTTTTTACTGTATGTGTTTTTTTCGAGATCTATCTGTTTACTATTCGTTTGAACAAATTTTTGTTTGAACTCATCATACAATCTTCGAAGTCCCAACTTCTATTTGTAAATCGACCGCATGTTGACGTTTTGTGTAATCAAATTTATAGGTCTTTGGGTATTGTGGTGAGATATTTTTATTTAGGTAGTGGGCTATGACTTGAACATTGTGTGTTTTATCTACAAGCAGACAACCCTCTTATCATCCTATATGAATCTATAGACGATACTTAACGAATTTAGTCACTCTCTAAGATACTAACAGTAATGTCATAAGTAAAAGAATATGCAGGAACTATGCAAAGAAGAAGCATAACAACGTCAACACAACTCGATCATGGCATTTAACATATTTAATAGGGAAAATGGCCCGACAAGGTAATATATGTTATCCAATTTAACAATCAAGGTAACCCCCAATTTGTCTAAGTCCAAAAAGGACTTCAATTTTATTTTGCTCAAAAAAATGATTACGTGTTCAAAAATTTTAAAATTAAGGTAATCTTCGTCAAATTTATTAACGATCGTTAATTAAAAATACAAAGTTAGTCCCTGAAATTTCTTAAAAATTTCATCTATCATCATTTTCATGAGCAAAACCTTCTAACAAACAAAACCTCCATTAATAAACAATGTACTTGTATAATGCAATTCAAAGTCAAACCTTAAACCATCAATCCCTTCATGATTTTCATCCCTATCTTTATTCCCAAATTAAAAATACATCTTTAACCCTAACTAAAAATTTAACAAAAAAAAAAAAAAAAAAAAATTCTAAAAATTATTCTCAAAAAACACTTATTGATCAATGTACACTTTCGTTTCAAAAACTTGTAATTATGCCCCTAGATTAATCTAGGAAGTTGAATTTATATTATTATTGTAAGTATAAATAAGGGTAAAATAAGTAATTGGGTGTACATGAATCAGAAAATGGTGTGTGAGGATCACCGTGAATAAACATATATGGCTGAAACATTCCACGTAGTCTTCATATATAATTCCACAATGTTTATAATATCTTTTGAAAGCTGCATTTCACATATGTAAAACCAATAAGTTGACATAATTGAATCTTTAATTTCAAAACTTAAAAGCAGTAAATTTAGTATCATTCAGGTCCCTAAATCTCAAATTACATATATTAAATGCATAACAATCCTTGTGATTTATCTGTCCAAAGGTTCAACATCCTAGATCTCGTGCTACTGAACCAAATTAATTTTTAATCACTTATTGACGACAGGCAACGGAGTTGATAGCGACGAAGTTGACGATGACGGCGACGAAGTTGACGATGACGGCGACGGAGTTGATAGCGACGACAGTTGATAGCGACGGATTTTAAGGATTTTGATATTGGATCTTTTGTTTGAATTAATAATAATACTCCGCATATATAGATATAATATTCTTGTGTAATTCAGATATATCTAGATTGCTAATTTGATTTTGGATTGCAGTAGATTGCCATTTGTGTAATACAGGACAAAACAGGCGGGTGGTTGGTAATTAGAATGAAGATGTTAATGAAGATGATAAAGGAATTTTGGTGCAATTTTCTAAGAAACTTTAAGGACCAAATTTGTACTTTTAACTAACGATCGTTAATGAATTTGACTAAGATTACCCAATTTTGAAAATTATGAACACGTAATCCTTTTCTTGAGAAAAAATCAAATTGAAGTCCTTTTTGGGTTTCGACAAATTGAAGATTACCTTGATTGTCAAATTGGGTAACATTGATTACATTTTCGGGCCATTTGCCCCATTTAATATAGCAAACTACTATAATAGTTTTTTTTATTATCGAAAATTATGTACAAAGTAGTTGCTAGTTTTTATATAATACATAGTAACTAAATAATGAGTTTGACTATAATCTTGTAGGAATTAACATACTCTTGTATTAAAGTTAAATATTTCAACCAAATAAAAAGTGCATAGACACCGATAGTAATTTGGCAAATATGATAATACCTAAATTTGAATTTCTATAACTTTCATACAATAATTGCTATAACTATTTAGTTTTTTCTCTTAGAATATTTGGGTTAAAGAGAATGGGTCAAATGTTGTTACAATTGTATTATTCATCCATAAGATCATTTAAATCACTTTTTCGTCTTCAATATTATAAAGGTATACTCTAAGAAACAGTATACTATTTCTAAGTGTATGATAGGAAATAAAACTTATCTGTTATGACCCGTTATGCAAGTGTCCATTTTGGCATCTACAAAATAGACTTACATTTGACCAACATTGAGTGAATAAACGAATAGATTTTAACGCACTACATTACTTATTGAACTTTAAGATGATTTGATATAATTGAAGCATCCATATGTAAATTGTAATGTATTTCCATGAAGAATAACTATACAAACAAAACTATATATACATGCAAATTGGCAATGCCAAAAGACTAGTATTAAATGTAGACAATCCAAGAGACTCTAACAGCCCCCGGTAGTTGGAGCAGAGTAGAGCGGACGGTCAAGCTGGAATGAAACTCCTCAAATAGGCATGCCGGTAGCCCCTTGGTAAAAATGTATGCATACTGATACCGAGATGGGACATGAAGAACTCGGACATATCACATAGCAACCAGATTACGAACAAAGTGAATATCAATCTCAATGTGCTTGTTCGTTGATGTTGGACTGGGTTTGATGAGAGATAAACAACACTCACATTATCACAGTATACCATAGTGGCCGAGAATAGCAGACAATGAAGCTCGCGAAGAAGATTGCGTAGCCAGCACGTTTCAGCAATCGCATTAGCAACATCCCGATATTCGGCCTCCACACTAGATCTAGAAGGTGTGTGTTGTTGCTTAGATGACCAAGATAGCAAGTTATTGCCAAGATAAACACAATAAACAGACGTAGATCTGTGTGTGGAGGGGCATTTGGCCCATTCAGCATCTGAATAAGCCACAAAGGAAGCAATCGAGGAAGCAAACAACTGTAGGCCAAGATCAAGAGTCCCTTGAATGTAGCAGATAATGCGTCCGAGAGTTGCTAAATAGGGATCTCGAGGATCATGCATGAACAGACATATCTGTTAGACAACATAAGTAATGTCCGGACGCGTAAAAGTGAGATGCTGAAGTGCACCAGCAAGACTTCGATACAATGTGGGGTCAGACACAGCTGGACTAACAGTCCCAAGCTTAGAATCAGTTTCCACAGGGGTCCGACAAGGTTTACAATTAAGCATCCGGGCACGCTCGAGAATCTCAGTATCGTATTTTCTTTGAGAAAGAAACATGCCAGTAGAATTGCGCGTCACTGAAATCCCCAAAAAGTAATTTAATGGGCCCAAATCTGTCGTAGAAAACTCCTGATGCAAAGACTGAATAATCCGTCAAAGAAGAGCAGGAGATGAAGTTGTTAAAATAATATCATCAACGTATAGCAGTAAATAAGCCATGTCGAGTCCCTGCTGATATACGAATAATGAAGAGTCGCAACAACTGTGAACAAAACCTGCACGAGTAGCATAACCAGCAAAACGCTGGACCCAAGCACGAGGGGCCTGTTTGAGGCCATATAGAGACTTCTGCAAAAGACAAACATAGTCGGGGTGCTCCGGGTCCCGAAAACCCGGAGGCTGATGAATATAAACAGTCTCAACAAGATCACCGTTAAGAAATGCGTTCTTAACATCAAGATGATGGACAGTCCAATCTCTAGAAAGAGCCATGCTAAGAACATTGCGTATAGTACCCGGCTTAACAACTGGGCTTAAAGTTTCATCATAATCAATGCCAATCTGCTGACTATGCCCATTAGCAACAAGTCGCGCTTTGTAGCGAATCAAAGTACCATCTGCATTATACTTATGTCGAAAGAGCCACATAGAACGAACAATGTTCGCGTCCATTGGTCAGGGCACAAGGGTCCACGTATGATTTTTAATCAAAGCATTATATTCATCATGCATAGCACATTGCCAGTTATGATCAGTAAGAGCTTGAGGGTAGGATTTGGGAATTGGAGAAATGGTAGAAACATGAAGATTCAGACGTTTGATAGGTCATGTAATACCGACTTGTGAGCGGGTGATCAGGGGATGAGTAGGTACAGGAGGTGGGTTTGACTCTGAAGGTTGAGAAGTAGTTTGAGGAACAGAGGATGGTGTAGACTATGTGAAAGGTGTAGTGGGGGGTATAGGACGAAGAGGAGGTGGAGGTGGCGGTGGCGTAGGTGTGGGATGACCTAATGGTTGGTCAGTTGTGGAGGAAGCTGAAATAGTGGGTAGCGAATCTAGAAAAGAATATGACGGTGACTGAGTGGGGGTCATGGAGCCATATGGAAAGACAGTTTCATCAAATGTGACATGCCGAGATATAATGATTTTGTTGGTTGCAAGGTCAAGACATCAGTATCCGCGATGGTTAGACGGGTAACCGAGAAAGATGCAAGGTGTAGAGCGAGGGGCTAGTTTATGGGTGTTGTTTAGATGAGGGTAACATAGAAAACCGAAAATGCGAAGAACGATATAGTTTGGTTGGGACCTATATAAACGGGTGTGAGGAATCTCATGGTTAATGGCAGATGAGGGAAGGATATTGAGGAGGTGAGCGACCATATGAAGTGCCTCGGCCCAAAAGGTTGAGGGTAGGTGTGCCTGAAACAGAAGAGTACAAATGAGGTTGTTAATAGTTCGAATCATGCGTCCAGATTTCCCATTTTGTTAGAATGTTAGAGGACAAGAGAAGCGAATGTGAATGTTGTTACACTGAAACAGCTGGTAGATGGAGTGATTGTCGAACTCACCTCCAAGATCACATTGAAAAGCTTTTATTTTGTGATTAAATTAGGTTTTAACAAACGAGCGGAAAAGAACAAATTTAGCATATGTGTCAGATTTTTTATGTAGAGGAAAAACCCAAATGTTGTGGGAAAAATGATCTAAGAAACTGACATGCTATTTAATACCACTTAGATTCGAAATTGGAGAAGTCCAGAAATCAGAGTGGACAATGTCAAAGCAAGAAGTGACAGTAGAAATAGAAGGATAAAATGGAAGTCGAACATGCTTGTGACGACCCGGAAAATTTCGACTAATTTTAAATCAAACTCTCGATATGATATTATATTTGTGACGCGATAAGCAGAGTCTGTAATATTGAGTCTTAAAATTTGTGAACTATTTCATATATTCAATCGACCTTCGATCATTCTCGACGACTCACGATACGATTGCTTGTAAATAGATATGCATCTATATATAATAATAGGAAATATTATATATTGTAGTTGTTAGAATTAACTATGTAAAATAAATAATTATTATTTAAAAAGTATATGTATATATAAATAAAGTATATAGAAAATATATTTGGTGATTTCAAAGTTATTTAGTAAACAAAGGTAACGCTCAATTGTCTTTCGATTGATAGTAAACGAGTTAAAAAGGAACTTATGTGATTTTAAAATAAACGGTTATCCGAAAATGAGTTTTATAAATTATAAGCTTATTAATAATATATTTAGAAGTTATTTGATAAATTTTAAAACTTTTTACATTTTACTTGGGGTTGGGAGCGAATGATTAATGTAATATTTATTTAATAGTTAATGACCAAATTTTATACCATAATGACCCAAATAAATAAAGATACTTAATTTAAAATTTTGAAATTTTTCTGAGAACTTTTATACGCCACTAATTACTATCAACGGAGTACAAGATCCGGTCCGTAATATAATGAATCCTAATAAAAGTGTCGGCATATTAGACAAACTCATAACTGTTTTTACAACACGTTTGATTATTGTTTTTAATTATTATTGTTATTATATTATTATGTTATTTGTTTCTTTTACAACCTACTTTGTATCTTTACAGCACATTATATACATGCATATACCAATTGAATATGATAACAAGACCACTTGTTTCTAAATTTCCTTCTTCTTCCTGCTTACCTAGATTACAACCCACCGTCACTAATTACTAGTTATCTCTTCATAAAACCAAATGAAACTACAACTTCATTGTGTCTACTTTCGTTTCACTTCAAAATCACTCTACAACCAAATCGAAACACACATGCTATTATTTCTATTTCCTTGTTCTTAATCGAATTACATCACCACTTTCTCCTGGTTTGTTTTTTTTTGTTTTCGTCTAACCGTCACTCACATGAACCCACTTCCATCTATTTTATCTATCTACTCTATATTTCTATCTATATACATATATACAAGCTTACATAAATATATATATATATATATAAGCTAGATTAAACTCCACTCGACCCACCCCCACTCCACCGTTTGCACCACCACCATGATAACCATCTTTACCCCTCATCACCATCACTGCTCATCACTCTTACTGCTACCGTGCTTGTTACTTTCGAAGAGACCCAATACCACAACCATCAACCACTTCACAACCGGCCACCACTTCAATCCATAATAACCACCTTCCATCACTTCTATTTTCTATTTCTAATGACGTTTCAAACAATCACCATCGACACCCACTGTTGTTGCTTCTTTTCGTAAACCACCATCACCACCCTCTTTGTCAACCACCAAACCACCACTACACGCCTGAAACTATTTTTGTCAGCTCGAACCAAAACCAACCCCATTTTTGCTATTACGTTTGCAGCCTTTTATTTTACTATTAATTCTGTAAAGGGTTTTCGTATGTGGGACATTAGTGGGAATGAGTATTTTGACCATGTCGAATTCATGGGGACCGCAATTATTGGCCACACAGATAAGGAGAAACCGATTACTACTTTTTGTGTTAAATGATGAATATGGTTTCCTATGTTCTTTTTCTTCTTTTTAAAAATAATCATGGGAATGAATTAATATTACTAAGATTGGACGTTAACAAATACTTGGACCGTGTTCCATTTATTTTATCTTTGGGCCGTATGGTTTTAATTATTGGACTGAGACCCAATAGTGACAATGATCGAGTCAAAATGTTGATTAAATGAAAATGATAATTTGAGATGATACATGAGGATGATAATGAAATAGATGATGATGATCCGAATGAAAATGGAAATGATGATAATTAGATAGAGATATTTATGATATAAGAATGATGATGATATTAGATCATGATAATGACGATGAAATGATAAGTGTTGATGAAGATGAACTAATTAATCATGCGGGTTAATACCAAAACAAATCTTTGGTTCCTTGGTCTAAAGGTGTTAACGGGTTAGCAGGGACGTCACGGGTTCAAACCCAGACTTGGGCATTTTTTAGGACTACTCATTTGAGGTAGTTTACTTATTACTTATTATTATTATTATTATTATTATTATTATTATTATTATTATTATTATTATTATTATTATTATTATTATTATTATTATTATTATTATTATTATTATTATTATTATTATTATTATTATTATTATTATTATTAGTATTGTTAGATTATTTATTATTATTAACAAAATTTTATCATAATTATTAGTATTATCATTAAACGTTATTAGTATTATCATTATAAATAATTTTTATTATTAGTACTATCTTTATCATTAATATTAAAATTATCATTATTATTATTATTAGAATTATCATAATTTTTATCATAATTAGCATTATTTTTATCATAATTATTATTATTACTATTAATATATCAAATGAAGATTTTTTTTATATAAAAAAATATATTTATGACATAAAACCTAATCATATTAATACTTTTGTAATAAATGTTAATTATCTATATAAAGATAAATATATTTAATTAAGTTATTAATAAAACACATGATATAAAATAACAAATAAAATCACTAATAATATATATATTTGCTCGATTACCATTACATGTATTAATATACATGATTGAATAATAGGTTCGTGAATCCGAGGCCAACCCTACAATTGTTCAATGTCGTCATATGTATTTTTACTGTAAAATACAGTATTGTGAGTTTCATTTGCTCCCTTTTTAATTGCTTTTGCAATATATATTTTTGGACTGAGAATACATGCGCTGCTTTTATGTTTGACGAAATAGACATAAGTACTTCAAAAATATTCTACGTTGAGTTGTACCACCTTTCATATCTTCCCTAATAGCTTGGTAACTAATATTTACATGTTGGAAGAACATGTAAGCGCGAATCCTATTGATAGATCTATCAGGTTTGTCCACCCTAACCGGGCTAGTCGCTCTAGTATCGTAAACGGTTGCATAGTACTTCGTTTTTACTACACTTGGTACAGTGTAGGGAGATTTCATAATAAAGGGAATATGCCACATTAGTTGTTAAGTATAGTTACCGAAGCGCTCAACAACTTATAGAATACTTTTATACACTTGCGAGTGTACATATATTTATGAAACTGAAATCTTATGGTCTATCAAAATTACTGAATTTTATGATTGTATATGATAAACCTATGAACTCACCAACCTTTTGGTTGACACTTTAAGCATGTTTATTCTCAGGTATGAAAGAAACTTTCCGCTGTGCACTTGCTCATTTTAGAGATATTACTTGGAGTCATTCATGGCATATTTAGGTCAGAACCTCGCAATGGGACCAGATGTTGATGACTTCGTCTAGGTGGATTAGGACGGGTCATTTCAGATGGTATCAGAGTGGTGGTCTTAGCGAACCAGGTCTTGCATTAGTGTGTCTAACTGATAGTTGTTAAGATGCACTAGTGAGTCTGGACTTCGACAGTGTCTGCATGTCAAAAGTTTTGCTTATCATTTCGTGTCGAAAATTACCTTCTTATCATCCATAGGGAATTACCTGCTTATCATTCTTAGTTTAGACACATTTTACTGCATTGATTGCATAAATAGTGTATAGACAAAATTCATATCTTAGCGTATCTGATAATTCATATCTTAGCGTATCTGTTACTGTAAACTTTGCCTGACATATTCCGTAAACTCCTCCGTAATCTACGAAATCTTTTGCTCTGTATATATAGATATTCTATGTAATTAGAATACCACTCGATAGCCGGAAAATCATTTCATATCGAAAAATCCTTTATTCAATCGTACGAAATGGAACTCGTCACTAGTTCAATTTCTTCGGAACCCGACAGCTATTCCGACATGGATGTTCACCTAAGCTCCGGAAGCAGCGTCACCAAAATGAATCAACCAATCAGCCATCCCCAATTCATCTGATAGGTTCGTAGTCGACTTAATCAATGGAGACGCGAAGAAAGAGATCCCTTCCACCAACCGAATTCACCTCTTGGCGATGAACCTGAAGCACATACCGGCAAACCAGTCCAAAACACCATATTCACCCTTATTTCCAGGATATCTCACAATGATTATATGATATCCCAAATTCTAAACCTTATTCATCCGCTCGTTCCGGTCGACAATCATCCCGGAATAAAAGAAGAAGTCAACGAACTTCGCGCTCGAGTAATCGATTTGGAGAATATGGTACAAAATTTACCAGCTTCAGCAACATCACTAGAACCAACAGTACCATCAATAAGAGCACCAGTACCATCAACAATCCATGCCTCAACATCTCATTCTGTACCTCGAGTATAATCATCGTACGACGTATCGTTCTACATCAATTATCTTCGTTCTACATGGCGATTATGTAATCTCTAAAGTTTTAGATATTATTCATTCTAATCCCAACCGAAAACCGAATGAGTTTAATATCATATTAACTCATTAAATTCATGATTTCATCTGAAGAAAATATATATGTAAGTATATTTTCATAAAGATTGTAATTAAAAATTCTTTCGTACAAACTGTTAATGGTGAAAATATTTTAACGGGTAGGTAATACCCGAGGAATATTTAGATTTCACATTAATAAGTTACATTGTACATTCTTCGAATCCGATTCAACGGTCATTTACTATCCTACTCATATCCACAAATATACGAATCCATTCACCACAGAATAACCATTTTCATTCAATTTCATATTTGGATTTTGACTTATCAGAATCCAACAAGTGGCATAATAAAGAAAACATTGGACAAAATAAAATTTTTTAGAAACAAACAAATTAACTATGAGAAAAATTTCGTTAAGAATCCACGCTAACTGTTCTTAGCTACCTGATTACATTTTATTTATCGCAATTTATTTATCGCAATTTATATTCTTGCAATTTTATTTATCGTCATTTAATTTATGTTATTTATTTTACGCACTTTAAATATCGGGACACGTATACAAAGTTTTGACATATCATATCGACGCATCTATATATATTATTTGGAATAACCATAGACACTCTATATGCGGTAATGATAGAGTTAGCTATACAGGGTTGAGGTTGATTCTAAAATAATATATATACTTTGAGTTGTGATCGAGTCTGAGACATGTATACAATGGGTCACGATATGTATTAATTAATTCAAATATTATATATTAAACTACATATGAATTATGAAACTACTAACTGTGAACTATTAACTGTGGACTACCAATATTGGACAATTAAAATGAATTAAAATATTGATTACAACATATGAAACTAAACATTTCTTCAAGTTTGCCACTTGATTTCATCTTAAACATCCTTTGTATCTTGACGATCACAATCAGCATTTAATTATCTAAAAACCTTCAATATTCTTGAAAACCCTCGGTTTGATAACCGATAATCCAGAACCGTTAAACTTTGAAAATGCTGACGAAGCAGCATGTTGTAGATGGTCTAAATGGCCAAAAGTTTGATAATAAAGAATGGAAAGTTGAGAACGCTCGATAGAAAATTTGGTACTGAAAAACGGATTAAGCTAACCATGAAGGAGACCAAGGACAAATACAAGGACCAAGCCCTATATTCAAAGAATCCAGGTAATTCTGGATTCGATGAAACCTTCAATGAATATCTTGCTCCGTACTCATGTTAAAATCTTGCGGAAAATCTTTCTTCATCAACCTTCGAACTTAGAAATTTCAAAATATCATCATAAATATCCTCGATATTTCTGAGGATATTTTCATAAGTATTCTTGTCCGAAATTATATACCTCTTCGTACATTCTGTATTACTTTATATTGGAAACTTCTGTAAAATCTAAGTATAATTACGAATGAATTCTGGAGAAGTGTAAAGAATTTGAGCATGAGTTAGTATAATATAATGACACTTGGCCAACGTGATTATATTACAGTAAGTCATGCTGAAAATTCTAATGAAACGTGATGATGATTCACAGATCATAACGTCATCATGTGCCATGTTACATAACTCTTTCATTCTGCTTAACTTCTGAACATATCAAGAAAATATATTCTTGATAGTTCTATTCTTAGTGATTCTAGTATTTTGACAAATCAAATCGTGCTATTATGTTCTTTCTTGTTTAGAACATTAAGTTCATTCGAAACCCCATACTTACGAATTCTGGACCATTAATCGCTTTACTAGAGGTCGAGAAGAAAATAAAAAGGTAAAGAGCTCCAAAATATAATAGAAAATAAAAAGCCCAATAACAACACGGAGGTTACAAACCGTGAATATTAATACGAATAGCAATATAAAGACACGGTAGAATTAAGAATAGTATCACCCCAAGGTAATAGTAGAAGTAAACAGATTCTTCTGGTGGAAGATTAAAAAGAAGGATGACAGAAATGATAATTAGGAAAATATCAAGGATTAGAACTGGATGAAGCATTTTCACAATCTTTTAGAAGTAAGAATTAAGAAAGAAAGTATAGGAGTGATGAAAATAATGGAACGAAAGGGTTTAATTTATAATGAAAATATCAGACGTAGCAATCAAGACAGATGACCACATTTAATAAAAAAGATACTAATTTCTTTAAATTCCGAAGACTCAGATCTTATTTAGATTTCAAAGATTTCCTTAATCCCTTGAATTCCGGAAATTTAACCAAGACAACGTCAAAAGATTAGACGCACCTTATTTTCTAAATTCAAACGTTATAACGTCAAAAAGTTAAGACGAGCTTTATTTTCTAGATTCACTCTTTAAGTGATAGCTTCATTCGTACATGATGTGTGTAGCGGTGTATACGAAATACTATTATTTTTAATGTGAAATACGATACAAATTTCACAAGTTTTATTATTTATTTATGGATGGAATATACCTAAACCTTGCTACAACACTATAGGCAGTGTACCTAATCGTAGAGTAGTGTAGTTTTTAGAAAGTCCGGTTCGTTCCACAGGGAGCTAGTGAATACGTACTATATTTTTAACAACTATATTTTTATAAAATATATATAATTATATAAGTAGTAATATTATAAAAGGGGGATTTTACCGTTTAATGACCGGTTTGTCGATTTTAAATAAAGCGTAAAGATAAATGACGATAATATAAAAATGACAGAATTTAAATTGCGATAAAGTAAATTGCAGTAATTAAAATGACAGTAAATAAAGGTACGATGAAATATGAAATAAAAGTATTATGCTTATTTAAACTTCCGTAATCATGATGTTTGACGTTTTGATTTTAATTAGTTGTTACCCGGGTTAATTGTCATTTGTCCTGGTTTATTTGATACCTATCTGGTTTTTGTCCATAATAGTCCATCGGTCATAATTATAAAATGCTCGTCAAATTAACCTTATTTCTGAAGTCAAATATTCCAACTAATTAGGGATTCGAACTATAACAAGATTTTAATACTTTGTTAACAATTACACCAATTATCCTTGTATGTAATACACCCCTGTTTTAGTGAGATATGAATATTAATTTACCCACTTGATCAGAATGAATAATCAATTACCCAACCCGAATAATTAATTAAATGATCGTAAAAGATGTCGTATAAACGTCACTAAATAGAACATACATAATCATTTTAATAATTATTAGATTAACTAATTTGAAGATAGGTTCGACAGATTCTAATGAGTTGTCATTCGATTAGACAATACCCCCTATCTATTAATAATCAATAGTCCAATGTACAAGTGTCGGTCTTTTGTCCAAACCTTAATTATGGTACAAAATCTAATAACCCCATCTTAATATTTAGTCTAACATCACAATGACTTCGGACCAAATAAGCATAATAATTACTTAGTTACAAGACATTAATTTAAAAAGGAAGAACATAGCTTACAGTGGTGATTAATCGCGTAGCGTTACACGGACATAATTTGGACTTACACACTTACAACATTCGCCACTATAACCTTATTTATTATTAAACTTAAATTAAAATTAAAATTAAAATATAAATATAAATATATATTTGAGAGTGAGAGAGATTGAATTATATTGTACATAACTCGTCCGAAAAACTGACTTTTATAGAACTTGGCCTGCTACAGTAACTCATGCGAGTGCATGAGTTTTGTGCCTTCTGGCCATGCGATCGCATGGCCGAATGGGACAGCTCACATACTTTTGTTTTCTTATTTTCCGATGTTTTATTTAATAATATATAATATAATATATATAATTTTATATAATTATATATATATTATATTATATTCTTGTGCATAGTTGACTCGTAATTTTAGCTCCGTTGCATCGCGCGTTGAAAGTTGGTTCATGTCCCAGTTCTGGATTTTCGAACGTCCTTGTGTACTATTTAATATCTTGTACTTTGCGTTTCGCGGCTCGTACTCTTGTAACTTTTAGACGTTTCTTATCAATAAATTGAACCACTTAGATTGTACTTTGTACTTTTGAGCTTTTTGGTCATTTGCGTCTTCAAATCGTCATTTTCTTCTTTTGTCTTCGTACTTATTTATTTAAACGATTACAACATAAAAATAGAACAATAGTAACTAAAAACTTTACATATTGGAAGGATATTGATACTAAATATATGTTCATTTGGAGCACTATCAAATATCCCCACACTTGAGCATTGCTTGTCCTCAAGCAATACAGAACTTAAAATAAAATCACACTTCACTCGAATCACTTTTTTTTATTCTCACACTTTATACATCAGTGATTTTGATACGGCGGTATGAACAATAATAGTAACGATGTGGTTTACAGTCCCACATGACTATAAAAATTTAGATCCTTTAAGGAAATTGGATCTTTATGAAAACATTTGATCTTTTTGAAAATTCAATCTAGCTTTTACCCTAGATAAGTTTTCCGGAATAACCCTTCACCGGTGTTTGCAAAATGTTTTTGTGGGTTTTATGGGTTTCAGATTTTAAAATTTTAGTTCAAAACTTGCGGTTTTGTGTCACCCACTTGCTAACCTTGTATTAGGAAAGCAACACGTCCAGTATACTTGCTCCGTATATTACCTTTCGGTAAACCACCGTCCGGTTGTAAAGAAAAGCGTTGAACAAGCAAGTGGTAAGGCAATGTCCCTTGACTTGCTTTTGATTATGGTCTATATCGTGTCGGATGCAATTACTATCCTTTGTAGGAGCAATAGTAAAGATCACCTTATAGTTTTTAGGTCTGACACAAGGTCTTGTCTTCGACCATGCTATGCAACCACCGTTCTTACGGTTGACACCCAAATTGGTTCAGGTGACCTAATGAATTCTAGGTGAATTCTTAGGATTTTATATTCAATGGTAATGAACGCATTGAAAATAGGTTTTTCAGAAAACAAATCGGTTTTAATTTTGATCAAAATATTTTCTCGTTCAAGGTCGAGTTTAGATATCATTGAATTCCATGAGTTTGTAATTCTTAGTCTTTAAAGTCAATCTCAAGGATTGAGTAATATCAGGCTTAAATGCTGATTTTTAATCTTTAAGGAGATTATCCTTTTCTGGGGGTCTGATTCATTAGTCTTATCAAGCTAATTTGCACGGCGCCCTCCCTATTTTACGAGACAGATCCTTTCATGGTTAGGATAAGTCTGACCACTTGGTGACCCTGTTTGATGTTGAGGTTCGTGGATTTCCTGCTCATTTTAGAGATGACTTTTCTATATTTTTCGTCAACCTACAGCTGGTCTGGACGACAACTTCCTGGCCTAACTCAAGAAGCGCGTGTCTTTTTCGGAAGACTTTACTTTCTTTTAATGATGGAATTGATTCATCGTGCAGATCCATCTTTCTTTCAAATATATTACAGTAAATTAGGTAAAACTGATTAAAATCGTCCAAAACAAAAGTACCAGCAATAATCTGTACCAAATATGTGACATGTGTTTTAAAGAACTTGGTAAATTCTTTCCACACTTAGCTTTTATTTATTTTTTTCTTTGCCTTTTTATTCTCCTCTATTCCATTTTAAATGAATTCTAACGTTTTGGATTGTTTCTCCATTTATGTTCTCTCCGAGGTAACAATAATTTCGGTATTATCACCTAGTTTTATCGTTCATAAATATGTATAAACATGATTTTGAATTCATTTAGTTGAAAATTTTTCAAATTTTCACAAAATTTGGCAATTAAACTAAGTGTAAACCCGAGATTAAACTGAGTGTAAACCCGAGAGAATTTATAACCCTTCCCCACACTTGAGATCATGCAATGCCCTCATTTGCATGAAATCAGACTATAATTATAAATTCATGAGGGTGATTAGTGTAGAAAAATGATTAAAAATACAGAGTTTGCAAACATATTATTTTATATCACATTTGATATTTTGCGTCTTGTCGTCAAAATTAGTAGCTTTTGCTGAACTTTAATGCCAGTCTTTGAAAGTGCGTTGTTTTACCCTGTTTTGTACATAAGATAAACTACAAACATATATATATATATATATATATATATATATATATATATATATATATATATATATATATATATATATATATATATATATATATATATATATATATATATATATTATAAAACCTTTATTTATTAAAACAATTTAAATGAATAATTTGTTTAAAATTTTGTTTCCTTTTACTTTAGGTAGTTTCGGTATGTTTACCTAGTCCGTCCCTCGACAAAATTTAAAATTTGTCATTTTTAAAGCGATTGTTTTAAAAGCAAAGATTTTTGGGTTTTTTAATTTTTTTTTGGTATACTTTAGATCAATAAAATTAAAAATAATGATAACAAAAATTTTCGCCCCGCCCTCGGGTAAAGCAATTTCGGTTCCATGACCTAGTCTTCAACTTACGATGAATTTTAGAAATCATTTTTTAAACTTAATGAAATAAAGTAAATTTTGTTTTTAAATTCACACAAAACTTAAATTTAAAAATGCATATTAATTTCATACAAAACCTACAAAACAAAAATTCAGAATGGGGGGAGAAAACCAGTTCTTTAGTGTCTGCTAGCGGAAAAGACCAATCGGATTCCATTCTCGGAACTACACGAGAACAGAACAACTAACCCTAGACAGCATTATTTCTTAGAACATTTGAATCTCCCCACACTTTGGTAGCTGTGGTGTCGAAATTGTGGTTAACTTCATTATCAATTTCTCTTGGACCATAATCAACTTGCATATCTGTGACTTTTGCTTTAAGCCATTGGTCGGATTCCTATGTAATATCCACAAATTCAACTAGTTTTGCCTTTTCTTTAGGCGATAGATTGGATACTAACCGGTTACATAACTTAAAGTTCCCCTTGGTTCTAGCATCGCGAATCCGTTTAATAAGTTTTTTCATTGAACTGTTAATAACGGGATCATTTAATTTCGTACCAACAACGGGGTTCTTTGTTATCAAGTCATCATTAGGTGTCACTTCATCTTCCCCACACTTAGGCGTTTTATTATTGTTAAGCACTACCGTTGGAGTTGGTAAAACAATATGGTTCTTACCAATCATTTTTATTGGTTCAACGGTTTTGGTAGGTGGAGATTTAGTCTTTCGAATCACAAAGGTGACCGATTTGTCACCATCACTAAGTGTCATTTGAAAGGACCCGTTCATATACATTATAAACGATTCACAATAGTTGATTACATCGCGAGGTATTTGACCTCTATATGATACATTTTACAAACATTGCATTCGTTTTTAAAAGACAAACTTTCTTTACAACAAAAATTGACGGTATGCACACCATTTCATAATACATCCAACTATAATTGACTTAATAATAATATTGATGAACTCAATGACTTGAATGCAACGTCTTTCAAAATATGCCATGAATGACTCCAAGTAATATCCTTAAAATGAGTTAATGCACAGCGGAAGATTTCTTTAATACCTGAGAATAAACATGCTTTAAAGTGTCAACCAAAAGGTTGGTGAGTTCATAGGTTTATCATAACAATCATTTCAATATATTAATAGACCACAAGATTTCCGTTTATAAATATATGTACACTCGCAAGTGTATAAAATTATTCTATAAGTTGTAGGCACCCGGTAACAAGCCTTAACGTTCATGTTTTACCCTCTGAACTACACCAGATCAGGTGTGTTTAAAATAACCTCGAAGTACTAAAGCATCCCATAGTCAGGATGGGGTTTGTCAGGCCCAATAGATCTATCTTTAGGATTCGCGCCTACCGTACATAGACAAGTAGTTTAATGTTACCAAGCTAAGGGTATATTTCTGGTTTAAACCCACGTAGAATTAGTTTTAGTACTTGTGCTTATTTCGTAAAACATTTATAAAAACAGCGCATGTATTCTCAGTCCCAAAAATATATATAAAAGGGAGCAAATGAAACTCACCATACTGTATTTCGTAGTAAAAATACATATAACGTCATTTAACAAGTGCAAGGTTGGCCTCGGATTCACGAACCTATATTAATTATATATATTTATATGTTGGTCAATATTTGTCTAACAATTTTTGGTCAAGTTATAGTGCAACACAATCCTAATGCTCGAGACTAATATGCAAAAGTCAACAAAAGTTAACTTGACCCAAAATGACTTCTAAAATTTATACGTGTTTATTATATAACTTAACTATAGTCATTTTATATATTTAAATATATTTATTAGATTTTATAATAATAAAAGTCATTTATTAATAAAAATTTATATTAACGTTTATATATGATAAAATATACTTTTATATATCTTAAGTAGTAAAATTTATAAAGTTCACTTAATATCTTAAAACTATAGTGATAAGTATTATTAATGTAATTATATTACGCGTGGTGAAAAATATCTTTGTATCCCCTATTTATTTGATAAAATAATATTGATCATAATAATAATAAGTAAAAGTTGTATTATTTTGTAATAATAATTATTATTATTCTATAAAAAAAATAACAATATTTATATTTACTAAAAATGTTATTATGATAAAATGATAATACTAACATAATAGTAATAATGATATTTTATAATAACAATGATATTTCTATTAAAATAATAACGACGATAGTAATAATAATCATTTTAACAATAATACTAAAATTCAGTTGACTATAACTTCAAATCCGTTCATCGAAACCATTCGATATCTAAATGAAAAGTTCTTAATTTTTCGCTAGCTTTCCAATGACATGCATATCATATACCCTATCTCAGTATCATATGTATCTAATTCAGGATTTAACAAACCTATCTAAGGATAATATCGAATGTACAAGCATGCATAATCCTATATACTCGAGCACTAGTCAGGGATACACTATTGATATATAAAAGTTAAGTTATGAGTGCTCACGTATCAATATTGAGATTCAATATTGCCGGAAAGTACGTAGACGCAACGGAGATGATAAACACTAGATTGACCTCACGAGCATACCCATGAACCATACCCATCACTTCCATAGCTATAACCCATAATTTCCTTAGCTTCGACTCATTCAAAAAACTATTTTGAAATCACTCGGACATCACTCCGTCGTAATATTTTATGTATACTAATAATATCTTGAAATAATACAGAGCAATATATATATATATATATATATATATATATATATATATATATATATATATATATGTAAATCGATTGAGAGAGTTTAGAGAAATATATTTTCAAGTTTCTATGAAATAATGAAACCTATTGAATTCTATTTATAATAGATTTTTGAATTATTAAAGTGAATTATTAAAGTATGAATTATTAAAGTAAATTATTAAAGTATGAATTATTAAAGTGAATTATTAAAGTATGAATTATTAAAGTGAATTATTAAAGTATGAATTATTAAAGTGAATTATTAAAGTATGAATTATTAAAGTGAATTATTAAAGTTAAAGTAAAGTAAAAGTAAAGTAAAGGTAAAGTTAAAGTATAGTAAAAGTATAAAAACTATGTATGTATAATACGCGTATAAATATATATAATATTAATTTAAATCGTTATATATATTTAATGAAATAAAATATAAATATCGTTATATTTATTATACTGGTTAAGTAATGAGTTGTCAAAAGTGATTCTAGATATTTATAAAAGTTTAATAATAAAGTTTTTTTTTAAACTGAAAACGTTTTTGTACGTTTGAAAATAGATTAATAGAATATTATGGAAACCAATTCTCCACTAGCTTTTGTCTAACTTTCGTAAATGACACTTTTTATTTTTATTTATAAATAGCTTTACAAATTATTCTGAATATCGTTAAGAGGAATAGATTTCTCAAATCATAGTGGACCTCTCAACAGAGACTTGTAATCATAATTCAATGTTTCTGATAATTCAATCATTTAATATATATTTTTTTAATTTCGTCGATAATCATATTGAAACAAATACGTTCATATAAAGCATTATACTTTTAAATACTTTGTTGACATTTTCAATTTATAACATATACACATATACATACATATTCATATATGTTCATTTAATGGTTCGTGAATCATTGGAATTTGGTCGAGGTTTAAATGAATGTATAAACATAGTTTAAAATCCTTGAGATTTAACTTAACAAACATTGCTTATCGTGTCAGAATAATATAAAGATAAAGTTTAAATTTAGTCGGAAATTTTCGGGTCGTCACAGTACCTACCCGTTAAAGAAATTTCGTCCCCGAAATTTGATAGAGGTCGTTATGGCTAACAATGAGAATGTTATTATGATGATTATGAAGTTTTATCATGTCTAAGAAGTATGGATAAAATAATTCGATTACTCAAAGCGTATGAGGGAAGTTATCGTAAATGAAGGAAATAAGATTATAGTGATTCGTCATATCTTTTGACGTCATCACAATTGATCTCCGAATTTAAAGAAAATCTTTGTAATCTATGTTGGATTTGATGCTTCGGTGATTAAGGAGATTATGATTCTCTTCGAATTAATACGATAATCCATCTTGATTTCTCTGTCGGGTATTTCACTATAAATCCACCTCCTTCGTTTCCTTACAACTCACACCTTCTATTCTTTCTCCCTCAACTCATATTTTAAAGTATTTGTCAATATGCTTCATCCAGTACTGATTCTCGATATACTCCTCACTTTCATATCTGTCGTTCTTCTTTTTCATCTGCCTCCGGAAGAATCTATTTACTTCTACTATACTCTCGGTTTTATAGTGTTTTTAGTTCTTCCGTGTCTTTATATTGCTATATGCATCGATATATACGGTTTATAATTTTTGGGTGGTTGTTGGGTTTTATATCTTCCCTTATATTTCAAAGCCCCTGCTTTTGTCTTCTATAATCATTGACATCCACAGTTAATGCTCCCTTCTATTTGCTGCGATTTATACTCCAATTTCTATTTTGGAGTTTTGTCCTTTCGTTTCTTCTTCTTGCGATTAAGCAACGTTTGTAATGGTCCAGTATTCGCAGATATGAATTTCAGAATGAACATAGTTAATGTTCTAAGAAGGAAATGGTAATGGCACTATCTTGATTTGTTAATTTACCAGAATACCCTGAAAAGACCGAATCATCAAGAAAATATATTCTTGATATTTTTAGAGATTAAATAGAATACAAGAGTCGTGTAACATGGAACATGATGACGGCATGGTCTGTGAATCGTCATGTCCCATTAGAAACTCAGCATGACTTACTGTAATATAATCACGTTGATCAAGTGTCATTATATTATACTAACTCATGCTTCAGTTCCCAACACTACTTCAAAACATTCATAATTTAAACTCGAAAGTTTATAGAATATAGAAACTAATAGTTTCTTATATGATGTAACACTGATAGCGCAAAGAGATAAATGACTTCAGATAAGATTAGTTGTGAAAATATCTTCAGAAATATCGCGGATATTTATAATGAAAGATATGATAATATCTTAGAATTTCTAATATTGATGGATGATGATGAAGATTTATCTGTAAAGGTTTAGAATAAATAGTAAGGTATTCGTTAATGACTTTAGCAGGCACTGAATCATTTGGATTCTTTGAAGGCAGATTTAGTCTTTGTGATTTGTCCACAGCCTCCTTCATAGTCTGTTCAATCCATTTTCCAGTTCCAAACCTTCTCTTTTTCTCAGCTTTTCCACCTTACCATTCTTTGTCATCAAACTTTTTACTGTTAAGATCGTTTACAGTTTTTGATGCTTCATCAGTATTTCGAGAACTAGTTCGCAGTTTAGGGTGTTTTTCAGAAACTTCACATTCAAAGTATATAAGTCCAGAAGATAGACACATATAATTGTTGGCGTAGACATGCTGCGAGATTTCAAAATACTGATTGCTAATTTCTGATGATTCATATGGCAATTCTCGTTACAAGATGCAGATGAGTAAATGATGGGATTTTGATAAATATAAAGATTTTTCGGAAAGTCAAAGATCAATGAAGTTGTTAATAAGTTTACTGCTAATGTGGCGAGATATGAAAGGTTCCCCGGTAATAATGATGAAGGGGTAATCATTATAATAAGGCTTATTCGAATGAACAATTGAAGTTGGTTTGCTGGAGCTGTGACAAAATCGTCTATTTTTAGAAGGGATTGAAAAGTTATTTTAGCTAGTAAATGCCAAAAGGTCTGACATGGATACATGTTAAATTATGACTTTGGTTTCAAGAGTTTTTCAGGTACGTAACTGTGGATAACATGTGGTTGGATCATCATCTTGATTGTTCATTATTTGAAGTGTCTTCAGGTATTTCGAAGGGCTTGAACACAGATTATAATCGTTAATATACATACGATGTTCTAACACAGTTTTGAAGTTAAAGTATAGCTTTGAAAGATGTAAGAATCTAAGAGTGATGATATCGTTTATAACTTGAATTGAATTCAGCGATTTCAAAATCAGAATATGTAATTAGATTTTTGAATGAGTATGGTTATTTTGATTTCTATAAAAGAATGTATATTGTTGTGAAAGTAGGGAGTATAATGGATGATTTGATGAATCAGATTCGAAGAATGTAACATATTAATTGTGAATTTATATATCTCTCGGGTATTACCTACCCGTTAAAAAAAATGTCACAATTAATATTTTGTACAAAAGAATTTTATTACAGTCTTTATGGAAATATATGTGTATATTTCTTCAGATGTAATATAGATTTAATGAGTTATTAAAGTGAGTTAAAGTATGAATTATTAAAGTAAATTATTAAAGTATGAATTATTAAAGTGAATTATTAAAGTATGAATTATTAAAGTGAATTATTAAAGTGAATTATTAAAGTTAAAGTAAAATAAAAGTAAAGTAAAGGTAAAGTTAAAGTATAGTAAAAGTATAAAAACTATGTATGTATAATACGCGTATAAATATATATAATATTAATTTAAATCGTTATATATATTTAATGAAATAAAATATAAATATCGTTATATTTATTATACTGGTTAAGTAATGAGTTGTCAAAAGTGATTCTAGATATTTATAAAAGTTTAATAATAAAGTTTTTTTTTAAACTGAAAACGTTTTTGTACGTTTGAAAATAGATTAATAGAATATTATGGAAACCAATTCTCCACTAGCTTTTGTCTAACTTTCGTAAATGACACTTTTTATTTTTATTTATAAATAGCTTTACAAATTATTCTGAATATCGTTAAGAGGAATAGATTTCTCAAATCATAGTGGACCTCTCAACAGAGACTTGTAATCATAATTCAATGTTTCTGATAATTCAATCATTTAATATATATTTTTTTAATTTCGTCGATAATCATATTGAAACAAATACGTTCATATAAAGCATTATACTTTTAAATACTTTGTTGACATTTTCAATTTATAACATATACACATATACATACATATTCATATATGTTCATTTAATGGTTCGTGAATCATTGGAATTTGGTCGAGGTTTAAATGAATGTATAAACATAGTTTAAAATCCTTGAGATTTAACTTAACAAACATTGCTTATCGTGTCAGAATAATATAAAGATAAAGTTTAAATTTAGTCGGAAATTTTCGGGTCGTCACATCATTCTACCCTCTCTTACATCAAATAATGCCCTGGTGGATGCTAAGAATGGTCGACCCAAAATTAGAGGAATGTTTGAGTCCTCTTCTATGTCAATGACAATAAATTCGACTAGAAAGGTTAAATTACCCACTTGAACGGGTAGGTTGTCAGCAATTCCAACTGGGTGCTTAATGGTTTGATCAAAGAGTCGAACACTCATTTCCGTTGGACTTAACTCACCTATTCCTAATCTCTTATATAATGAAAGAGGCATAACACTCACACTCGCACATAAATCTGCTAGTGCATCATACATGACACAATCACTAAGTAGACAAGGAACAATAAATTCACCCGAATCACCCAACCTGGGTGGAGGTTTTGGTGGAACTGTCTTCACCGGGTTTATCTTTACGGTTTTTGTTTCTTGTACTTTCTTATTCTTCTTCTTCTTTCCAGAGGTATCACAAACTTTATAACCTATTACTTGCTCATACTCAACTCCTTTTCTTGGAAACGGGATATGTGGTCTGTATGGTGTCACCACTGGCTTTACATACTCGGGTGGTGGTGGTGTTGTAACTTCTTCATTGTTACTCACATCGAAAACCTTCCCATCTTCTGAAGCTGGTTTTTCAGAATTTGTTGATACCATATTTGTAGTGACCCGAACTTTTCCATGTTTATATATATTAATTGAGATTGATATTTACATGATTAAATGTTTCCAACATGTTAAGCAATCAAACTTGTTAAGACTTGATTAATTGAAATATGTTTCATATAGACAATTGACCACCCAAGTTGACCGGTGATTCACGAACGTTAAAACTTGTAAAAACTATATGATGACATATATATGGATATATATATAGTTAACATGATACTATGATAAGTAAACATATCATTAAGTATATTAACAATGAACTACATATGTAAAAACAAGACTACTAACTTAATGATTTTTAAACGAGACATATATGTAACGATTATCGTTGTAAAGACATTTAATGTATATATATCATATTAAGAGATATTCATACATGATAATATCATGATAATATAATAATTTAAAATCTCATTTGATATTAGAAACATTGGGTTAACAACATTTAACAAGATCGTTAACCTAAAGGTTTCAAAACAACACTTACATGTAACGACTAACGATGACTTAACGACTCAGTTAAAATGTATATACATGTAGTGTTTTAATATGTATTTATACACTTTTGAAAGACTTCAATACACTTATCAAAATACTTCTACTTAACAAAAATGCTTACAATTACATCCTCGTTCAGTTTCATCAACAATTCTACTCGTATGCACCCGTATTCGTACTCGTACAATACACAGCTTTTAGATGTATGTACTATTGGTATATACACTCCAATGATCAGCTCTTAGCAGCCCATGTGAGTCACCTAACACATGTGGGAACCATCATTTGGCAACTAGCATGAAATATCTCATAAAATTACAAAAATATGAGTAATCATTCATGACTTATTTACATGAAAACAAAATTACATATCCTTTATATCTAATCCATACACCAACGACCAAAAACACCTACAAACACTTTCATTCTTCAATTTTCTTCATCTAATTAATCTCTCTCAAGTTCTATCTTCAAGTTCTAAGTGTTCTTCATATATTCTACAAGTTCTAGTTACATAAAATCAAGAATACTTTCAAGTTTGCTAGCTCACTTCCAATCTTGTAAGGTGATCATCCAACCTCAAGAAATCTTTATTTCCTACAGTAGGTTATCATTCTAATACAAGGTAATAATCATATTCAAACTTTGGTTCAATTTCTATAACTATAACAATTTTATTTCAAGTGATGATCTTACTTGAACTTGTTTTCGTGTCATGATTCTGCTTCAAGAACTTCGAGCCATCCAAGGATCCGTTGAAGCTAGATCCATTTTTCTCTTTTACAGTAGGTTTATCCAAGGAACTTAAGGTAGTAATGATGTTCATAACATCATTCGATTCATATATATAAAGCTATCTTATTCGAAGGTTTAAACTTGTAATCACTAGAACATAGTTTAGTTAATTCTAAACTGGTTCGCAAACAAAAGGTAATCCTTCTAACTTGACTTTTAAAATCAACTAAACACATGGTCTATATCTATATGATATGCTAACTTAATGATTTAAAACCTGGAAACACGAAAAACACCGTAAAACTGGATTTACGCCGTCGTAGTAACACCGCGGGCTGTTTTGGGTTAGTTAATTAAAAACTATGATAAACTTTGATTTAAAAGTTGTTATTCTGAGAAAATGATTTTTATTATGAACATGAAACTATATCCAAAAATTATGGTTAAACTCAAAGTGGAAGTATGTTTTCTAAAATGGTCATCTAGACGTCGTTTTTTCGACTGAAATGACTACCTTTACAAAAACGACTTGTAACTTATTTTTCTGACTATAAACCTATACTTTTTCTGTTTAGATTCATAAAATAGAGTTCAATATGAAACCATAGCAATTTGATTCACTCAAAACGGATTTAAAATGAAGAAGTTATGGGTAAAACAAGATTGGATAATTTTTCTCATTTTAGCTACGTGAAAATTGGTAACAAATCTATTCCAACCATAACTTAATCAACTTGTATTGTATATTATGTAATCTTGAGATACCATAGACACGTATACAATGTTTCGACCTATCATGTCGACACATCTATATATATTTCGGAACAACCATAGACACTCTATATGTGAATGTTGGAGTTAGCTATACAGGGTTGAGGTTGATTCCAAAATATATATAGTTTGAGTTGTGATCAATACTGAGATACGTATACACTGGGTCATGGATTGATTCAAGATAATATTTATCGATTTATTTCTGTACATCTAACTGTGGACAACTAGTTGTAGGTTACTAACGAGGACAGCTGACTTAATAAACTTAAAACATCAAAATATATTAAAAGTGTTGTAAATATATTTTGAACATACTTTGATATATATATGTATATATTGTTATAGGTTCGTGAATCAACCAGTGGCCAAGTCTTACTTCCCGACGAAGTAAAAATCTGTGAAAGTGAGTTATAGTCCCACTTTTAAAATCTAATATTTTTGGGATGAGAATACATGCAGGTTTTATAAATGATTTACAAAATAGACACAAGTACGTGAAACTACATTCTATGGTTGAATTATCGAAATCGAATATGCCCTTTTTTATTAAGTCTGGTAATCTAAGAATTAGGGAACAGACACCCTAATTGACGCGAATCCTAAAGATAGATCTATTGGGCCTAACAAACCCCATCCAAAGTACCGGATGCTTTAGTACTTCGAAATTTATATCATATCCGAAGGGTGTCCCGGAATGATGGGGATATTCTTATATATGCATCTTGTTAATGTCAGTTACCAGGTGTTCACCATATGAATGACTTTTATCTCTATGTATGGGATGTGTATTGAAATATGAAATCTTGTGGTATATTATTATGATTTGATATATATAGGTTAAACCTATAACTCACCAACATTTTTGTTGACGTTTTAAGCATGTTTATTCTCAGGTGATTATTAAGAGCTTCCGCTGTCACATACTTAAATAAGGACGAGATTTGGAGTCCATGTTTGTATGATATTGTGTAAAAACTGCATTCAAGAAACTTATTTTGTTGTAACATATTTGTATTATAAACCATTATGTAATGGTCGTGTGTAAACAGGATATTTTAGATTATCATTATTTGATAATCTACGTAAAGTTTTTTTAACCTTTATTGATGAAATAAAGGTTATGGTTTGTTTTAAAATGAATGCAGTCTTTGAAAAACGTCTCATATAGAGGTCAAAACCTCGCAACGAAATCAATTAATATGGAACGTTTTTAATCAATAAGAACGGGACATTTCAGTTGGTATCCGAGCGTTGGTCTTAGAGAACCAGAATTTTGCATTAGTGTGTCTTATCGAGTTTGTTAGGATGCATTAGTGAGTCTGGACTTCGACCGTGTTTACTTGAAAAATGATTGCTTAACAAATTTTGTTGGAAGCTATATATTTTTAACATGTGAATATTATGTGATATATTAATCTCTTAACGCGTTTGATATTATATGATAGATGTCTACCTCTAGAACAAGTCTCATTGACTCACCTAATAATAATGAAGAGTCAAATGTAAATTGGAATAATTCGTGGACTGATTCACAAGTTCCCGAAGAGGAACCGGAAGAAGAGTCGGAACCGGAAGAAGAATCGGAACCGGAAGAAGAATCAGAACCGGATGAAGAAATAGAACCGGTGGGGGAAATAATAAAACGGTTAAATAAAAGAAAATCCTCAACCAACCGACCAAGGTTAATTATGGTCAATGGTGTTTCCGCCAAGGAAGCAAAATATTGGGAGGATTACCAATTCTCCGATGAATCGGATTCCGACGAGAATTCCGATGATGTTATAGAAATTACCCCAACTGAATTTAAAAAGGCAAAAGAAAATAATAAGGGAAAGGGCATAAAAATAGAGAAATCTAATTCCAACCCCGATGAACTTTATATGTATCGTCAACCCCCGAAGTCCTTAAGTTGTAACAATGACCCGGGAACCTCTAAACCACCAGATTTTTCTAAACCAATGTAGACAACGACGGCTCGTATTAGGGGAACATCATATATCCCTAGAAACTTGGCAAAACGAACCAAAACCGAACAAGAAGAAACGAGCGAGTCGGAATAAGATAGTTATATTCGTGTGGTGTAATATATGTAATATAGTGTGCTTATGCTTTATGATATATGTAAAAATTGCTTGTATTAATAAGTATTTTTTTTATGAATCTAACTCTTGTCTATTTTACTGTATAAAAACACAAAATGGATAGACAACCCAATATTTTAAGAGACCTACCCGGAGACATGATTGATGAAATCTTGTCTAGAGTCGGTCAGAATTCCTCGGCACAACTATTTAAGGCGAGATCAGTTTGTAAGACATTCGAAGAACGTTCCAAGAATGATTTGGTTTATAAAAGGCTTTCGTTCAGAAGATGGGGGATATCACATTGGGAAATCCATAAGTTACGATGTGTTTACTTTGACGCATATATTGCGGGGAACCCAAATGCTATTTTACGCAACGGGTTAAGAAATTATTTTGACTCAGTATATCCGAATATAGGACTTCGTGATTTAGAAAAAGCGGCTAACATGCAACATAAAGAAGCATGTTATGCTTACGGGTTAGTAATGTTCGCTTCTCACCAAAGTGAGAACAAGAACATCGGGCTACAACTATTAAACAAAACATTCTCACAAGTGACGGAGTCGGTAATTGGGGTAAGAAATGAGGTTTTTAGGTTATTACGAGACTGTTGGTCATTACATAACCCTCGTCCCTTTGACGACGTTACAACACGCTGTCTTATCAACGGCCATAACGGTTATGTTCCACAAGACCAAGGATGGGAAGTAGTCCTAGTAAAACCAGAATGCATGACTTGTTTCTGGACGTATGAATTACGTGTCTTTATTGCCTTTGCTGAACGACTTGTGTACTAGCTAGAATTATCTTCACAACTATCTTGTATCAAAGTTATTGTGTGCTATATTTCATGCTTTATGTAAAATAAGCGGTATTGTAAGTTTGTAAAATATTGTATAAAAGTTTGAACGCGAAATATTATTATAATCAGTTTTTCATATAGAATTGTAGTAGTTGAATTGTATATTAGCTACTAAGTATGAACTTAACGGGTAGGTACTACCCGAATTTAAACTTATAAAATGCTAATATGAAGAAAAAGCTTTTATAAATGAGTTCATATTATGCTACGAAATACTATTAACTACTCTTAATATTCTGTATGATTAACTTGTTCCATTTGACTATTTTGAAGGAAATGGCACCGACTACTCGACACAATGTGAATATGAATGAAGAGGAATTCCGTACTTTTCTAGCTTCAAACATAGCCGCAGTACAGGCTGCGCTACATACCAACAATAACCTTGGATCTAGCAGTACAGGAAATCGTGTAGGATGCACCTACAAAGAATTCACTGCCTGCAAACTTTTAGAATTTGATGGAACCGAAGGACCGATCAGATTGAAACGGTGGACCGAGAAGGTCGAATCGGTGTTTGCCATAAGTAAGTGTACTGAAGAGGACAAAGTGAAGTACACTACGCATACCTTCACAGGTTCTGCGTTAACATGGTGGAATACCTATCTAGAGCAAGTGGGACAAGACGATGCGTACGCACTACCGTGGTCAGCATTTAAGCACTTGATGAACGAGAAGTACCGTCCCAGAACCGAGGTCAATATGCTCAAGACAGAACTTAGAGGGTTACGAACCCAAGGATTTGATATTACCACGTACGAAAGACGATTCACAGAATTGTGCCTATTGTGTCCGGGAGCATTCGAAGATGAGGAAGAGAAGATCGACGCGTTTGTGAAAGGATTACCGGAAAGAATCCAAGAAGATATAAGTTCACACGAGCCCGCCTCCATACAACAGGCATGTAGAATGGCTCACAAACTAGTGAACCAGATTGAAGAAAGAATTAAAGAACAGACTGCTGAAGAGGCCAATGTGAAGCAAGTCAAAAGAAAGTGGGAGGAAAACGGTGATAAGAATCACCAATACAACAACAACAACAATCGCAACAATTATCCCAACAATCGCAACATCAATCGCAACTACAACAAACGGCCCAACAACAACAACAACAACAACAACAACAACAACAACAACAACAGTAACTACAACAATCATCTCAACAACAATAATAACTGCAACAACAACAACAATCAGAAGCAGCTATGCCAAAGGTGTGAAAAGTATCACTCGGGGTTCTGCACCAAATTTTGCAACAAGTGTAAAAGAAATGGTCATAGCGCGGCGAAGTGTGAGGTCTACGGACCAGGGGTTAATAGAACGAAAGGAACAAATGGTGTCGGAACGAGTAATGGCGGAGCAAGTAGTGTCGGAGCAAGTTATGCCAATGTAGTTTGTTATAAATGTGGAAAACCGGGCCACATTATTAGAAATTGCCCGAACTAGGAGAACACGAATGGACAAGGCCGCGGAAGAGTTTTCAATATTAATGCGGCAGAGGCACAAGAAGACCCGGAGCTTGTTACGGGTACGTTTCTTATTGACAATAAATCTGCTTACGTTTTATTTGATTCGGGTGCGGATAGAAGCTATATGAGTAGAGATTTTTGTGTTAAATTAAGTTGTCCATTGACGCCTTTGGATAGTAAATTTTTACTCGAATTAGCAAATGGTAAATTAATTTCAGCAGATAATATATGTCGGAATCGAGAAATTAAACTGGTTAGCGAAACATTTAAGATTGATTTGATACCAGTAGAGTTAGGGAGTTTTGATGTGATAATCGGTATGGACTGGTTGAAAGAAGTGAAAGCAGAGATTGTTTGTTACAAAAATGCAATTCGCATTATACGAGAAAAAGGAAAACCCTTAATGGTGTACGGAGAAAAGGGCAACACGAAGCTACATCTTATTAGTAATTTGAAGGCACAAAAACTAATAAGAAAAGGTTGCTATGCTGTTCTAGCACACGTCGAGAAAGTACAAACTGAAGAAAAGAGCATCAATGATGTTCCCATTGCAAAAGAATTTCCCGATGTATTTCCGAAAGAATTACCGGGATTACCCCCACATCGATCCGTTGAATTTCAAATAGATCTTGTACCAAGAGCTGCACCAATAGCTCGTGCTCCTTACAGACTCGCACCCAGCGAGATGAAAGAACTGCAAAGCCAATTACAAGAACTTTTAGAGCGTGGTTTCATTCGACCAAGCACCTCACCGTGGGGAGCTCCTGTTTTGTTTATCAAGAAGAAAGATGGTACATTCAGGTTGTGTATCGACTATCGAGAGTTGAACAAACTTACCATCAAGAACCGCTACCCACTACCGAGAATCGACGACTTATTTGATCAACTACAAGGCTCGTCTGTTTATTCAAAGATTGACTTACGTTCCAGGTATCATCAAATGCGGGTGAAAGAAGATGATATTCCAAAGATTGCTTTCAGAACACGTTACGGTCATTACGAGTTTATGGTCATGCTGTTTGGTTTAACTAATGCACCAGCTGTGTTCATGGACCTTATGAACCGAGTGTGTGGACCATACCTTGACAAGTTTGTCATTGTTTTCATTGATGACATACTTATTTACTCAAAGAATGACCAAGAACACGGTGAACATTTGAGAAAGGTGTTAGAAGTATTGAGGAAGGAAAAATTGTACGCTAAGTTTTCAAAGTGTGCATTTTGGTTGGAAGAAGTTCAATTCCTCGGTCACATAGTGAACAAAGAAGGTATTAAGGTGGATCCGGCAAAGATAGAAACTGTTGAAAAGTGAGAAACCCCGAAAACTCCGAAACACATACGCCAGTTTTTAGGACTAGCTGGTTACTACAGAAGGTTCATCCAAGACTTTTCCAGAATAGAAAAACCCTTGACTGCATTAACGCATAAAGGGAAGAAATTTGAATGGATGGATGAACAAGAGAAAGCGTTTCAGTTATTGAAGAAAAAGCTAACTACGGCACCTATATTGTCATTGCCTGAAGGGAATGATGATTTTGTGATTTATTGTGACGCATCAAAGCAAGGTCTCGGTTGTGTATTAATGCAACGAACGAAGGTGATTGCTTATGCGTCTAGACAATTGAAGATTCACGAACAAAATTATACGACGCATGATTTGGAATTAGGAGCGGTTGTTTTTGCATTAAAGACTTGGAGGCACTACTTATATGGGGTCAAAAGTATTATATATACCGACCACAAAAGTCTTCAACACATATTTAATTAGAAACAACTGAATATGAGGCAGCGTAGGTGGATTGAATTATTGAATGATTATGACTTTGAGATTCGTTACCACCCGGGGAAGGCAAATGTGGTAGCCGATGCCTTGAGCAGGAAGGACAGAGAACCCATTCGAGTAAAATCTATGAATATAATGATTCATAATAACCTTACTACTCAAATAAAGGAGGCGCAACAAGGAGTTTTAAAAGAGGAAAATTTAAAGGATGAAATACCCAAAGGATCGGAGAAGCATCTTAATATTCAGGAAGACGGAACCCGGTATAGGGCTGAAAGAATTTGGGTACCAAAATTTGGAGATATGAGAGAAATGGTACTTAGAGAAGCTCATAAAACCAGATACTCAATACATCCTGGAACGGGGAAGATGTACAAGGATCTTAAGAAACATTTTTGGTGGCCAGGTATGAAAGCCGATATTGCTAAATATGTAGGAGAATGTTTGACGTGTTCTAAGGTCAAAGCTGAACATCAGAAACCATCAGGTCTACTACAACAACCTGAAATCCCGGAATGGAAATGGGAAAACATTACCATGGATTTCATTACTAAATTGCCAAGGACTGCAAGTGGTTATGATACTATTTGGGTAATAGTTGATCGTCTCACCAAGTCAGCACACTTCCTACCAATAAGAGAAGATGACAAGATGGAGAAGTTAGAACGACTGTATTTGAAGGAAGTCGTCTCCAGACATGGAATACCAATCTCTATTATCTCTGATAGGGATGGCAGATTTATTTCAAGATTCTGGCAGACATTACAGCAAGCATTGGAAACTCGTCTAGACATGAGTACTGCCTATCATCCACAAACTAATGGACAGAGCGAAAGGACGATACAAATGCTTGAAGACATGCTACGAGCATGTGTTATTGATTTCGGAAACAGTTGGGATCGACATCTACCTTTAGCAGAATTTTCCTACAACAACAGCTACCATTCAAGCATTGAGATGGCGCCGTTTGAAGCACTTTATGGTAGAAAGTGCAGGTCTCCGATTTGTTGGAGTGAAGTGGGGGATAGACAGATTACGGGTCCGGAGATTATACAAGAAACTACCGAGAAGATCATCCAAATTCAACAACGGTTGAAAACCGCCCAAAGTCGACAAAAGAGCTACGCTGACATTAAAAGAAAAGATATAGAATTTGAAATTGGAGAGATGGTCATGCTTAAAATTGCACCTTGGAAAGGCGTTGTTCGATTTGGTAAACGAGGGAAATTAAATCCAAGGTATATTGGACCATTCAAGATTATTGATCGTGTCGGACCAGTAGCTTACCGACTTGAGTTACCTCAACAACTCGCGGATGTACATAACACTTTCCATGTCTCGAATTTGAAGAAATGTTTTGCTAAAGAAGATCTCACTATTCCGTTATATGAAATCCAAATCAACGAAAAACTCCAATTCATCGAAGAACCCGTCGAAATAATGGATCGTGAGGTTAAGAGACTTAAACAAAACAAGATACCGATTGTTAAGGTTCGATGGAATGATCGTAGAGGACCCGAGTTCACCTGGGAGCATGAAGATCAGATGAAGAAGAAATACCCGCATTTATTTCCAGAAGATACGTCAACACCTTCAACAGCTTAAAATTTCGGGACGAAATTTATTTAACGGGTAGGTACTGTAGTGACCCGAACTTTTCCATGTTTATATATATTAATTGAGATTGATATTTACATGATTAAATGTTTCCAACATGTTAAGCAATCAAACTTGTTAAGACTTGATTAATTGAAATATGTTTCATATAGACAATTGACCACCCAAGTTGACCGGTGATTCACGAACGTTAAAACTTGTAAAAACTATATGATGACATATATATGGATATATATATAGTTAACATGATACTATGATAAGTAAACATATCATTAAGTATATTAACAATGAACTACATATGTAAAAACAAGACTACTAACTTAATGATTTTTAAACGAGACATATATGTAACGATTATCGTTGTAAAGACATTTAATGTATATATATATCATATTAAGAGATATTCATACATGATAATATCATAATAATATAATAATTTAAAATCTCATTTGATATTAGAAACATTGGGTTAACAACATTTAACAAGATCGTTAACCTAAAGGTTTCAAAACAACACTTACATGTAACGACTAACGATGACTTAACGACTCAGTTAAAATGTATATACATGTAGTGTTTTAATATGTATTTATACACTTTTGAAAGACTTCAATACACTTATCAAAATACTTCTACTTAACCAAAATGCTTACAATTACATCCTCGTTCAGTTTCATCAACAATTCTACTCGTATGCACCTGTATTCGTACTCGTACAATACACAGCTTTTAGATGTATGTACTATTGGTATATACACTCCAATGATCAGCTCTTAGCAGCCCATGTGAGTCACCTAACACATGTGGGAACCATCATTTGGCAACTAGCATGAAATATCTCATAAAATTACAAAAATATGAGTAATCATTCATGACTTATTTACATGAAAACAAAATTACATATCCTTTATATCTAATTCATACACCAACGACCAAAAACACCTACAAACACTTTAATTCTTCAATTTTATTCATCTAATTAATCTCTCTCAAGTTCTATCTTCAAGTTCTAAGTGTTCTTCATATATTCTACAAGTTCTAGTTACATAAAATCAAGAATACTTTCAAGTTTGCTAGCTCACTTCCAATCTTGTAAGGTGATCATCCAACCTCAAGAAATCTTTATTTCTTACAGTAGGTTATCATTCTAATATAAGGTAATAATCATATTCAAACTTTGGTTCAATTTCTATAACTATAACAATCTTATTTCAAGTGATGATCTTACTTGAACTTGTTTTCGTGTCATGATTCTGCTTCAAGAACTTCGAGCCATCCAAGGATCCGTTGAAGCTAGATCCATTTTTCTCTTTTCCAGTAGGTTTATCCAAGGAACTTAAGGTAGTAATGATGTTCATAACATCATTCGATTCATATATATAAAGCTATCTTATTCGAAGGTTTAAACTTGTAATCACTAGAACATAGTTTAGTTAATTCTAAACTGGTTCGCAAACAAAAGTTAATCCTTCTAACTTGACTTTTAAAATCAACTAAACACATGTTATATATCTATATGATATGCTAACTTAATGATTTAAAACCTGGAAACACGAAAAACACCGTAAAACTGGATTTACGCCGTCGTAGTAACACCGCGGGCTGTTTTGGGTTAGTTAATTAAAAACTATGATAAACTTTGATTTAAAAGTTGTTATTCTGAGAAAATGATTTTTATTATGAACATGAAACTATATCCAAAAATTATGGTTAAACTCAAAGTGGAAGTATGTTTTCTAAAATGGTCATCTAGACGTCGTTTTTTCGACTGAAATGACTACCTTTACAAAAACGACTTGTAACTTATTTTTCTGACTATAAACCTATACTTTTTCTGTTTAGATTCATAAAATAGAGTTCAATATGAAACCATAGCAATTTGATTCACTCAAAACGGATTTAAAATGAAGAAGTTATGGGTAAAACAAGATTGGATAATTTTTCTCATTTTAGCTACGTGAAAATTGGTAACAAATCTATTCCAACCATAACTTAATCAACTTGTATTGTATATTATGTAATCTTGAGATACCATAGACACGTATACAATGTTTTGACCTATCATGTCGACACATCTATATATATTTCGGAACAACCATAGACACTCTATATGTGAATGTTGGAGTTAGCTATACAGGGTTGAGGTTGATTCCAAAATATATATAGTTTGAGTTGTGATCAATACTGAGATACGTATACACTGGGTCATGGATTGATTCAAGATAATATTTATCGATTTATTTCTGTACATCTAACTGTGGACAACTAGTTGTAGGTTACTAACGAGGACAGCTGACTTAATAAACTTAAAACATCAAAATATATTAAAAGTGTTGTAAATATATTTTGAACGTACTTTGATATATATATGTATATATTGTTATAGGTTCGTGAATCAACCAGTGGCCAAGTCTTACTTCCCGACGAAGTAAAAATCTGTGAAAGTGAGTTATAGTCCCACTTTTAAAATCTAATATTTTTGGGATGAGAATACATGCAGGTTTTATAAATGATTTACAAAATAGACACAAGTACGTGAAACTACATTCTATGGTTGAATTATCGAAATCGAATATGCCCTTTTTTATTAAGTCTGGTAATCTAAGAATTAGGGAACAGACACCCTAATTGACGCGAATCCTAAAGATAGATCTATTGGGCCTAACAAACCCCATCCAAAGTACCGGATGCTTTAGTACTTCGAAATTTATATCATATCCGAAGGGTGTCCCGGAATGATGGGGATATTCTTATATATGCATCTTGTTAATGTCGGTTACCAGGTGTTCACCATATGAATGACTTTTATCTCTATGTATGGGATGTGTATTGAAATATGAAATCTTGTGGTCTATTATTATGATTTGATATATATAGGTTAAACCTATAACTCACCAACATTTTTGTTGACGTTTTAAGCATGTTTATTCTCAGGTGATTATTAAGAGCTTCCGCTGTCGCATACTTAAATAAGGACGAGATTTGGAGTCCATGTTTGTATGATATTGTGTAAAAACTGCATTCAAGAAACTTATTTTGTTGTAACATATTTGTATTATAAACCATTATGTAATGGTCGTGTGTAAACATGATATTTTAGATTATCATTATTTGATAATCTACGTAAAGTTTTTTTTAACCTTTATTGATGAAATAAAGGTTATGGTTTGTTTTAAAATGAATGCAGTCTTTGAAAAACGTCTCATATAGAGGTCAAAACCTCGCAACGAAATCAATTAATATGGAACGTTTTTAATCAATAAGAACGGGACATTTCAATATTAACATTCTCATTCCGAGGATTTACTTCAGTATTACTCGGTAGCTTTCCTTGTTCCCTCTCACTCATCATGCTAGCAAGAGTACCTACTGAAATGTCCCGTTCATATTGATTATAAACATTCCATATTAATTGATTTCGTTGCGAGGTTTTGACATCTATATGAGACATTTTTCAAAGACTGCATTCATTTTTAAAACAACCATAACCTTTATTTTATCAATAAAGGTTTTAAAATCATTACGTAGATTATCAAATAATGATAATCTAAAATATACTATTTACACACGACCATTACATAATGGTTTACAATAGAAATACATTACATTGACATATGTTTCTTGAATGCAGTTTTTACACAATATCATATAAACATGGACTCCAAATCTTGTCCTTATTTTAGTATGCAACAGCGGAAGCTCTTAGTATTCACCTGAGAATAAATATGCTTTAAACGTCAACAAAAATGTTGGTGAGTTATAGGTTTAACCTATATATATCAAATCGTAACAATAGACCACAAGATTTCATATTTCAATACACATCCCATACATAGAGATAAAAATCATTCATATGGTGAACACCTGGTAACCGACATTAACAAGATGCAAATATAAGAATATCCCCATCATTCCGGGACACCCTTCGGATATGATATAAATTTTGAAGTACTAAAGCATTCGGTACTTTGGATGAGGTTTGTTAGGCCCAATAGATCTATCTTTAGGATTCGCGTCAATTAGGGTGTCTGTTCCCTAATTCTTAGATTACCAGACTTAATAAAAAGGGGCATATTCGATTTCGATAATTCAACCATAGAATGTAGTTTCATGTACTTGTGTCTATTTTGTAAATCATTTATAAAACCTGCATGTATTCTCATCCCAAAAATTTTAGATTTTAAAAGTGGGACTATAACTCACTTTCACAGATATTTCCTTCCTCGGAAATAAGACTTGGCCACGGATCGATTCACGAACCTATACAAATATGTACATATATATCAAAGTATGATCAAAATATAATTACAACCATTTTTATTATGTTTTAAAGATGTGAGTGTATTAAGTCAGCTGTCCTCGTTAGTAACCTACAACTAGTTGTCCACAGTTAGATGTACAGAAATAAATCGATATATATATTATCTTGAATCAATCCATGACCTAGTGTATACACATCTCAGGCTAGATCACAACTCAAAGTATATATTTATTTGGAATCAACCTCAACCCTGTATAGCTAACTCCAACATTACTGCATATAGAGTGTCTATGGTTGTTCCAAATAATATATATACATGGTCGATATGATATGTCAAAACATTTGCATACGTGTCTATGGTATCCCAAGATTACATAATATATTAGAATACAAGTATAATACAATATAAGTTAGCTAGGATATGATTTGTATAGATTTGTTAAACATTTTCCGTAGCTAAAAAGATCAAAAATATCCAATCTTGTTTTACCCATAACTTCTTCACTTTAAATCCGTTTTGAGTGAATAAAATTGCTATGGTTTCATATTGAACTCTAATTTAAGAATCCAAACAGAAAAAGTATAGGTTTATTGTCGGAAATTTAAGTTACACGTCAATTACTAAAGAGGTAGTCATTTCCGTCGAAAGAACGACATCTTGATGACCATTTTGAAAAACATACTTTCACTTTGAGTTTAACCAAGATTTTTGGATATAGTTTCATGTTCATATGAAAAATCATTTTCCCAGAAGAACAACTTTTAAATCAAAGTTTATCATAGTTTTTAATTATCCAAACCAAAACAGCCCCCGGTTTCACTACGACGGCGTATATCCGATTTTATGGTATTCATCGCGTTTCCAGGTTTTAAATCATTAAGTTAGCATATCATATAGATATAGAACATGTGTTTAGCTGATTTTAAAAGTCAAGTTAGAAGGATTAACTTTTGTTTGTGAACAAGTTTAGAATTAACTAAACTATGTTCTAGTGATTACAAGTTTAAACCTTCGAATAAGATAGCTTTATATGTATGAATTGAATGATGTTATGAACATCATTACTACCTCAAGTTTTCTGGATAAAACTACTGGAAATAAAAAAAAATGGATCTAGCTTCAAAGGATCCTTGGATGGCTTGAAAGTTCTTGAAGCAGAATCATGACACGAAAACAGTTCAAGTAAGATTTTCACTATTAATAAGATTGTTATAGTTGTAGAAATTGAATCAAAGTTTGAATATGAATATTACCTTGAATTAGAAAGATAACCTACTGTAAATAACAAAGGTTCATTGATCTTAGATGATTACTTGGAATGGATTAGAAAGCTTGGAAGTAGACTTACAAACTTGAAAGTATTCTTGATTTTTATGAAACTATACTTATGGAATTTATGAAGAACACTTAGAAATTGAAGATGGAACTTGAGAGAGATCAATTAGATGAAGAAAATTGAAGAATTAAAGTATTTGTAGGTGTTTTTGGTCGTTGGTATATAAATTAGATATAAAGGATATGTAATTTTGTTTTCATGTAAATAAGTCATGAATGATTACTAATATTTTTGTAATTTTATGAGATATTTCATGCTAGTTGCCAAATGATGGTTCCCACATATGTTAGGTGACTCACATGGGCTGCTAAGAGCTGATCATTGGAGTGTATATACCAATAGTACATACATCTAAAAGATGTGTATTGTACGAGTACGAATACGGGTGCATACGAGTAGAATTGTTGATGAAACTGAACGAGGATGTAATTGTAAGCATTTTTGTTAAGTAGAAGTACTTTGATATGTGTCTTGAAGTCTTTCAAAAGTGTAAGAATACATATCAAAACACAACATGTATATACATTCTAATGGAGACGTTAAGTCTTCGTTAGCCGTTACATGTAAGTGTTGTTTTGAAACCTTTAAGTTAACGATCTCAATTAATGTTGTTAACCCAATATTTATTATATCAAATGAGATGTTAAATTATTATATTATCATGATATTATGATGTATGAATATCTCTTAATATGATATATACATTAAAATATCGTTACAACGATAATCGTTACATATAAGTCTCGTTTCGTAATTCTTGAATTAGTAGTCTTGTTTTTACATATGTAGTTCATTGTTAACACACTTAATGATATATTTAAATATCATTTTATTATGTTAAATATAGTGTATCAATATCTTAATATGATACATATGTATTTAGTAGACGTTATCATAACGATAATCGTTATATATATCATTTCGAGTTTCTTAACTTAGTAATACCATTTCTTATGTATATCACACATTGTTAATATACTTAGTGAGATACTTACTCATCATAATCTCATGTCAACCATATATATATGTCTATATATACCACAACATGTAGTTTTTACAATTTTGTAACGTTCGTGAATCGCCGGTCAACTTGGGTGATCAATTGTCTATATGAAACTTATTTCATTTAATCAAGTCTTAACAAGTTTGATTGCTTAACACATTGGAAACATTTATCATGTAAATATCAATCTCAATTAATGTATATAAACATGGAAAAGTTCGGGTCACTACACCTACATGTTTTTCTAGATTTAAAATGGAAGCTTGTTGAGTTCTTAATGATTGATCAAACCTCTCATTTGTTTGGGTTTGAGATGTAATAAATTGTGTTTGAGATTCCATTAGCTTTGCCATCATTTCTTTCAGATTTGGCTTTTTCTCTTCGGTTTGTTGTGGTGGTTTATACAAGCTAGGTTTTTGTTGATTGAAAGTGTTGTTTTGAGTTGGTTGGTTATTCAGACCTTGTTGGTTATACGAGTTATTATTAGGTCCATTTGGAATGTAAAGAATGTTTTGATTTCGATTGAAGTTTGGCCTTGGCGGTTGATAATTATTTTGATAATTATTTCCCGGCCTTTGGTTCATGTAGGAAACATTCTCACGTTGTTCCATCGTTTGTTCAACATTATAATCTTTCGTTAAGTGTGGTCCATCGCATTGCTCACAACTGATTCGTATTGCGTGAATATCTTTAGTCATCTTTTCCATTCGTCTCTCGAAAGCATCTATTTTTGCAAAAACGGAATCAAAGTCATGGCTAGAATCGGCCCTAGCCACTTTAGATGAACAAAAGATATCTTTTTCCTGGTGCCACTCATGCGAGTGGGAGGCTGTATTATCAATTATCTTGTGAGCTTCGGTAGCGGTTTTCTTCATAATGGAACCACCAGCTGTTATATCGATGTCTTTTCGTGTAGCAATGTCGCATCCTTGGTAGAATATTTGTACTATTTGATAAGTATCTAAACCGTGTTAAGGACATCCTCTTAACACCTTTCTAAATCTTGTCCACGCCTCATATAGAGTTTCATTTAGCTTTTGTGTGAACGTAACTATTTCTCCTTGAAGTCTCACGGCTTTAGATGCCGGAAAGAATTGTTTAAGAAATTTTTCAACTAAAACATCCCATGTATCAATCGCCCCTTCAGGTAACAATTCTAACCAATCTTTGGCTTCTCCCTTTAAAGTCCAGGGAAACAACATGAGATAGATCTGTTCATCCTCAACTTCCCTGATTTTGAATAGAGTACAGATCCTATTAAAGGTTCGAAGATGTTTGTTTGGATCTTCTTTTGGCATACCACTATATTGGCATTGATTAGTTACCATGTGTAGAATTTGTCCTTTGATTTCATAATCTGGTGCATTAATGTCTGGCTTAATAATGGCGTGACCTTGGCCAGTGCGTGTGGCTCTCATTCGGTCTTCCATACTTAGAGGTTCCGTTACTTCCATTTTTGAATTTGTTGAATCCGAATCACTAGAGGATTCTGATTTAATAGTTTCTTCCTTGACAATCTCTGGATAAGTAATTTGTGGTTCCGGAGGAATGATAAATGGTTCAGGATCTCTGAATTGTCCTTGAATATCCTCTGGGTTCTCAATTGTGAGGTCGGGTTCAAAAACTGGATTATCGGAAATTTGAATTGGAGTACTTGGTCGACTAGATGATGATTCTAAAGAAAAATCAACGGCGATAATATTGGCTAGATGTCTTGATCGAGTTACAGGTGGTGAACGTATGAAAGGTGGTGAACGTTTTGCTCGGTGCATTCACTGAATATCCTATTAGTTATAAAAGATAAAAATTATATAAGCTATCAAATTAATAGACTTTTCTGATTTTGCCCACGTTTCGAATAGCCAATAGATACAGCAGGTAGCCAGGACCCTTTAAATCGAAAGCTCACAACTCACCACTAACAAATCCAACTATTACTACGAACCAGAAAATTTTTAGATGTCTATCAATTTAACCACTTAAAATAATTTTTCGTTTTGAATTTTTAGAGAAGAAATAGAAAATTCTATGTCCTAAAAACTAGATCGTCGAGAAATAAAAAAGAAAAAGAGCGCATCGAAAAACGTCGAAAAATAAAAGGTCGAAAAATAAGCGTCAAAAAATAAAAATCAAAAAATAATAATAATAAAATGCAGCGTCGAAACTTAAAAGTCTAAAAACTAAAAATTAAAACTTACGTCTAAAGGTATTAAAGTTTAAAGGAATTCTAAATCTAAAATGGCAATAACTTAAAAAGTACTAAAATCTTAAAACGGCGTCGCAAAATTCTAAAGCGCCTAAATCTTAATCTAAAAAAAGCACTTAAGGGATTTTACGGCGAAACCTAAAAATCTAGAAATAAAAATATACTATGGCAAAAACTAGATTTAAAACTAATTACGAACGCTAAATATACAATTACGTACTAAATAATAAAAAAATACAAAAATGATAAAATTACTAATTTTATAAAAATATTATTTTATATTATTATTTTATAAAAGTATTAAGTTTATAATTTAATAAAACTAATTAAAACTTAAAAATACAAATTTAATTAAAACTTAAACTAATTATTATTTAATTAAAAACCTAATTAATATTTAATTTATTATAATTATTATTATTTACGTAACCCTAATTGTGTCGGCAGAGGTACCTGAGCCGTCAAATCACTCCATGCGATCGCATGGAGTGTATGTTATAATTTCATGCAGTCGCATGACCCTCAGATCTAGTTCAGATGTTGGGCTGCTACAGTGTAGTGGCCCGATTACTTTATTTTATTTATTTTATTTATTTTATTTATTTTTTTCTTAACTTAATTATAAGTAAAATTTATATATATAAAAAAAACTTAAATTTTAAGAACTTAAAAATAAAAACACTATTTATACTTTAAATAAGATTTTAAAAATATATTTTCTTTTTATTTTAAACACTTATATATATATAGATATATATATATTTCTTTTTTTTTAATGTAAAATAATATTTTTACAAATTTATATATTTTTACAAAAATATAGTTTTAATAGATGTGCGTTTTTCACCGAGTCCCCAGCAGCGGCGTCAAAAACTTGTTGTGTGCAGCGGTGTATACGAAATACTATTATTTTTAATACGAAATACGATACAAATTTTACAAGTTTTATTATTATTTACGGATGGAATATACCTAAACCTTGCTACAACACTATAGGCAGTGTACCTAATCGTAGAGTAGTTTACTTTTTAGTAAGTCCGGTTCGTTCCACAGGGAGCTAGTGAATATGTACTATATTTTTAACAACTATGTTCGTATAAAATATATATAATTATATAAGTAGTAATATTATAAAAGGGGGATTTTACCGTTTAATGACCGGTTTGTCGATTTTAAATAAAGCGTAAAGATAAATGATGATAATATAAATGACAGAATTTAAATTGCGATAAAGTAAAATGCAGTAATTAAAATGACAGTAAATAAAGGTACGATGAAATATGAAATAAAAGTATTATGCTTATTTAAACTTCCGTAATCATGATGTTTGACGTTTTGACTTTAATTAATTGTTACCCGGGTTAATTGTCCTTTTTCCTGGTTTATTTGATACCTATCTGGTTTTTGTCCATAATAGTCCATCGGTCATAATTATAAAATGCTCGTCAAATTAACCTTATTCCCGAAGTCAAATATTCCAACTAATTAGGGATTCGAACTATAACAAGGTTTTAATACTTTGTTAACAATTACACCAATTATCCTTGTATGTAATCCACCTCTATTTTAATGAGATATGAATATTAATTTACCCACTTGATCAGAATGAATAATCAATTACCCAACCCGAATAATTAATTAAATGATCGTAAAAGATGTCGTATAAACGTCACTAAATAGAACATACATAATCATTTTAATAATTATTAGATTAACTAATTTGAAGATAGGTTCGACAGATTCTAATGAGTTGTCATTCGATTAGACAATACCCCATATCTATTAATAGTCAATAGTCCAACGTCCACAAGTGTCGGTCTTTTGTCCAAACCTTAATTATGGTACAAAATCTAATAACCCCGTCTTAATATTTAGTCTAACATCACGATTACTTATGCTCTAATAAGCATAATAATTACTTAGTTACAAGACATTAATTTAAAAAGGAAGAACATAGCTTACAGTGGTGATTAATCGCGTAGCGTTACACGGACAGAATTTAAACTTACACACTTACAACATTCGCCACTATAACCTTATTTATTATTAAACTTAAATTAAAATTAAAATTAAAATATAAATATAAATATATATTTGAGAGTGAGAGAGATTGAATTATATTGTACATAACTCGTCCGAAAAACTGACTTTTTATAGAACTTGGCCTGCTACAGTAACTCATGCGAGTGCATGAGTTTTGTGCCTTCTGGCCATGCGATCGCATGGCCGCCTGGGACAGCTCACATACTTTTGTTTTCTTATTTTCCGACGTTTTATTTAATAATATATAATATAATATATATAATTTTATATAATTATATATATATTATATTATATTCTTGTGCATAGTTGACTCGTAATTTTAGCTCCGTTGCATCGCGCGTTGAAAGTTGGTTCATGTCCCGGTTCCGGATTTTCGAACGTCCTTGCGTACTATTTAATATCTTGTACTTTGCGTTTCGCGGCTCGTACTCTTGTAACTTTTAGACGTTTCTTATCAATAAATTGAACCACTTGGATTGTACTTTGTACTTTTGAGCTTTTTGGTCATTTGCGTCTTCAAATCGTCGTTTTCTTCTTTTGTCTTCGCACTTATTTTTTTAAACTATTACAACATAAAAATAGAACAATAGTAACTAAAAACTTTACATATTGGAAGGATATTGATACTAAATATATGTTCATTTGGAGCACTATCAGTACACTTCGAGAAATCAAATTGATTTATCCTTATTACTCAATGGTGATAAAAATTTATTTATCAACTCATATACGTCAGGAAAACATTCTTATTGTTAACCATGACCACCTCGATCAAATTTCGGGACGAAATTTCTTTAACGGGTAGGTACTGTGACGACCTGGAAAATTTCGACTAATTTTAAATCAAACTCTCGATATGATATTATATTTGTGATGCGATAAGCAGAGTCTGTAATGTTGAGTCTCAAAATTTTTGAACTATTTCATATATTCAGTCGACCTTCGATCATTCTCGATGACTCACGATACGATTGCTTGTAAATAGATATGCATATATATATATATATATATATATATATATATATATATATATATATATATATATATATATATATATATATATATATATATATATATATATATATATATATATATATATATATATATATAATAGGAAATATTATATATTGTAGTTGTTAGAATTAACTATGTAAAATAAATAATTATTATTTAAAAAGTATCTGTATATATAAATAAAGTATATAGAAAATATGATTTTAAAGTTATTTAGTAAACAAAGGTAACGCTCAATTGTCATTCGATTGATAGTAAACGAGTTAAAAAGGAACTTATGTGATTTTAAAATAAACGGTTATCCGAAAATGAGTTTTATAAATTATAAGCTTATTAATAATATATTTAGAAGTTATTTGATAAATTTTAAAACTTTTTATATTTTAATTGGGGTTGGGAGCGAATGATCAATGTAATATTTATTTAATAGTTAATGACCAAATTTTATACCATAATGACCCAAATAAATAAAGATACTTAATTTAAAATTTTGGAATTTTTCTGAGAACTTTTATACGCCACTAATTACAATCAACGGAGCACGAGATCCGATCCGTAATATAATGAATCCTAATAAAAGTGTCGGCATATTAGACAAACTCATAACTGTTTATATAACACGTTTGATTATTGTTTTTAATTATTATTGTTATTATATTATTATGTTATTTGTTTCTTTTACAACCTACTTTGTATCTTTACAGCACATTATATACATGCATATACCAATTGAATATGATAACAAGACCACTTGTTTCTAAATTTCCTTCTTCTTCCTGCTTACCTAGATTACAACCCACCGTCACTAATTACTAGTTATCTCTTCATAAAACCAAATGAAACTACAACTTCATTGTGTCTACTTTCGGTTCACTTCAAAATCACTCTACAACCAAATCGAAACACACATGCTATTATTTCTATTTCATTGTTCTTAATTGAATTACATCACAACTTTCTCCTGGTTTGTTTTTTTTTGTTTTCGTCTAACTGTCACTCACATGAACCCACTTCCATCTATGTTATCTATCTACTCTATATTTCTATCTATATACATATATACAAACTTACATAAATATATAGATAAGCTAGATTAAACTCCACTCGACCCACCCCCACTCCACCGTTTGCACCACCACCATGATAACCATCTTTCTCCCTCATCACCATCACTGCTCATCACTCTTACTGCTACCGTGCTTGTTGCTTTCGAAGAGACCCAATACCACAACCATCGACCACTTCACAACCGGCCACCACTTCAATCCATAATAACCACCTTCCATCACTTCTATTTTCTATTTCTAATGACATTTCAAACAATCACCATCGACACCCACTGTTGTTGCTTCTTTTCGTAAACCACCATCACCACCCTCTTTTCAACCACCAAACCGCCACTACATGCCTGCAACTATTTTTGTCACCTCGAACCAAAACCAACCCCATTTTTGCTGTTACGTTTGTAGCCTTTTATTTTACTATTAATTCTGTAAAGGGTTTTCATATGTGGGACATTGGTGGGAATGAGTATTTTGACCATGTCGAATTCATGGGGACCGCAATTATTGGCCACACAGATAAGGAGAAACCGATTACTACTTTTTGTGTTAAATGATGAATATGGTTTCCTATGTTCTTTTTCTTCTTTTTAAAAATAACGAGGGGAATGAATTAATATTACTAAGATTGGATGTTAACAAATACTTGGACCGTGTTCCATTTATTTTATCTTTGGGCCGTATGGTTTTAATTATTTGTGACGACCCGGAAATTTCCGACCAAATTTAAACTTAACCTTTATATGTTTCTGACACGATAAGCAGAATTTGTAATGTTGAATCTCAAAAATTTTGGAACTACATTCATGTAATCAATTACCCTTTGACCGTGTTCGACGATTCACGAACAATTATGTGTATATAGATATGTATATATAATATATAATATTAACTGAAAACATTAACAAAGTATTAGATATATGATACTTTACATAAACATATTTGTTTCGATATATTTATCGACATAATTATGAGATAATATCAAATGATTGAATTATCAGATACATTATGATATGATTACGGGCCTATGTTATGAGGTCCACTGTGATTTAAGAAATCTATTTTTTTTTGACAACTCATTACTTAACCAGTATGATAAAGATAACGATATTTATATTTCATTTTATTAAATATATATATATATATATATATATATATATATATATATATATATATATATATATATATATATATATATATATATATATATATATATATATATATATATATATATATATATAACGATTTAAATTAATATTATATATATTTTTATACGCGTATTATACGTACATAGTTTTATACTTTTACTATACTTTAACTTTACCTTTACTTTACTTTTACTTTACTTTAACTTTAATAATTCATACTTTAATAATTCACTTTAATAATTCATACTTTAATAATTCACTTTAATAATTCATACTTTAATAATTCATACTTTAATAATTCACTTTAATAATTCATACTTTAATAATTCACTTTAATAATTCATACTTTAATAATTCACTTTAATAATTCATACTTTAATAATTTACTTTAATAATTAAAAAATTTATTATAAATAGAATTCAATAGGTTTCATTATTTCATAGAAACTTGAAAATATATTTCTCTAAACTCTCTCAATCGAATTACATATATATATATATATATATATATATACTTAGTATTATTTCAAGATATTATTAGTATACATAAAATAATACGACGGAGTTATATTCAGACGATTTCAAAATAAGTTTTCAAATGGGATAGAGCTAAGGAAATTATGGGTTATAGCTATGAAGGTTATGGGTATTGATCGAGGGTATTGCTCGTGAGGTCAACCCAACGTTTATCATTTTCGTTGCGTCTACGTACTTTCCTGCAATATTGAATCACAATATTGATACGTTCGTGAATCCGAGACAAACACTGCACTTGTTTAGTGCCGTCATATACATAATTGCTACGAAATACAGTATTGTGAGTTTCATTTGCTCCATTTTTAATTGCTTTTGCAATATATATTTTTGGGCTGAGAATACATGCGCTGTTTTATAAATGTTTTACGAAATAGGCACAAGTACTAAAACAAATTCTACGTGGGTTTAAACCAGAAATATACCCTTAGCTTGGTAACATTAAACTACTTGTCTATGTACGGTAGGCGCGAATCCTAAAGATAGATCTATTGGGCCTGACAAACCCCATCCTGACTATGGGATGCTTTAGTACTTCGAAGTTATATTAAACACACCTGATCTGGTGTACTTCAGAGGGTAAAACATGAACGTCAAGGCTTGTTACCAGGTGCCTACAACTTATAGAATACTTTTATACACTTGCGAGTGTACGGATATTTATAGAAAATGAAATCTTGTGGTCTATTACTATTACGGAAATGATGGATTATGATAAACTAATGAACTCACCAACCTTTTGGTTGACACTTTAAAGCATGTTTATTCTCAGGTATTAAAGAATTCTTCCGCTGTGCATTAGCTCATTTTAAGGATATTACTTGGAGTCATTCAAGACATACTTTGAAAGACGTTGCATTCGAGTCGTTGAGTTCATCAAGATTAATATTAAGTCAATTATAGTTGGATGTAATATGAAATGGTATGCATGCCGTCAATTTTTGATGTAAAGAAAGTTTGTCTTTTAAAAACGAATGCAATGTTTGTAAAACGTATCATATAGAGGTCAAATACCTCGCGATGTAATCAACTATTGTGAATCGTTTATAATGTATATGAACGGGTCCTTTCAGTTGGTATCAGAGCGGTGGTCTTAGCGAACCAGGTCTTGCATTAGTGTGTCTAACTGATAGTTGTTAAGATGCATTAGTGAGTCTGGACTTCGACCGTGTCTGCATGTCAAAAGTTTTGCTTATCATTTTTAGTCGGAAATCATCTACTTACCATCCTTAGGAAATTACCTGCTTATCATTCTTAAGTCTAGACGCGTTTTCCTACATTTATTGCATAATAGTGTATAGACGAATTCTTATCTTAGCATATCTGTTACTGTGAACTTTGACTGACATCTTTCAAAGATTCCTCCGTAATTTATGGGATTTTGGTATTATATATACATATGTAAATTATATATTGAAGAATACCAAATCTAAATTCTACAATCTATTTCATACCAAAAAAATTCTTTCCCTGATCATACAAGATGGATCCCTCAACCAGTTCGAGTTCCTCGAATTCCGACAGCTATGCCGATATGGATTTTCACATGAGCTCCGAAAGCAGCGTGACCGGAATGGATCAACCAATTAGCCATCATCTATTCTGGATGAATTGGGGATGGGTTCGTAATCTACTTAACCATTGGAGACAAGAAGAAGGCGATCCCTTTCATCCACCACATTGCCGTCTTGGCAATGAACCTGAAGCACTTACCGGCGAACCTGTCCGAAACACCATTTTCTCTCTCATTTCCAGAGTATCTCGTCATGATTATATACTACACCAAATTCTAGATCTTATTTATCCGCTCGTCCAAACCGACAATCACCCCAGTGTAATAAAAGAAGTCAACGAGCTTCGCGCTCGGGTAGTGGCTTTGGAGAATATGGTGCAAAGGTTACAAACACCAGCAGTAGCACCAGCAGCATAACCAGTACCACCATCAACAACATCAACAGTACCATTACCACCACCAACAACAACCGCATCGCAAACCTCAACTTCACAATCTGTCCCACGAGCATCGACGTCATATGCCATGTAGATACCAAGGATTACCACAACGATGAAGTATTGATTCATGACTTCATTGGGGAAACATTCTACGGCGATTATGTAATTTCTAAAGTTTAGAAATTATCTATCCTAGCCTTAACCATAAATCAAATGAGTTTAATTTAATATTAACTCATTAAATCAATATTACATCTGAAGAAATATACACATATATATTTCCATAAAGACTGTAATAAAATTCTTTTGTACAAAATATTAATTGTGAATTTTTTTTTATGGGTAGGTAATACCCGAGAGATATATAAATTCACAATTAATATGTTACATTCTTCGAATCTGATTCAGCAAATCATCCATTATACTCCCTACTTTCACAACAATATACATTCTTTTATAGAAATCAAAACAACCATACTCATTCAAAATCTAATTACATATTCTGATTTTGAAATCTCAGAATTCGATTCAAGATATAACTGAAATCATCACTCTTAGATTCCTACATCTTTCAAAACTATACTTTGACTACAAAACTGTCATAGAACCTCATTTCTATTCATGGAACTCACAAAAATATTTGTATCATTCAAAATCTTAGAACATCATATGTATATTAATAATTACAATATGTGTTCAAACACTTCGAAATTCCTAAAGACATGCGAGATGATGATCCAACCACATATTACCCACTGTCATGCATCTGAAAAGCTCTCAAAACCAAAGTTATAGTTTAACACGTATCCGTGTCAGATCCTTTGATATTTATTACCAAATATAATTTTTCAATCTCTTTCCAAAATAGACAGTTTTGTCACAGCTCCAGCAAATCACCTTCATTTGTTTATACGAATAAACCTTATTATAACAATTACCCCTTCATCATTGTTAACGGGGAACCTTTCATATCTCGCCACATTAGCAGTAAACTTATCAACAAATTCATTAACCTTCGACTTAAGCCTCTCCGAAAAGCCACTATACTTATTCATTAAAACCCCATCATGTACTCACCTACATCCTGTAACAATAATTGTCACACCAACTACTAGGAATTAGCAATCAGTATTTTGAATTTTGCGACAATTTTACGTCAAAAGTTATACATATAACGTCTATCTCCTAGACTTACATACTTCGAATGTGAATTTTCTGAAAAACATCCCAAACTATGAACTAGTTCTCCGAAATTGGAAAAATGCTGATGAAGCAGCAAAAACTGTAAACGACTTTAACAGTCAAAAGTTTGATGATAAAAAATAGTATGGTGGTAAAGCTGAGAAAAAGAGAAGGTTTGAAACTGGAAAACGGATTGAGCAGACCATGAAGGAGGCTGTGGACAAATCACAAAGACTAAACCTGCCTTCAAAGGATCCAAATGATTCAGTGTCTACTGAAATCGTTAGCAAACACCTTACTTCTTATTCTAAACCTTCACAGACAAATCTTCTTCATCATCCATATTATCGTATCTTTTATTATAATATCTTCGATATTCCTGAAGATATTTTCACAACTATTCTTATCCGATATCTTTTATCTCTTCGCAATATCTGCGTTACAACATAAAAAGAAACTGTATTAGTTTCTAAATTTAAAAAAAAAATTTGAATTTAAAATAGGAATGTTTTTGAAGTAGTGTTGGGAACTGAAGCATGAGTTAGTATAATATAATGACACTTGATCAACGTGATTATATTACAGTAAGTCATGCTGAGTTTCTAATGGAACGTGATGATTCACAGAACATACCGTCATCATGTACTGTTTACACGACTCTTACATTCTACCCAATTTTCAAACTTATTAAGAACATATCATCTTGATAGCTCTATATTTTCGGATATTCTGGTAATTTGCCAAATCAAGATCATGCCATTATGATTTTCTTCTTGGAACATTAACTATGTTCATTCAAAAATTCATATCTACGAATTCTGGACTATTATCCGCTTGACTTAAGATCGGGAAGAGAAAACGAAAGCATGAAGCTCCGAAATATAATGGAGAATATAAAGCCCGATAACAACCCCGAAATTACAAACCGTGTATATAAATCCGTATAGCAATATAAAGACACGGGAGAATGAAAAACACAATAACCCCAAGGTAATGGTAGAAGAAAATAATTCCTCCGGTGGTAGATGAAAAAGAAGAATGACAGATATGAAAGTTAAAAGTATATCAAGAATCAATACTGGATGAAGCATATTAACGAATGCTTTAAAGTATGAATTGGGGAGAAAGACTAGAAGGTGTGAGCTGTGGAAATAAAGAAACGAAGGGGGTGGAATTATAGTAAAATATCAGACAGAGAAATCGAGACAGATTATCGCATTTAATCAAAGAAGATCCTGATTTCCTTAATCGTCGAAGAACCAAATCTTATTGCAAAGATTTTCTTTAAATCCCATGAATTTTGGAAATCAATCATAACTACGTCATCGGTTAAAACGAATATACGTTTACTCATTTCACTCTCTTGCGATAGCTTCACTTATACTCTTCGCGTAATCAAATTGTTTTATCTATATTACTCAATGATGATAAAACTCTATTTATCAACTCATATTCGTCATGAAAACATTTTTATAGTTAGCCATGACGACCTCGATCAAATTTCGGGACGAAATTTCTTTAACGGGTAGGTACTGTGACGACCCGGAAATTTCCGACCAAATTTAAACTTAACCTTTATATGTTTCTGACACGATAAGCAGAATTTGTAATGTTGAATCTCAAAAATTTTGGAACTACATTCATGTAATCAATTACCCTTTGACCGTGTTCGACGATTCACGAACAATTATGTGTATATAGATATGTATATATAATATATAATATTAACTGAAAACATTAACAAAGTATTAGATATATGATACTTTACATAAACATATTTGTTTCGATATATTTATCGACATAATTAAGAGATACTATCAAATGATTGAATTATCAGATACATTATGATATGATTACGGGCCTATGTTATGAGGTCCACTGACAACTCATTACTTAACCAGTATGATAAAGATAACGATATTTATATTTCATTTTATTAAATATATATATATATATATATATATATATATATATATATATATATATATATATATATATATATATAACGATTTAAATTAATATTATATATATTTTTATACGCGTATTATACGTACATAGTTTTATACTTTTACTATACTTTAACTTTACCTTTACTTTACTTTTACTTTACTTTAACTTTAATAATTCATACTTTAATAATTCACTTTAATAATTCATACTTTAATAATTCACTTTAATAATTCATACTTTAATAATTCACTTTAATAATTCATACTTTAATAATTCACTTTAATAATTCATACTTTAATAATTCACTTTAATAATTCATACTTTAATAATTCACTTTAATAATTCATACTTTAATAATTTACTTTAATAATTCAAAAATTTATTATAAATAGAATTCAATAGGTTTCATTATTTCATAGAAACTTGAAAATATATTTCTCTAAACTCTCTCAATCGAATTACATATATATATATATATATATATATATATATATATATATATATATATATATATATATATATATATATACTTAGTATTATTTCAAGATATTATTAGTATACATAAAATACTACGACGGAGTTATATTCAGACGATTTCAAAATAAGTTTTCAAATGGGATAGAGCTAAGGAAATTATGGGTTATAGCTATGAAGGTTATGGGTATTGATCGAGGGTATTGCTCGTGAGGTCAACCTAACGTTTATCATTTTCGTTGCGTCTACGTACTTTCCTGCAATATTGAATCACAATATTGATACGTTCGTGAATCCGAGACAAACACTGCACTTGTTCAGTGCCGTCATATACATAATTGCTACGAAATACAGTATTGTGAGTTTCATTTGCTCCATTTTTAATTGCTTTTGCAATATATATTTTTGGGCTGAGAATACATGCGCTGTTTTATAAATGTTTTACGAAATAGGCACAAGTACTAAAACAAATTCTACGTGGGTTTAAACCAGAAATATACCCTTAGCTTGGTAACATTAAACTACTTGTCTATGTACGGTAGGCGCGAATCCTAAAGATAGATCTATTGGGCCTGACAAACCCCATCCTGACTATGGGATGCTTTAGTACTTCGAAGTTATATTAAACACACCTGATCTGGTGTACTTCAGAGGGTAAAACATGAACGTTAAGGCTTGTTACCAGGTGCCTACAACTTATAGAATACTTTTATACACTTGCGAGTGTACGGATATTTATAGAAACTGAAATCTTGTGGTCTATTACTATTACGGAAATGATGGATTATGATAAACTAATGAACTCACCAACCTTTTGGTTGACACTTTAAAGCATGTTTATTCTCAGGTATTAAAGAATTCTTCCGCTGTGCATTAGCTCATTTTAAGGATATTACTTGGAGTCATTCAAGACATACTTTGAAAGACGTTGCATTCGAGTCGTTGAGTTCATCAAGATTAATATTAAGTCAATTATAGTTGGATGTAATATGAAATGGTATGCATGCCGTCAATTTTTGATGTAAAGAAAGTTTGTCTTTTAAAAACGAATGCAATGTTTGTAAAACGCATCATATAGAGGTCAAATACCTCGCGATGTAATCAACTATTGTGAATCATTTATAATGTATATGAACGGGTCCTTTCATTATTAGACTGAGACCCAATAGTGACAATGATCGAGTCAAAATGTTGATTAAATGAAAATGATAATTTGAGATGATACATGAGGATGATAATGAAATAGATGATGATGATTCGTATGAAAATGGAAATGATGATAATTAGATAGAGATATTTATGATATAAGAATGATGATAATATTAGATCATGATAATGACGATGAAATGATAAGTGTTGATGAAGATGAACTAATTAATCATGCGGGTTAATACCAAAACAAATATTTGGTTCCTTGGTCTAAAGGTGTTAACGGGTTAGCAGGGACGTCACGGGTTGAAACCCGGACTTGGGCATTTTTTAGGACTACTCATTTAAGGTAGTTTACTTATTACTCATTATTATTATTATTATTATTATTATTATTATTATTATTATTATTATTATTATTATTATTATTATTATTATTATTATTATTATTATTATTATTATTATTATTATTATTGTTAGTATTGTTAGATTATTTATTATCATTAACAAAATTTTATCATAATTATTAGTATTATCATTAAACGTTATTAGTATTATCATTATGAATAATTTTTATTTTTAGTACTATCTTTATCATTAATATTAAAATTATCATTATTATTATTAGAATTATCATAATTTTTATCATAATTAGTATTATTTTTATCATTATTATTATTATTATTACTATTAATATATCAAATGAAGATTTTTTTATATAAAAAAAATATATTTATGACATAAAACCTAATCATATTAATACTTTTGTAATAAATGTTAATTATCTATATAAAGATAAATATATTTAATTAAGTTATTAATAAAACACATGATATAAAATAACAAATAAAATCACTAATAATATATATATTTGCTTGATTACCATTACATGTATTAATATACATGATTGAATAATAGGTTCGTGAATCCGAGGCCAACCCTACAATTGTTCAATGTCGTCATATGTATTTTTACTACAAAATACAGTATTGTGAGTTTCATTTGCTCCCCTTTTAATTGCTTTTGCAATATATATTTTTAGGCTGAGAATACATGCGCTGCTTTTATGTTTGATGAAATAGACACAAGTACTTAAAATATATTCTATGTTGAGTTGTACCACCTTGCATATCTTCCCTAATAGCTTGGTAACTAATATTTACATGTTGGAAGAACATGTAAGCGCGAATCCTATTGATAGATCTATCGAGTTTGATCACCCCAACCGGGCTAGTCGCTCTAGTATCGTAAACGGTTGCATAGTACTTCGTTTTTACTACACTTGGTACAGTGTAGGGAGATTTTATAATAAAGGGAATATGCCACATTAATTGTTAAGTATGGTTACCGAAGTGCTCAACAACTTATAGAATACTTTTATACACTTGCGAGTGTACATATATTTATGAAACTGAAATCTTGTGGTCTATCAAAATTACTGAATTTTATGATTGTATATGATAAACCTATGAACTCACCAACCTTTTGGTTGACACTTTAAGCATGTTTATTCTCAGGTATGAAAGAAACCTTCCGCTGTGCACTTGCTCATTTTAGAGATATTACTTGGAGTCATTCATGGCATATTTAGGTCAGAACCTCGTAATGGGACCAGATGTTGTTGACTTCGTCCAGGTGGATTAGGATGGGTCGTTTCAATGCTTGCCAAGTTTACAAGCATTACAAAGCGTGTGAGACTTCGACTTATTACAGGAAATGGAGTGGCTAGAAATAAGACGTTGCATCACATCCTTGCCAGGGTGACCAAGACGTTGATGCCAGGTGTTGTGCCAGGTAAGGAGGGTTTGGGGGAGAGGCTGTGTAATCGGGTGCAGATCACCCGAGTTATCACACCAGAGAAGAAGGCAACGAGTCACGTAATCCTTTATAGAAAACTCAAATTCGCCAAATCAACAGAGACTGTATTATCACGTGTAAACAGACGGACAAATATAAGATTTTTGATAATATTGGGTGTGACAAGGACATTATGTAAGTGTAGAGGTCGATGTAAGGTTAGCAAAGTAGCATGACCGGTGTTGGTTACGGGAATAGGTGTCACGTCACCAACAGCGATCGACGAATATATGCAATGATTAAAAACTTTACTTAGGTTATTTGTAGATGAACTTAAATGAGAAGAAGCACCAGTATTCATATTCCAATCACCATCACACATATTTTGATGAGGCTTAATTCCATAAGTATGGAAAACATGTCCAATGGGCACATTTAATGGCCTGCGGCCAAGAATGCCCAAAGTAGGCCCATAACCATGAAAGCCATGATAATTTGGCCCACTATCAAGAAAGCTTTGATGGGTTTGAGGCATGTTATTAATGCTTTTTGGAAAATGCCAAATCATGATTAAATCAATTTACCAATGTGTTTAACCGACTGCTGTTGGATAACTTTCTTATAATAAAATTGAACAAATCGGATTGTACCAAAGTTTAATACAATGAAAAACAAGTAAAAGGGATGAGAAAAAACTTATTTGAAACTGGTTAAACAAGAATCAAACAAATTCGTCTGGATGCTACTGTTGACTATTGATGGGGTAATCCTCCACTAGATGAGAAAATAAAACCAATAGTGTACTTCTCGTTGTGAATCATACAACAATAAAAAAACTGATGAGATTAGTTTCTAAAATGAAATGTGTTTTAACCCCCAACCAACATACACAAATTAGGTGACACCTCTCTTTATAAATCTTTATTATTCTTATTTGTGTGTTGCTTTATATATTTTTTTTAAATAATAATTTTGGCAGCAAATTGATGTGGAGAGAAAGATGCTAAGGATAATAATATATGGTTGATAAGTGGAAAGAGATGAAGAATATTGAAGGTGGGAAATAAGGTGGGATAGATAGGTCATTAATCTAATACCATGTAAATTGTAATGTATCTCCTTGAAGAATAACTATACAAACACAACTATATATACTGACGAAATTAATAAATTGCATAGCTCAACAACATGTTCAACATATAAGTCCAAGATTTCATCCTTTTCTAAAACCAATTCGTAATAGAGGGACTTCCCCTTAGACTTAACTTATATGGATACATTTGTTTTTGTCCCATGGCCGATGTGGGATATAAATCCCAACACGCCCCCTCACATCGAGGCGTGGAACGACTGTAGCGATGGCGACACAAAGACATAGGGATCTAACTCAGACTCGCTGTAGAGATGGCAGCACACGCATAGGGGCCTGACTCGATCTCTTTGTAAAACTGCTTACCTGAGCTCTGGTACCATGACAAAATTAATAAATTGTATAGCTCAACAACATGTTCAACATATAAGTCCAAGAGTCCATCCTTTTCTAAAACCAATTGGTGATAGAGGGACTTCCCCTTAGACTTAACTTATATGGATATATTTATTTTTGTCCCATGGTCGATGTGGGATATAACTCCCAACATATACATGCAAAATGGAAATTCAAGAGACTCTATTAAATGTGGATAATTCAAGAGAGTAACACCATACTCATAATCACAAGACTAGTATTAAATGTAGACAATTCAAGAGACTCTAACACCATACTCATAATCACAAGATGTAACATCCCGCCTTTTTACGTTAAATTTCCGTTTAACTATTTAAAGTCCGTTATACATTTATAATATCTCCCGTTGATACGCGTTTTAAATTATCTTGTTTAGGTAATTCACGCACCTGAATGAAACTAGAGGGACCAAACTTGCCAAGGGACCAAACCTTTAACTAGGTCAAAGTGGTCAAACCTCCCTCATCCATTCATTTATCTTTTTCTTTTCCCTTTTTCTAAATACTTTCACAAATTTCTCTCAAACACCAATCCAAAGATTTATCATCTAAATCAAATCTAGCAAGCATCAATTCAAACAAATTGCATTTTTAGAATCCTTGCAACTTCTTCTTCGATTCCATACCGATTTCATTACATTTGGGTAACTTTCTAAAATCACTAGATTTTGTGTTCTTGATGTTTTTAACTTATAAAGTTGTTAATTAGTGTCTATGGCTCAAGTATAACATGAATATATGTTTTGTTTGCTCGATTTGTTGTTTGGAGTAACTAGTTTGAACATTTGAAATGGGTGTGCTTAATCTTTGATTTTGGATGATTTAATGATGTTTAAATGTTAAAGTTCATGTATTAAAAGTGTTACTAGCATCATTAGCTTCATTTTGATGCGTAGGTTGATTTAGAAAAGCTTCATTTACAAAATGGTTGAATTCATGATTTTGATTAGGGTTTGATGAACTCTAAAATGAACTTTTGATGCTTTGAATGCCATGAAATGTTATTGGTTAGTGATTATTTGTGTTGTATATTTCATTACCTTCAGACGGCGTATCGTATGTGTAAATTAGATTCCCGAGTCAAGAAATTGTGTTTTGTGAACTTGAAACTTTGATTTTGAACGTTTAATGATCATTTGATGAGGTTTTCATTGTTGTTAATGATGGATTTGATTCATGAAATGTGTTTAGTTATATTCCTCTTTAAATTACCTTTCCAACGATATAAGATACATGTTTTGAATGTTTACGGTTCACAAGTTGTGATTGTTTGAAGTTGGATTCGTGCTTGAGTGTGAAAACTGCCAGACTTGCTGATCAGTTAAATGGAGCGGCGCGCCTTAAATGGAGCGGCGCGCCATTTTGGACTGTCCCAAATTCTTTTTGATTTTCACGTTTTCACCCCCGTTTACTCGTAACTCCGATTAACATGAAACTTGGCCAACATGTCTGTATATACTTTCTCATCATGGGAAAATTGTCGGATACCCGACCCGACCCGACCCCGTTGACTTTGACTTTGACATTGACCAAAGTTTGACTTTTTTCAAACTTAACCAAATATTTATGCGATCGTTCTAACATGCTTCTATACTTGTATCTTGCATGAAACTTGACAATTTGATCCACATGCTATATAATCGAGTCGTAACGAGCCATATGACTAATTGAACATCTTTGACCAACCGTGTTTACCATTATTGATGCAACCTATTTGTTTAGGTCGAGACTAGTGTTCTTTCTTGCTCACGTTACTTTGTGAAGTACTTAACTTACTCATGCAATCAAGGTGATATAATAGTCCCACTTTTACTCTTTTTGAACTTACATTTGGGATGAGAAAACATAAACATTTCTTTTTACTAAGTGAACACAAGTACAGGAAAACAAACATTCTACATATGAGTTTAGAACAAAATCCTCAATTCGATTATCATTAGTTACACTTGCCGGGTGTAAGCGAGAACTTATGTTGTATGGATCCATATAGGTTTGACAAACCCTCATTCAGACGGTTCGCTACCGTTTACGAATGGAATATATTTTCGAGAAACAGTGTATGTTCTAACACTATTGTGATGGGTTCTATGGAAGGAATGTTAAGCATTGATAATTGGGTGCTCGTGAATATTAACTTTTGGAATGTATTACTATTATATCAATATTACAAATCTTGTGGTTCACTTGTACTTACTTACTTAAACCTATGATTTCACCAAGGTTTTCGTTGACAGATTTCTATGTTTTTCTCAGGTCCTTGAACGTTTTGTGATACATGCTTCCGCTCATTACTTTTGATACTTGCTTGGATATCGAGTATACATGCATATGTGGAGCGTCTTTTGGCTACTTTTAAATTGTGTCGCATATGTTTCAATTGTACTTTAAACTTTGTTATGTAACTAGTTGTCGAACTACTTTGTAAACCTTGAAACATCTTTACTTTTGAAATGAATGCGACATACTTTTGGTCAAACGTTGTTTTAAAGACTTATGACCACGTAACGGGACCTAAGTAGACGGCACCATCAATGACGATTTTGTCGGGTCGCTACAGATGGTATCAGAGCGTTGGTTGTAGGGATTTAGAGTTCATTGGTGTCAACCCCGAGTCATAGGGTACATTAGTGAGTCTAGACTACAACCGGCATATAGACTTGAAGTAGGAATTACTTGACTACTTGTGCATTTATACTCGAACGTTTCTACTCATATCTACTCTTATTTCATCTTAATCTCACGATGTTTAATTTGATTGACGCGCCACCTTGACTTAGTGAAATAATGTCGAATGCACATATGAATTAGGGTAATATAATTTCTGGGATTATATTACGGTGACTCATATGAACGTTCCGACATTATGACACAAAGAATTTAAGGCGAGTCAAGGAAAATTTTTCTCTTTATCCTTTTTTCATATCATGATTAGTATTATTGAAAATATTAATCAACGGTATTCTTGTGTTTTGAAGGAACAATGACTCCTCGCCGTGTACCACGCCATGAGACTCCCGAACAAGCCCTTCAACGGATGATAGCCACCGCCGTGGATGCGGCCATGGCCGGTCACTCCTCCAACAACAACAATAACAACAACCACAACAACAACAACAATCAAGGAGCCGGTAACTCAAGCGAAGGGTGCTCCTACAAATCCTTCATGGGGTGCAAACCTCATACTTTTGATGGGACCGGGGGACCGGTTACTCTCACTCGATGGTTCGAACAAACGGAGGCCGTTTTTAGCATAAGAGGTTGTCGGGACCAAGATAAGGTCAAATACTTCACTCACACTTTCGCCGGTGTCGCCCTCACATGGTGGAACACCTATGTACAATCGGTGGGTACCGATGAAGCTCACGCCCTCTCTTGGGCTGACTTAAGGGAAAATATGATCGTTGAATATTTCCCTCGTGAAGAAACTCGAAGGCTCGAACAAGAGCTAAGAACTTTGAAAGCAGTCAGAAACGATCTCAAGGATTATAATCAACGATTTTCTGAACTAGCCTTGATGTGCCCAAACATTGTGAACCCCGAATCTTTAAGGGTTGAACTTTACATGGATGGTCTTCCAAAGAGCATCAAACACGGGGTAATGTCATCCAAACCCACTAATCATCAAGAAGCTTTGAACATGGCCCGCAAATTGATAGAAACGGTGGACAAAATCATAGTGCCGGCACCTAAAGCCGAGGATAAGTCGGGTAACAACAAAAGAAAATGGGAAGCCCCCCAATCAAGCAACAACAACTTTTCCAAGAAGTCTTTCACCTCCGACGGTAAGAAGGGTTATGCCGGAAACCTACCTCTTTGCAACAAATGCAACAAGCATCACTTTGGTGAATGTGGTAAGCTAATTTGCCATCGGTGCCAAGGAGTTGGTCATAAGGCCAATGAGTGTAAAAGTGTCGCCCCCGTCGCTCGAAAAGGGCCCAATGCACCAAAGACGGGCACTTGTTACGAATGTGGCCAAATGGGCCATTATAGAAATGAATGCCCCACGAAGAAAGCCAACCCCAATACACGCTGCCGAGCATTCAACATTAATGCCCAGGAGGCCCGGGATGACAATGAACTAGTCACGGGTACGTTTCTTCTCAACAACTCTTATGTTACATGCTTATTCGATTCGGGTGCCGATAAATGTTTTGTATCCAAGGCTTTAGATCCTACTCTTTGCACTCCTCCACTCCCCCTAGACACTACTTATGCCATTGAGGTGGCCAACGGAAACCTATTATGTGCCGACACATATTACCGGGGGTGTACGTTAAATATTTTGGGTAATGAGTTTGAAATTGACTTGATACCCATGGAACTAGGAAGTTTCGATGTAATAAACGGTATGAATTGGATGGTCAAAACGAAATCTTACATCCTTTACGATCTTCACCCAATCCAAATTCCTATCGAGAATGGTGAACCTTTGATCATTTATGGCGATAAGAGTTGCGCCGGACTCAACCTCGTTTCGTGCCTTAAAGTTAGAAAACTACTCCGTAAGGGTTGTTTTGCGATCCTTCCTCATGTTAAGAAGTCGAGTCCGATGAGAGGCACATCGATGATGTGCCAATTGTTAGTGACTTTTCCGATGTTTTTCCCGACGAATTGTCGGGTCTCCCACCTCATCGACCGGTTGAATTCCAAATCGATCTTATTCCGGAAGCCGCACCCATAGCACGTGCACCCTATAGACTCGCTCCATCCAAAATGCAAGAATTGCTAAGTCAAATCCAAGAACTACTTGACCGTGGTTTCATCCAACCTAGCCATTCACCATGGGGCGCTCCGATTTTATTCGTTAAGAAGAAAGATGGATCCCTACGAATGTGCATTGATTATCGTGAACTAAATAAATTGACAGTTAAGAACCGATATCCTCTTCCTCTCATCGATAACCTCTTCGATCAATTACAAGGATCACGTGTATATTCAAAAATCGATCTCCGTTCGGGTTATCATCAACTAAGGGTTAAGGAGGAAGATGTCTCCAAAACCGCTTTCCGGACTCGTTATGGTAGTTATGAATTCCTTGTCATGCCATCTGGTCTCACTAACGCACCGGCGGTGTTCATGGATCTTATGAACCGCGTGTGCAAACCGTACCTCGACAAATTCGTTATCGTGTTCATCGATGATATTTTGGTCTATTCTAGGAGCGAAGAAGAACACGAGGAACATCTCCGACTTGTGCTTGAACTTTTAAGACAAGAACGACTCTATGCCAAATTCTCCAAGTGCGAATTTTGGTTGAAGGAAGTTCAATTTCTTGGTCATGTTGTAAGTGATCAAGGTATTAAAGTCGATCCAACAAAAATCGAAGCCATTAGTAAATGGGAGACTCCTACTACTCCTACTCACATCCATCAATTCTTGGGTCTCGCCATATACTATCGTAGATTCATCAAAGATTTCTCTTTGGTTGCTTGTCCTCTAACCGCGTTAACTCACAAGGGAAAGAAATTCATTTGGGCAACCGAACAAGAATCCGCATTTCAAATCTTGAAGACAAAGCTAACCACCGCTCCTATCTTGTCACTTCTCGAAGGCAATGATGATTTTGTTGTATATTGCGATGCCTCGAAACATGGTTTTGGGTGCGTGTTGATGCAACGAAAGAAAGTCATTGCTTATGCCTCTCGACAACTCAAAATTCATGAACGAAACTACACGACACATAATCTCGAACTCGGAGCCGTTGTCTTCGCACTTAAAATGTGGAGACACTATCTTTATGGAACCAAAAGTACCATCTTCACCGATCACAAAAGCCTTCAACACATCTTCGATCAAAAGCAACTAAACATGAGACAACGACGGTGGATTGAAACTTTAAACGATTATGATTGTGAGCTTCGTTACCATCCTGGGAAGGAAAACGTAGTAGCCGATGCCTTAAGTCGAAAGGAAAGAGCGGTGCCTCTTCGTGTCCGAGCTTTAAACATCACCATTCACACCAACCTCAATAGTCAAATTCGTGAAGCCCAAGACGAGGCTCTTAAGGATGAAAACATCTCCCTCGAACACTTGAACGTCCTCACCTCTTGATTCGAAGTTAAAGAAACCGGACTCCGATATTTCGCCGGAAGAATTTGGGTGCCTAGCTATGGGGACTTGCGAAGCCTTATTTTAGACGAAGCCCATAAGTCAAGATATTCGATTCACCTCAGTGCCAATAAGATGTACCACGACCTCAAAGAACAATATTGGTGGCCGAACATTAAAAAGGACGTTGCTACTTATGTTGGAAAGTGTCTAACTTGCTCCAAAGTCAAAGCCGAACATCAAAGAACGTCCGGACTACTTCAACAACCCGAAATCCCGCAATGGAAGTGGAAAAGGATAACGATGGATTTTATCACCAAACTATCAAAGACGGTTGGCGGTTATGATACTATTTGGGTTATTGTTGACCGTCTCACCAAATCCGCGCACTTCCTAGCCATGAAGGAAACCGAAAACATGGAGAAACTCGCACAACTTTACATTAAAGAAATTGTAGCCCGACACGGTGTACCCTTATCGATTATCTCCGACCGAGATGGCCGTTTTGTTTCTAGATTTGGGCGTACCTTACAAGAAGCGTTGGGGACGCGTTTAGACATGAACACCGCATATCATCCACAAACTGACGGACAAAGCGAACGCACAAGTCAAACTTTGGAAGACATGCTACGAGCTTGTGTTATTGACTTTGGAAAAGCTTGGGATAAGAACTTGCCTCTCGCCGAATTCTCCTACAACAATAGTTATCACGCGAGTATTAACGCCGCACCATTTGAAGCTTTATATGGCCGAAAATGTCGTTCACCTCTTTGTTGGGCCGAAGTAGGCGACACACAAATCACCGGACCCGAACTCATTCATGAAACAACCGAGAAGATCGTACAAATCCGAGATAGGCTCCGGATGGCCGGTAGTCGTCAAAAGAGCTATACCGACAAAAGACGCAACGACCTCGAATTTCAAGTCGGTGACCGCGTAATGTTAAAAGTCACGCCTTGGAAAGGTGTAATCTGTTTCGAGAAACGCGGGAATCTAAATCCGCGGTATATTGGTCTTTTTGAAATCTTGGAGCGTGTTGGAACCGTTGCTTATCGTTTAGATCTTCCGCCTCAATTGAGCTCCGTTCATCCTACTTTCCATGTATCCAACTTGAAAAAGTGCCTTGCCGAACCCAATGTCGTCATCCCTTACGAAGAGCTTACTATTGACGACAAACTTGATTTTGTGGAGGAACCGGTTGAAATTGTGGACACCTCCGTCAAGACGTTGAAACAAAGCCGAATCCCGATTGTCAAGGTCCGTTGGAACGCCAAAAGAGGACCCGAGTTTACTTGGTAAAGGTAAGATCAAATGCAAAAGAAATATCCTCATTTATTCGTGGATGCGGAAACGCAAAATCTCTAGGAAGAAACAACGACTACTACGCCTACTTAAATTTCGGGATGAAATTTCTTTTAAGGAGTAGGTAATGTAACATCCCGCCTTTTTTCGTTAAATTTCCATTTAACTATTTAAAGTCCGTTATACATTTATAATATCTCCCGTTGATACGTGTTTTAAATTATCTCGTTTAGGTAATTCACGCACCCGAATGAAACTAGAGGGACCAAACTTGCCAAGGGACCAAACCTTTGACTAGGTCAAAGTGGTCAAACCTCCCTCATCCATTCATTTATCTTTTTCTTTTCCCTTTTTCTAAATACTTTCACAAATTTCTCTCAAACACCAATCCAAAGATTTATCATCTAAATCAAATCTAGCAAGCATCAATTCAAACAAATTGCATTTTTATAATCCTTGCAACTTCCTTTTCGATTCCATACCGATTTCATTACATTTGGGTAACTTTCTAAAATCACTAGATTTTGTGTTCTTGATGTTTTTAACTTATAAAATTGTTAATTAGTGTCTATGGCTCAAGTATAACATGAATATATGTTTTGTTTGCTCGATTTGTTGTTTGGAGTAACTAGTTTGAACATTTGAAATGGGTGTGCTTAATCTTTGATTTTGGATGATTTAATGATGTTTAAATGTTAAAGTTCATGTATTAAAAGTGTTACTAGCATCATTAGGTTCATTTTGATGTGTAGGTTGATTTAGAAAAGCTTCATTTACAAAATGGTTGAATTCATGATTTTGATTAGGGTTTGATGAACTCTAAAATGAACTTTTGATGCTTTAAATGCCATGAAATGTTATTGGTTAGTGATTAGTTGTATTGTATGTTTTATTACCTTCAAAACGGCGTATCGTATGTGTAAATTGGATTCCCGAGTCAAGAAATGCGTTTTGTGAACTTGAAACTTTGATTTTGAACGTTTAATGATCATTTGATGAGGTTTTCATTATTGTTAATGATGGATTTGATTCATGAAATGTGTTTAGTTATATTCCTCCTTAAATTACCTTTTCAACGATATAAGATACGTGTTTTGAATGTTTACGGTTCACAAGTTGTGATTGTTTGAAGTTGGATTCGTGCTTGAGTGTGAAAACTGCCAGACTTGCTGATCAGTTAAATGGAGTGGCACGCCATTTTGGACTGTCCCAAATTTTTTTTGATTTTCACGTTTTCACCCCCGTTTACTCGTAACTCCGATTAACATCAAACTTGGCCAACATGTTTGTATATACTTTCTCATCATGGAAAAATTGTCGGATACCCGACCCGACCCCGTTGACTTTGACTTTGACTTTGACCAAAGTTTGACTTTTGTCAAACTTAACCAAATGTTTATGCGATCGTTCTAACATGCTTCTATACTTGTATCTTGTATGAAACTTGACAATTTGATCCACATGCTATGTAATCGAGTCGTAACGAGCCATATGACTAATTGAACATCTTTGACCAACCGTGTTTACCAATATTGATGCAACCTATTTGTTTAGGTCGAGACTAGCGTTCTTTCTTGCACACGTTACTTTGTGAAGTACTTAACTTACTCGTGCAATCAAGGTGAGATCATAATCCCACTTTTACTATTTTTGAACTTAGATTTGGGATGAGAAAACATAAACGTTTCTTTTTACTAAGTGAACACAAGTACAGGAAAACAAACATTCTACATATGAGTTTAGAACAAAATCCTCAATTCGATTATCATTAGTTACACTTGTCGGGTGTAAGCGAGAACTTATGTTTTATGGATCCATATGAGTTTGACAAACCCTCATTCAGACGGTTCGCTACCGTTTACGAATGGAATATATTTTCGAGAAACAATGTATGTTCTAACACTATTGTGATGGAGTTCTATGGAAGAAATGTTAAGCATTGATAATTGGGTGCTCGTGAATATTAATTTTTAGAATGTATTACTATTATATCAATGTTACAAATCTTTTGGTTCACTTGTACTTACTTACTTAAACCTATGATTTCACCAACGTTTTCGTTGACAGATTTCTATGATTTTCTCAGGTCCTTGAACGTTTTGTGATACATGCTTCCGCTCATTACTTTTGATACTTGCTTGGATGTCGAGTATACATGCATATGTGGAGCGTCTTTTGGCTACTTTTAAATTGTGTCGCATATGTTTCAATTGTACTTTAAAGTTTGTTATGTAACTAGTTGTCGAACTACTTTGTAAACCTTGAAACATCTTTACTTTTGAAATGAATGCGACATACTTTTGGTTAAACGTTGTTTTAAAGACTTATGACCACGTAACGGGACCTAAGTAGACGGCGCCGTCAATGACGATTTTGTCGGGTCGCTACACAAGATATGAAAGTATATGATACAAAAGTATCCATAATAATCACAAGATATAAAAATATATGATACATAAGCATCCTTACTCATAATCACAAGAAATAAAAATTATCACAAGAAATAAAAATTTATGATACAAAAGCATCCATACCCATAAATCATAATCACAACATATAAAGATTTTACATCAAATCTAGGATACACAAGCTTCTATATCAAAATCACCAATTAGTCATGCAAACTACCTACGATCGAAGTTAAGAAAGTTTATTATTTTCATTCATAGTGATTTTATCATACGCTTTGTTAATCCGACAATTTCTGAATCACCATAAATCATTGAGATTATCTCAGTTGAATTGTTCCAAATCCTAGCCCATTACCTAAATTAAAAAATCTCACCACAATCCCCCAAAGACCTATAGATTTGATTACATAAGACGTAAATCACAATATGAGGTCAATTTACATTAAATGTAGGGACTTCAAACATGAGTTTGAACAAAGACTTGTTTGAATGAATAGCAAATATATAGATCTCAAAATAACACACACAATTTAAAAAACAGTGACTAAATCGGTCAAAAGATATGATCGTTCAAAGTTCGAATAGAAGTTAGAACATAAATCCGTTCGAACACGAATCTGTTAGAACACAATTATGTTCGAACTTAGTGAAAACTTTGGTAGTCCGAACACAAATATGTTTGAACACGTGTTCAAACATGCTAGCCTGAGTTAAAGCAACTTGAAAGAATGATTATCCGTGTGTATTGCATTGCATGTCATCTCTTAATATACATGGTTTTTAAATATGTTAAAGATCACAATCTTAACAACTAATCCTTTATGTTAGGAATTGGTTTTACAATCAAATTTATACTATAATTATTGAGATACAATGTCCTATCTATGTATACAAAGATATCGACTATTACAACTCGTTCGAATGAATGGTGTATTTTGATAAATTTTTTAAATAAGTGTAAAATGTAATAAATTTTTTTTTAAAATGTATCTAAGCAAATTTCACTCTGTTATTAATTATATAAATTTAAATTATATAAATTAGTTTAAACTCATAAAACATCGTGTACCTTTATATATGTGTGTTACGTTTATAAAAGTTTCTATCTTTTCTAAAAAACATATATGTGTTACACACTACATGAAAACTATAAATATGATGTTTCAATGGAGGGCTCGGATTTATTGATGAACGTGCTAAGCAGTAAGCACAATGAAAACATACTATTACTATACATATTTTAGTTTTGTATTCTTATAATATACTTAAAGAATAATTAATCAAAAGATTAGATTTTACACATGATTCTTTTTACAGAATAGTTAACGATCATTAGTTTAACGAATCATTTCTGTAACAAGTTTCAAAATTAAAGTTTGTAAAAAACTATTAGTGAAATTTGGGATACACTTAATGGGAGATTTGTATGTATGTGTTATTTGTGGAACTTCAAACAACTCGTAATTTCAAAAAGCATACATGTATAATCGAAAATGTGACAAAACCAAAATAAGCCAAAGTTTAAGGGCTATTTTTGTCAAAGTAGCAACTAAAGTATGCCATCATTCAGTGCGTCCTACACTACTTGGTTCTGATGTTTAGCCCAAGACCATTTCAGGCCCAACATTTTAAGTCCAATTGCATCATGTTATCAGCTAAAATTGGATTATTGAATTATATAATTTTTTTGAAAATCAAACTCACACACACCACTACACGAATTAATCACGAAATATATATAAATTGTCCTAAGCAGGACTCGAATCCTCAATCTTCTGGTTAGAAGGGCCACCTCGATACTGCTGAACCAATGACCCTTTGGTTTTATTGAATTATATAATAATCGTTTAATCATTGTTCACTTGTACATTTCTATAACTTGTCTGGCTCGATATTTGATTCCTTATATAACTGATATACATTAACTAAAAAATAAGGAGTTGACGTAGTAGTAGTAATATGTCTTCTCATATGGGAGGTCAGGGGTTCGACTCTTATTTGCTGCAATTGTTACTTCGCCCATTTCATGGGTTTCGGAGGTTGCAGACGTCATGCGTTCGGGCCTCATCCAAAGGGTTTTACTATAACACTATGCCTGTATGAATTCATTATGGAGGTTTCCTCTGAGGGGCGGTAAGCTTGTAATGATTTGTACCAAGTAAATGATCGGGTGAGTGATGTTGGAGTATGATACAAATTCAAAGCGAGCGGAAGCATTTTTAAAACTTTACAAAATCATACTCTTCCACTGATCATTGTACAAAACTTTAGTAAACAAAACAAATTAACGAAACTGAACAAGAGAAGATTAGAATACAACCTTTGTAGCCCTTTTGAAGATCGAATTTGAAAACCCAAAGAAGAGTTCCTCTAAACGGTAGACACCCAAAGTTCCAACCTTGCTTCGATCTATACCTTCTACTTAACGGATCTTTTCTTTTCCTTATTTCCACCAAAACCCGAACCCAATTATAAAGTATTTTGGTTACTTGAAAATAAGAAAGAGAAATAGCATTTTGTATGTGTGTTTTTGTATCTCAAGTTACATATATATTTTCAATACCAAGACTTGGTATTATATAGAATAAAATTGATACATATAATACAAATGTAAAGATTTGGAAAAATTTTAAAAGATTTGCAAAATCAAATCTTTATATAAAATAAGATTTACAAATCAAATCAAATCTTATTTATATCAAATCAAATCTTATATATTATATAAAATATGATTATAGTACACACATAAAAAAAACTTACTTAATTTATTAAACCATTAACTAATGATTAATAAATTAATTTCCGATTAGAAGGTATATCAAACAATTTACGATTGGCCTTTGTGTGTGATCGAATAAGATAAATGGACTTTTATTATTTAATGTCATGGGCATATCTTCGGAATATATGTACCACGGTCAAACCACGGTCGAACCATAGCCAACCCGAGAACATATTTCCAACAGACTCCCACTTGCACTGACATTAATAATATTGGCTAGTCTTAAAGACACACCATGTGTAACAACTAGTCTGCTACGTTACACTCCTATATTTTGATTTATATCAATCATCCTTTTGTTCTAGATATCTTTATGAACGTGTGACATGGTTAAGTGTCAATCATCATCGTTCAAGATTATATTTCCCGATAGAGATTTGTGGTGATCAAATAGACTGCTATTGCATCAATTCAGTCGTAGCATGGCCATGCATTTAATGCAGCACAAATCAACGAGGGGCCCAGAGATATCGCTTTAACTTGCTATGAGAAGAAGGAAAAAATTGCTTCAACTGTATAGACATCCACCACATCTCATATTGTACCTGATCTGCACCCTTATGACTGGCATTTACGCACAGCGTTAAATACAGGTCAAAGTAGAATATAGTTTGTGTCAGGATTCCTCATACATATCCACTCTAGGATAAATGATATTGCCATCTTAGAGCTTACTTGTGACTTAAAACCATGAAGTAGCATCTAAGTGTGGTCATTCCAGAACCTTGAATCAACTATCAAGTTCCTCATGAATGTAGTTTCATATAAGCCTATATTACTACACTTCATAGCAGCCTTAATTCAATTCTCTCTTCCTTAGAGAATGACCGACTGTGGAAGTTTATGAAATAATATTCATTGGAAGTTAAAACATGCAAAATGAAACATGGCAATATACAATGTAATGATCGCATCGTGCGTATAATATAATCTCAATATATTAATCATCAGATCAATTGCAACATATATTATTGCCCAATGTTTAAAGTTTCAAACCTAACATAATAAATACAATCAAACTTTATCATCAATGACACGAATGCCAATAGACATGCTATGAGCATCATGCTTAGTCTGTGGCAAAGGCTTGGTGAAAGGATCAGCCAAGTTCTTAGTCGTGTCTACTCTACTTAATAATATGTCATTTTCTGCTACAAGTTGACGGATGTAATGGTACTTTCTGAGTATATGCCGTGTGCGCTTTTGTGACCTCGGTTCTTGAACCAAGACAACCGCACTCACATTGTCGCAGAAAATCTCAATAGGATCATGGATTGTAGGAACCACTCCTAGATCCCCGATGAATTTCTTTATCCACATGGCCTCTTTAGCAGCTTCATTTACCGCTATATACTCGGCTTCTATCGTAGAATCAGCAATAGTACTTTGCTTGCCACTTCTCCATGTGACGGCTCCACCGTTCAACATAAATACAAATCCTGATTGTGAAGAGCAATCATCTCTATCTGATTGGAAACTAGCGTCTGAGTATCCTTTGACGCTCAGCTTGTCATTCCCACCTTAGACCAAGAACATCTCTTTAGTCCTCCTAAGATACTTTAGAATGTTCTTGACTGCTATCCAATGAGCTTCACCAGGATTGGCCTGATAACGACTAGTCATGCTTAGTGCATACGACACGTCAGGCCTAGTGCATATCATCGCATACATGATCGATCCTATAGCTGAAGCATATGGAGTCCGACTCATGGTAGCTGACTCCAAGTCAGAATTAGGACATTGAGACTTGCTCAATATCATTCCAGGGTTCATAAGAATGCACCCTTTCGTAGAGTTATGCATACCGAATTTCTTCAGTATCTTATCTATATATGCACTTTGGTTTAGCCCAATTAATCTCCTTGACCTATCTCGATAGATCTTTATTCCCAAAATATATGATGCATCTCCTATGTCTTTCATGGAGAAACATTTCCCTAGCCAAGCTTTGACATATTTCAGTGTCGGGATATCGTTTCCCATGAGTAATATGTCATCGACATATAGTACAAGGAAGACTACAACACTCCCACTCGACCTAACATAGACACATGGCTCATCTTCGCCTCTAATAAAACAAAATTCTTTGATCTTCTCATTAAAGCAAAGATTCCAGGTACGAGAAGCTTGTTTAAGTCCATAAATAGACCTTTGAAGCTTGCACACACTATTAGGATACTTAGGATGTACATAACCCTCAGGTTGTGTCATAAACACATCCTCTGTTAGTTTACCATTAAGGAAAGCTGTTTTTACATCCATTTGCCATATCTCATAGTCATAAAATGCAGCTATGGCAAAAAGTATTCTAATGGATTTCAACATAGCTACTGGTGAAAAAGTTTCATCATAGTCTACACCATATTGTTGCGTGTAACCCTTAGCCACCAGTCTGGCTTTGAATGTGTGTACATTTTCATCCATATCGGTCTTCTTCTTGAAGACCCACTTACACCCAATAGTTTTAATACCTGGTATATGATCAATCAAGATCCAGACTTGATTATCATGCATGGATTGGATCTCGTTGTCCATAGCCTCCTTCTATTTGGCAGACTCGGGGCCTGTCATTGCTTCCTGATAGGTAATAGGTTCATCAGAATCTATATTTTCTTCATCACCCTCAAATATGTGTAAACTATATTTCTTTGGTGTTCGACACACTCTATCAGATCTACGTATGGGTGGTGGCTGTAGGTCAGTTTCTCTTTCAACTGCAGGCTCGTCGACCTCTTGAGGAGAATCGGTTCCAATATCGGTTTCCATGTCGGTTGATTCTTGAATTTCTTCAAGGTCAATTTTGCTCCCACTGGTTCCTTTCGATATGAGATCCTTTTCAAGGAAGACTCCCCTTCGAGACACAAAGACTTTGTTCTCAGTAGGGTTGTAAAACAAATATCCAAAAGAATCGGTCGGGTAACCAACAAATAAACACTTTTCAGATCTGGGTTCAAGTTTATCTTGAGCTTCACGACGAACGTAAGCCTCACAACCCCATATTCTTAGATATGAGAGAGACACAGTTTTACCATGCCATATCTCATAAGGTGTTTTGGAAACTTTCTTGGTTGGGATGAGGTTAAGGATCCTTGCGGCAGTTTGTAGGGCGTAACCCCAAAAACTGATTGGAAGCATTGTGCGGCTCATCATGGATCGAACCATATTAAGTAATGTTCGATTCCTCCTTTCAGCCACACCATTATGTTGTGGTGTTCTAGGAGGAGCTAATTGTGAGATTATCCCACAACCCCATAGATGATCACGAAATTCATCATTAAGATATTCACCACCTCTATCAGATCAGAGAATCTTAATTCTTTTGTTCAGTTGATTTTCTACTTCGTTTTGGTATGCCTTGAACACTCCAAAAGTTTCAGACTTTTGTTTAATTAAATAAACATAGCCATATCTACTGAAATCATCAGTAAATGTAACGAAGTATTGTTCCTGGTGTCTAGTAGGTGATCTGAACGGACCGCACACATCAGTGTGTACCAACCCCAACAGATCCTTTGCCCGTTCACAGTTTCCTGTGAAAGGTGCCTTTGTCATTTTTCCTAATAAGCAAGATTCGTATTCATCATACGATATTATATCAAATGATTCTAGAATTTCATCTGACTGGAGTTTGGCTATGCGTTTCTTGTTTATGTGGCCTAAACGACAATGCCATAGATACGTTTTATCCAAAACATCTTTGGATGAATCAACATTGTAGATTGAACTATCATTTAGCTTTGCTGTGGCTTCTAAGATGCCTTTACAAGGACTAGCCTTGAAATAAAACATCCCATTTTTGTGAACAAGTATTGATCCATTATCAAAACTAAAATTAAAACCATCATTAAATAAAGCATCAAAAGATATAATGTTTCTTGCCATTTCGGCACTGTAGCAAACATTAGATAAAACAATACATAAACCAGAATCAAAAGAAAGCTTATATTCTCCAATCATGTCAACAGAGGCAACATTCTTATTCCCCATGATTAGATTAAGCTCCCCGGTCTTCAGCTTCCTACTTCTTGTGAGTCCCTGCACATTTGTACAAATGTGAGTACCACATCCCGTGTCCAATACCCAGGAATTAGAAATAGTAGTATTGTTTAGTTCAATCATGAACAAACCTGAAGGTACGGCGACTCCCTTAGCCCGTAGTTCATTAAGTTCCTTCAAGTACTTAGTACAATTGCGCCTCCAATGTCCTTTATCCCCACAATGAAAGCATATTGCTTCTTCAGGAGACTTGGTTTGCGGGATCTTTGAAGTAGAAGAGTTAGCAATGCCCTTAGGTTTAGGTTTGAAATTGGACGTGCCAACCTTACCCTTGCCTTTGTTCTTGCCCTTTGCTTTGTTTTTCTTCTTCTTAATCCCACCTTCACGAATGGCTAGAACGGTAGTTGCGGGTTTAGCTTTGGCCATGTTAGCCTCAGCGGTTTTCAACATGCCATGGAGCTCCATGATTGTTTTCTCCATATTGTTCATATTATAGTTCATAATGAATCTTTCATATGCACTAGTCCGCGAGTTCAGGATAAAATCTGTTGCAAGCTCCTGACTTATGGAAAAACCAAGGCGCTCCAACTGGTCTATGTACCCTTTCATTTGTAGTACATGGACACTAACGCTACTTCCCGTTGCCATTTTGCAAGATATGAGAGCTTTCACGGTGTCAAACCTTTCTTGCTTTGCTTGTTGTTGGAACATGTCCTTGAGTTGGTTAAGCATGTCATACGACCCTAAGCTCTCCATGCCCTTTTGGAGCTCTGGAGACATGGTCGCCAACATCAAGCATGCTACCTCATTAGACTCGGAACGACATTTTTCAAACTCGTCCCTAGCCGCTTGAGTAGCTCTCGATCCGGGTTCTGCCGGTAAGGGTTCCTCAATTGCCCTGATCTTTCCTTCCATCCTAAGAGCAATTCTTAGGTTGCGAATCCAGTCCATGTAGTTCAAGCCCGTAAGCTTGTCCTTTTCGAGGAGCCCTTTAAGGCAGAAATTAGTGATTGATGACGGAGTAGGATTTGTGTTTGTTGCAGACATCTGTCATATTTTTATTTTTAAAGTAAGTTGTATTAGTTAGTTTGATATGTTTAAACCTTGTTAAGATAATTACCCAAGTGTGTTTAATATTCAAACAATTATAATTAACAAGGCTAAGATCCATATTTCACTTATGTTAACGACGGGTTCGCCGCGGATCGCCAACCATAAGCTATTTAGGTAGGTAACTATATTACCAATTTCATCCATTATGAAATTCTTAGGTTCTGCGGGATTTAGTGATAATCAATTATTTCACTTTGCATGTTTAATCCCTTCTACGCTAATCCTTCCTCGTGGCGGGTTTGCCGCAAACCACGATTTCAGATTGTAAACCGTCCGTGATAGATACACGTGAAATCCGGCCCAAGACTCTCGGGTATCGCGAAATTCACCTCACCCTTCCCAACACCCAATTAAAGTCCGGCCCAAGACTCTCGGGTATCGCGAACTCTAACAGGTAGAAGGTTCGGATGTGTGTACTACTCATGGATAGCGTAAAGTTTACATTTAAAACGGGTTTTTGTTTTCTTTTAGCAAAAGTAGTTTACACCATTTTAAAACATTTGCTAATTATGTATTGCGTGTTGCGTTTGTTAAACTAATTTTAACCAAACCGTTTTATATGATTATTGTCCCTTTTGTTTTTTTTAAAACATTTTCTAGCTAGCATGGCATAGACAAATAATAAAACAATAATAATCATGACACGCAATTATCGGTAGTATGCCTCGAGTCCTATACGTTTTTCCGGTGAGCCAACACACGAAAAAATATGGTCAACTAGGGACATAACCTTGTGTGAGAATTGGCTCCTACTAAAACCGCCATCTCCATTATATGCTCGGATGGGCCACCTTGTGAACATCGTCTTCTTGATTTCAATCTTGGTTGCATTATCTTACAAAATAACTATTCTATTTTCTATACTATTACAAATACAATATAAATAGAAAGACGACATGCAAGCCGTTTAATAAATTATTACATTCATCCTTAATAAATAATAAATTAAATCATACAACCATACATCCACACAAGGGTCTTATTGAGGCAAATACTACCGATTTCATACAACAATCGCATACATAACAAATGGAGTGCCAACCGTCCATTTTCATATAACATGTTTCGATAAGGATTGATTTAAACAACACTTAATGGCACTTATAATATTCAATCCTTGTTTACATAACATATGTATGTAAACCCACTTCATATTTTGTAAGTATGGTTTTCATGCCAAAACCATCCAAATAAACATATTAAGTGAATCAAAACATGTTGGAGATTTATTCACTTTACCAAAGCATAAAGTCTAAAATTAATAATTTTAATTTTCTCATTTCATGTAAAACATGAAAAGAATTCATGTACTTTATTTTCCTAAACATTGAATCTTTAATAGTCAACATGCAAGTTACCATTAAAATTTTCGGATTTTGACAGATTCATACATGTAACTTTAAATGGTCATATCTTACTCATTTCTAATCCGTTTTCGATGAATTTTTTTTTTCAAATTTAAGTTCTTTCAGTTAGATTTCAAATGAAATTGGTCTCATACAATAATATTGAGTTTAAAGCCCCGAAACAGTCCATCAAATACGGACTGTCCAGGCTGAAAAAAATTTCTTAAATGAAAAAAAAATGAATTTAACCAATTTTACATTTTGCCAAAATCCAAGATTCAAATTAGTATTTAGGAAACATAAAACATAAATCATGATACTTGTTTTGCATGTTTGTTATGCATGATCATCTCCAAGAATCATGCACAACGCATCCATCAAAACTAAATATTATAAGAAAAGTTTGCTAAAACTTGTACAAGATGGCTCGGATACCACTGTTGGAGTATGATACAAATTCAAAGCGAGCGGAAGCATTTTTAAAACTTTACAAAATCATACTCTTCCACGGATCATTGTACAAAACTTTAGTAAACAAAACAAATTAACGAAACTGAACAAGAGAAGATTAGAATACAACCTTTGTAGCCCTTTTGAAGATCGAATTTGAAAACCCAAAGAAGAGTTCCTCTAAACGGTAGACACCCAAAGTTCCAACCTTGCTTCGATCTATACCTTCTACTTAACGGATCTTTTCTTTTCCTTATTTTCACCAAAACCCGAACCCAATTATAAAGTATTTTGATTACTTGAAAATGAGAAAGAGAAATAGCATTTTGTATGTGTGTTTTTGTATCTCAAGTTACATATATTTTTTCAATACCAAGACTTGGTATTATATAGAATAAAATTGATACATATAATACAAATATAAAGATTTGAAAAGATTTTAAAAGATTTGCAAAATCAAATCTTTATATAAAATAAGATTTACAAATCAAATCAAATCTTATTTATATCAAATCAAATCTTATATATTATATAAAATATGATTATAGTACACACATAAAAAAAAACTTACTTAATTTATTAAACCATTAACTAATGATTAATAAATTAATTTCCGATTAGAAGGTATATCAAACAATTTACGATTGGCCTTTGTGTGTGACCGAATAAGATAAATGGACTTTTATTATTTAATGTCATGGGCATATCTTCGGAATATATGTACCACGGTCAAACCACGGTCGAACCATAGCCAACCCGAGAACATATTTCCAACAAGTGAGTGTCGATATTGCGTTCGACCTCCCGTTAGTAACTCCAACCGCAGTTTAAAAAAACAAAACTAACACTAATTTTTTAGATATCATGCAGTTCATAAATTTATGCTTGTACGGTTTTACCTACGACTAATCCTCACAAGAAACATATACTCCTACCGTCATTAATTTAAAAAATTTATTTGATTGTTTCTTTCTAACTCTGTTTATGTCCCTTATTATATTACGTTTTTCTTTACAAAATAAATAACTAAGAGTAGATAAAAATACGTAATACTGCAAACTTAGAACAAAAATAAAAAGGAACCGCATAATTCTTTGATGTAATTTGGACAAAATATACTTTAAAGGCAATATATAATACGAAATTACAATGTATATTTCAAAACTAACATGATCATTTCTTAGTAAAAAGTCCACCAAGACCACCAAGAACACCAAAATCACCGTTGTCGCCACCACTCTTCTTGGGTGGTGGTGCTGGTGTGGTTCCTCTGGTGGTCTTTTTACTGGTGATGGTAGTACCATCACTCTTTCCCTCCACCTTTTGGAGAAGTGGGTCAGTTTCCACTATCCCATCTTTATCTAATGCACCCATAAGCCTATTCTAAAAAACCCTTTTCTTCACTGCTTTTACCTGCCTTTGATGACGTGGCAGATGTTATTACACTTATTTCTCTTGTGGTGGTAATGCTAGTGATGTTGGTGGTAGTTATACTGGTAGGGGTGGTGGAAGTGGTTGAAATGGCGGTTGCCGGAACAAGGAACATGTTCAAGGAAGTCATATATTAATTAGTTGGTGACTGTTAGTTTTTTTTATGTATGAGTGGTTTTGTTTTAGTAATAATGATGAGATATTTTTCAAAAAGTATATGGAAAAAATACGTCTGGTGTGTGCCACAAGGTTTCCACAGATTACTCATCCTTATAAGCTTTTTGAGCGTCTTATAAAAACTCAAAAATTTGTATTTTAATGTGAATGAATATAAATTTTGGACGGGGATCTTCTAAGTAAGTATGGCACCAAGTTAGATACACATGTGAGGTTAGCCCAACAAGTGTTATTGGGCTTAGTTTCTATAGTGTTATTGGGCTTAGTTTCTATTCAGTACCTTTTACACTCTAGGAATAATTTTAATTCAAAATTATTGGTTTCAAGGGACGGATCGAATTCAAGCTCCATACAAATAAACTCTCACCAAAAGAGGAGCCAATGTGCATAGTTCAACCGGTATCGGGTCCTGTCGTTTAGGTCGTCACCTAGAAGTCTTACTTGCTAGTGAAGATACAATGTGGTTGTCGCTAAAAAGATATGCTCTACAAATCTAAAAAGGATAAGAAAAAAAATACAAATCACATCTCCACACGTATCATGGCAATTTAAGCTCCACTATGTTAAATGGATCTTATTTGATTGTACACACAAAAGAAGAGATATTCACAATAAGACAATAATGATTTTTGTCTTTGTACGTTATACTTTGTATCAATGTTGTTAGAGATCGACTCAATATAAGTTTATATGATAATAATGAGTCTATTCAAGAAGACTAGTTATACTATGCATCACTTATAACTCAATTGATCTTGGATCGCTTCAATTTTTAGTTTATATTTTTTGTCAGAAAAATCTATAAATCTATATATCTATAAGAATTGAGTCCTAGAATCATAAGTATGACGTATTAAATACGATTAATTCAATAAAATTTACCCATTTAATTTAATAGACGGGTAAAAAGGTAAAAAGTTATTGTAAAAAAGTAAAATAATAATAACTATATCTTCTATCATAGATTAGTAAATGAGGCTAATAAATTATGGTAAATAATAAAATAAATCATAGTAAAATGGTAGAATTTGTTATCAACATGATGAATGATGGTAAAAGTTAATTATGAAATTTGATGATAGCTTTAAATATTTATGTACACACGTATGAAATGCCTACTCTTGAAAGTAACTTCTTAATTGAATGAAGTAACTTCTTAATTGTTTCATTAAAATTTCATTTCAGTTTATACCTCTTGATTTGTCCTAAAATTTTAATCTTCAAGTATCTTTGATTTCCATCCCTTATATAAGGATTGTAATTTGTATCCAAAGTTATTTGTATCCCAAGTCATATTGTAACACCCTGAACTCAAGCGTACATGTGCATGCATTTAACCAAGCGGCCGGAGTCGTAAAACATGTTTAATATAAAAACATATTTCGTACGACATTTCTACCAATGTATTATGGTTGGTTTACCTCAATTAAGATTGGGTGTATCATTTGTGGCGTATGAATAGTTAATTTTATACATCACGTTCAGTTTTAGAGTGGCACGCCGTGCCAAAGCAAATCTCAGCAAAACCAGTTTCAGAGTGGCATGCCATGCCAAGAAAGTGGCACGCCGTGCCAAGGCAAAAATTAGCAAATTCAGAACCCAAGTGGCACGCCGTGCCAGTTAGGTGGCACTCCGTGCCAAGACCTGATTCAGTATTTTCTTAAAGGGGTTTAATGAGGGGTAGTTTCGTCTTTTCACATGTGGACGGATTTTTGGCCAACAAAACTAATCCAAACCTTATCCAAACTTCATTTCTTCCATTTTCTTCTCATCCACTTCCATCAAAATCTAGAGAGAGAGGGAGAGGTTCTAGAGAGAGAATTGGAGATTTTGAGAAGAAGAAGAGTGAATCGGGTCAAGTCTCAAGTGTTAAAGTTGTTCATCTTGTTCGTGGCTACGTTGTGGTTGTATTGGTAAGTTCTAACTCTGAATTTCATTGTTTGATTTGAGATTTAATGTTAGGGTTTGAACTTAAATTGTCAAGAAACCCATTTAAACTCTTGAAGTGAGTTTATTGATGCTAGTAATCGGGTTTAAAATTATTGTTGGTGGGTTTTGGGTTGGTTGATGATTTAGCCATGATTAGGGCTTTAATTTGAAGTGTAATCACTATGATTAGTGATTATGTTGTTGAAAGAACCCCATGAGTGTTGTTGGAAACTTGATTTTGAATTGGGTCAAAATAAGAGTTGTAAGTTGATTTTGGTGAAGACAAGTGTTTAAAACTTGTGGTTTAGTTAAATTGGTGTTGTTGGAACCATTTTCACTAGTGTTAGTGATTATGAAAGTGTTGGAACCATTTTGGGTGTTTTGGTTGACTAATTTTGAAATGGGTCAAAATTAGGGTTCATGTGTCACTTTGGGCAAAATAGGTTTTTAACACTTATGGTTGTGTTTGATTGGTGTATTAGGACCATTCTCACTTGTGTTAGTGATTATTGGTTAGTTTGGGCGCGGTTTGTGCTTGGAAGTGCATTTGGGTCGAAATTGCACTAAGTGTCAATTTGGGTTGATTTGTAAATTCACCCTAATTGTGTTGTTTATTATGTGATAAATGGAATATGTACGTTCCATTAGCGAGTTACGAGATTGGATTTGCACTTCATCGAGGCGTTTAAGGTGAGTGTAAATTTACTATACTCATATGTATGTGTAAAATGGGTGCGTGTGTGTGGAGTGACCCTTGCGCGGGTTTACTCTATGTTTGTGTGGGAGAACGGACTCTATGAATTTTGGGCCCTTGAGGCACATTTGTGCGTGTTAGGTTACTACCCTTGATGTTGTGATTGACTAGCGTATTTGATAAACCCATTGGCGACGGGTTTTCCTGGCGTTTGTCGTGGAGATGATTCGGGTAGTGAATCGCGTGATGTTCGGATTCACTAAGGCGCGTGAAGTTCGGCCAACCATATTGTGATGTTTGACTAAGGTATGAGTCACGTGATGTTCGGATTCATAAAGGCGCGTGAAGTTCGGCCATCCTTAATAGTCAAGTTGTTTGAAGGTAGTGAGTCGCGTGAATTTTGGATGCACTAAGGCGCGTGAAGTTCAGCCAACCTTCATGTGGTTTAGGTTAAGGGGTTAACCTTATTGATGTTGTTGATTATAATTATGGTATATGCGTATATACTTATTGTTGTGTTGTAGCTAATCTTGTGGCGTTAGCTTGGTGTTTACGTAGCATGTAGCTACATTGTGTATGAGTTCATTTTTTACAATGCGGAGGTGGTATGTGTTTACTTTTTATGCTTGGTGATGCGTAATCATTTTATGCATATGTATGTGTATAGTACCTTTATATTTACTAAGAATTAGCTTACCCTCTCGTTGTTGATATATTTATAGGTTCGCGTGATGGCGGATCGGGTAAGCGTGGGGAGTTGAGATCTTGGCTAGGTTGCTTTAAAAGATATTGCTTTTGGACTCGATTTAGGATTGGGTAGCGTAGTTAATAGTACTCCAAATGAACATATATTTAGGCGCAATATCCTTCCAATATGTAAAGCTTTTAGTTGCAATTGTTCTATTTTTATGTAATAATCGTTTAAATAAATAAGTGCGAAGACAAAAGACAGAATCGACGATTTGAAGACGCAAATGACCAAAAAGCTAAAAAGTACAAAGTACAATTCAAGTGGTTCAATTTATTGATGAGAAACGCCTAAAAATGACAAGAGTACAAGCCGCAAAATGCAAAGTACAAGATATCTAAGCGTACGAAAAGGCGTTCGAAAATTTGGAACTGAGACATAAACCGAGCATCAACGTACAACTCAACGAAGCTAAAATTAAAAGTCAACTATGCACAAGAATATAATATAATATATATATATATATAATTATATGAAATTATATATTATTATATTATATATTATAATATTCAGCAGCCCACGTTTAACTCAATTTGGTGAGCTGGAATCCGAAGCTCCGCACTCGCGGAGCTATAAGGCAAAAAAGTACCGCACTCACGGAGCTGTACAGTTCAAAGTGGGCCTATAAAAGCTCACGCATTCTGCTCGAATTCTGCATCCCTTTTTCACTCAATCTCTCAATCTATATACGATATATATATATTTATAATATTAAAGTTTAATTTAATATTAATAATAATTTGGGTTATTGTAAGAAATGTTTTACGGGTTTTACAGTCGGAACTCTGTCCGTGTAACGCTAAGCGATAAATAATTACTGTAAGCTATGTTCTTCCTTTTTAAATTAATGTATCGTAACTAAGTTATTATTATGCTTATTTGAGCCTAAGTAATCGTGATGTTAGACTAAATATTAATTGGATTTTATACCATAATTAATGTTTGAACAAAAGACGGACACTTGTGGGCATTTGACTATGGACTATTAATAGATGGGAGGTATAGTCTAATTGAGTGACAACTCATTGGAGTCTGTCGAACCTATCTTTAAATTAATTAACTTAATAATTAATAATGATTATGGTTGTCCTATTTAGTGACATTCATACGGAATCTATTATAATCATTTAATTAATTATTCGGGTTGGGTAATTGATTATTCAAACTGATCAAGTGGGTAAATTAATATTCATATATAATCAAAACAGGGGTGGATTACATACAGTGATAACTGGTGTAATTGTTGACAGAAGTGATAACTGCGTCACAGTTTAAATCTTTAATTAGTTGAAATATTTGACTTCGGGTATAAGGGTAATTTGACGAGGACACTCGCACTTTATATTTATGACCGATGGATTATTATGGACAAAAACCAGATAGATTTCAAATAATTCAGGACAAAAGGACAATTAACCCAGAGTAATAAATTAATATCAAAACGTCAAACATCATGGTTACAGAAGTTTAAATTAGCATAATTGTTCTATTTTATATCTCATCGTATTTTTATTTACTGTCATTTTATTTATTGTCATTTTAATATTGTTATTTATTTTACACACTTTAATTATTGTCATTTATCTTTACTCTTAAAATATAAAATCGACAAACCGGTCATTAAACGGTAAACCCCCCTTTTATATATTATTATTATATATAATTATATACATTTTATATAAATATAGTTGTTAAAAATATAGTACGTATTCACTAGTTCCCTGTGGAATGAACCGGACTTACTAAAAACTACACTACTCTACGATTAGGTACACTGCTTATAAGTGTTGTAGCAAGGTTTAGGTATATCCATCTATATAAATAAATAAAACTTGTATCATATTTCGCCGTATTTCATATTTAAAATAAGTATATTTCGTACCCCTTCGCTCGCACATCAAGTTTTTGGCGTCGCTGCCGGGGAAGCGAAAGCGAAATGCTATATTCTAAAAAAAAAAAAAAAAATTAGTTTTTAAGCTATTTTTGTAAAAATATATAAGTTTTAAAAAAAATATAAAAACATAAAAAAAGAAAAATATATATCTATATTTTTAAGTGTTAAATTAAAAAGTTTTTATTATTTTTTTTAGTTACAAAAACTAATAAGTAATTTTTTGTTAAAATATAAGTTATACTTAAATTATATTTTATAAAAATTAAAATCATAAAAAGAAAATAAAAAATCAAAATATAAAAAAAATTCTAAAACTGCCCGAACCAGTTTGAACCTGCAATCATCTGAGACTGCATACCTCCGCGGTCGCGGAGCACTTCTGGGCCTGGATACCTCAGTCGCGGAGCTGTCTGACAGGTCAAACCTCAGACTGCATTTATTACGAAATTAGAGTTATTTAATTATTATTATTATTATTAATTAGGGTTTAATTAAATTAATAATTAGTTTTAGTTTTAGTTAATTTTGTATTTTAAGTTTTAATTAGTTCTCTTAATTTATAAATTAGTACCTTTTTAATAAATAATATAAAAATATTATTTTTTATAAAAATTGTATTTTTATAACTTTAAGTTTTATTTTTATATTTTGTATCTTTTTATTCGTTTAGTTCGTAATTTGTATATTTATCGTTCATAACTAGTTTTAAGTTATAGTATTTTGCCGTAGTTATTTTATATTTCTAAATTTTTAGGCTTTGCCGTAAAACCCTTTAAGTACTTTTTTTTTAGATTAAGATTTAGGTGCCTTAGAATTTTGCGACGCCGTTTTAAGATTTTAGTGCCTAATTAAGTTATTGCCGTTTTGGATATAGAATTCCTTTAAGCTTTAATACCTTTAGGCGCAACTTTTTAGTCTTAAGTTTTTAGACTTTTAAGTTTCGACGCTTTACTTTCTTTTTATTATTTTTCGACTTTTTATTTTTCGACGTTTTTCGACGCGCTTTATCTTTTTCATTTCTACGCTCTAGTTTTTAGGACATAGAATTTTCAAAGTTTTCTTTAAATTTCGACGAAAAATTATTTTAAGCGGTTAAATTGATAGACATCCAAAATTTTCTGCTTCGTAGTAATAGTTGGATTTGTTAGTGGCTGAGTTCTGGATTTTCCGATTTAAAGGATCCTGGCTCCCTGCTGCATCTTTTGGCTATTCGAAACGTGAGCAAAAGCAAAAAAGTCTATTAATTTGATAACTTATATAATTTCTAATAGGATATTCAGTGAATGCACCGAGCAAAACATTCACAACCTTTCATACGTTCACCACCTGTAACTCGATCAAGACATCTAGCCAATATTATCGACGTTGATTTTTCTTTAGAATCATCATCTAGTCGAACAAGTACTCCAATTCAAATTTCCGGTAATCCATTTTTTGAACCCGACTTCACAATTGAGAACTCGGAGGATATTCAAGGACAATTCCAAGATCCTGAACCACTAATCAATCCTCCTGAACCACAAACCGTTAAATCAAAATCCTCTAGTGATTCATATTAAACAAATTCAATTATGGAAGTAACGGAACCTCTAAGTATGGAAGATCGAATGAGAGCCACACGCACGGGCCAAGGACACGCCATTATTAAGCCAGACATTAATGCGCCAGATTATGAAATCAAAGGACAAATCCTACACATGGTAACTAATCAATGCCAATATAGTGGTACGCCAAAAGAAGATCCAAACGAATATCTTCGAACCTTTAATAGGATCTGTACTCTATTCAAAATCATAGAAGTTGAGGATGAACATGAAATGACCCGTCCTAATCCATCTGGACGAAGTCTTCAACAGTTGGTCCCATTGCGAGGTTCTGACCTCTATATGCCATGAACGACTCCATATAATATGAGCAAATGCACAGCGGAAGATTTCTTTGATACCTGAGAATAAACATGCTTTAAAGTGTCAACCAAAAGGTTGGTGAGTTCATAAGTTTATCATAAAACAATAAAATTCATCATTTTGATAGACCACAAAATTTAAATGCTGCATGGTACAAATGGGCCCGAATCCTATACCCACCTGTAATGTACATGCTATATCTTTTAAATACAGTACATCTTTCTCGTGTACGAAACCATTTTTATAAATCATAGTAACCGTACACATATCTTGTGCACAAAAATAACATACACATAACCTGTGTATAAAATCATTCTCTCGATATATAACATTCACATCAACTGGTGGCAATTATCATGTCCACATAATTCAATGGTGGCAATTATCATGTCCACATAATTCAATGGTGGCAATTATCATGTCCGCATGATTCAATGGTGGCAATTATCATGTCCACATAATTCAATAATAATCCGCAGAACTTCTGTCTGCATAATAATTCATTCAAGGAATGTTTTGCTTGTGTCTATCTCGTCAAACATTTATAAAAGCATTTCATGTATTCACAGTCCAAAATATATTTCAAAAGCATTTAATAAAGCAGTTGTAAAAAACAGCGCATGTATTCCCAGTCCCAAAAATGTAAAGAGTAAAAGGGAATCAAATGAACTCACCATACTGTATTTTGTAGTAAAAATATATATGACGACATTGAACAAAATGTAGGGTTGGCCTTGGATTCACGAACCTATATCAAATGTGCATATTAACAAATATAATAATATTCAAATAAATATATATTTTGATATTAGTAATATACTTGTGATATTAAATGTAATATTTATAGTTACTTAAATGTTTTTATTTTATATATTTCATTAGGTTATGATAATAATATATTATATACTTTATTAATATATTTAGAATAAATACTTAGTATTAATATTTTTAAATACTCAAAATTTTTAATATGATAATATTTTTAATAAATTCGAGTTATATTAAAACGTAAATGAACAAAAGTATTTTATTAGTAAAAGTAGTATACTTATAATATATACTTCTATATGTTTAAAGTTTGTATCTAATTTATAATATCTATCTTTTTAGTTTAATATCATAAAAATATAGTTATATTTTGTATACGAAATATATTTAAAACTAAAGTTATAATTAGTAATATTAATTATAATAATAATAATGATAAAAAAATAATACTAACTTTAATAAAAAGATAAATTTAAAAATAGTGATATTTTTAGTAATAATGATTATAATAATAGTAATACTGATAATAATAATAACTATAATAATAATTTTACTACTATTGATAATAATGATAATAATTTTTAAAATATTAATACTAATAATGATAATCCTACTAATAATAAGGATAATACTAATAATGATATTATAAGTAATAATAATACTTATAATGTTTAATTATACTACTACTACTACTACTACTAATAAGAATAATAATAATAATAATAATAATAATAATAATAATAATAATATTAATAATAATAATAATAATAATAATAATAATAATAATAATAATAATAATAATAATAATAATAATAATAATAATAATAATAATAATAATAAGTATACTACCTTAAAGAATAGCTTCCTAACAAAAAAAATGTTGCAGCCCAGACTCGAACCTGAGACCTCTCGCTTAACCACCCATACTCTTAACCATCTCTCTGTAAATTCATTTCTGTTATTAAATCCCCTGATTAAATATATAACTTATATATCTGTCAGTTTTCTTCTTCACCTTACAAAACCCAAAATATTCATTGTCTTCTACAATTTTTATCATCATCGTTATTAATATACATACCATCATTATCATCTTTATCATCATCTAATGTATCATCATCGCCATCATCTATATCATCATCTTCACATACATCAATTTATATCATCATTATCACTTGACACCGTAAACATCATCATCCAAATTCGTTTTCAACAGAAAGTCGGCCCAACAACACAAAAAGCTATACGGCCCAAACAAACAAGCATACGGTTTGTAAAAAAAAATAGAAACATGGCAATCGAATTATTAAACAGCTGGAAAGGTAGGTCTTCGGTTTTCATTAGCAACAGACAAGTAGCAAGAACAATATCGTGACCATCTCTCTACAACTTGTTTGATGGTGGGGTATTCGGCCAAAAAGGAAAGAAAAAAATACCCATGAATTTCTCTTTTGCTTTAACATGTATCAATTGGTAGAACATAAAATAAAACAACGTAGGCCCTTATCAAAATTTCATCATCATAGTGGCCGATACCTTTCTCTTTAATAGCTAGTGGGTATCATTTTATTTTCAATTCCTTTTTGATTGTCGGCCAGAAGCAGAAGCTCTTCATGAAAGATAATATTACTTTCACTTTTCCATCATATATAATCAACTAAAACGCTCCTTTATTGTTTCAAGTATCCAAGAACACTTAATAGTAGCTGCTGTAATATAAATGGGATGTTTGGCTTTGATTTCTGTGGCAAAATAGGAAATAAACAGCAGGTAGGGCTATTGTTCGATCAAAGAATAAACGAGTATAGTAATAAGGTAGTAGGAACTAGAAACAGGTGGTGTGGCAGTTTATGGTGGAAATGGTGATGGTTTATCATGAAGAAACAATTTAAGTAGCGGTATTAGCTAGTGTTTAGATGAAGATAACTAAGGTGGTGGTTATCAGGATTGAGATGGCCGATTAGTTTGAAGAAGTTAAGGTGGTGGTGACTCCGGTGATGGTGGTGAGTGTGGAAGACTGTGGGTGATCCGCTGCGAACAGAAGCAAGAAAAATAATAGAGGTGGTTTGCATTGGTGTTTTGAGATATTCCTGTCTATTCACAGAAACAATGTAAGAAGAGAAGGTTGTAGTTGATAATGTAGGTGAAGGATTGAATGATTTTTGTTTTTAAACTTGAAAAAAATTCGATTGATTTATAGTCAAAAGTGTCGACAGTTTCAATCAAGGAATAAAAGAAAAAAAATAAAAAAAAATAAAAAAATAAACAGAAAAAGATGGCTAACGATTTTTGTTGTGATTCAGTGATAATCGAATCATTGAGCAGTATAATTGACAAGATAAAAGTTTGTTTGATTTGGAAACATTTAAGTCAACAAAATATATTCAAGCCAGTGAAGTAGAAACAAAAAATAATAAAGTCGATAATGACTGATAACAGATAAAGGGAAAAAATATTTAATCTGATACTGATACAGATTTTCATGGAATTCGTAATTTACTTAATATGGATAATAGACAAATATAAATATATTGATAATAATAATATTATTAATAATATTACTAATAATATAAATAATAATAATAATAATAATAATAATAATAATATTAATACTCAAATTAATACTAATAATAAGAATGATATAAATAATAATAATATTAAATGATACTTTTGGAAAGTTATAATAGTAATTAATAATTCACCATGACTTTAGTAAAAATGTTAATTTAAATGATAATAATAATAATAATCTTAATCAGAATTTTACTACACATTATAACATAATGATATTAACAATGATAACAATAATATTTTTGTATTAATAATATCATAACAATTTATATGTATCAATTTTCATATCCATATATTATCTTTTGAAAATCATAATTATAATACTATCACTAAATTTTAATATTAATATTAGTATTAATATTGATATTAGTATAACAATTATATTTATAATTACATTCATCATATATATTATAAATATACCATATTGTAAGATCCTGTTTTCTTTTGGGTTTGGACGCCGTCCAAACATTTGGGACGCCGTACCAGTTTAAAGACCGGGACGCCGTCCAACAATTTGGGACGCCGTCCCAGATCGAAGACCTGGACGCCGTCCAACATTTTGGGACGCCGTCCAGAATGGCTGGCAGGCATGTCTTTTTGCTTTTAAATATCTTAGATGGGTAAATTGGTAATTTCACTTGGTGGATGAATGTTAAAGCCCTAGATCAGTTTTGAGAGCCTCATTACTCCATTCCTAACCACCAAACTTCATCCTCTTAAATCCTAGTGAGAGAGTGTGATTCAAGTGTGAGAAAGCTCAAATCGGAGAAGAAGAAGCGTGTTTCGGGTTTTAGCTCGAGCATTAAATTTGTTCATCTCCTCGTTAGCTTCGTTTTGATTGTGGTGGTAAGCCCTAAACTTGATTACCTTAGTTTAATGTGTTTAAGGGTTAGGGTTAGGGTTTGGGTTAGTATTGCACATAAAACCCATTTGTGAGTAATTTGGGGGTTTTGGGTAAGTTTGGGTCATGAAGACCCAAATGGTGACTAACTTAGGGTTTTGAAAGGGTTAATGGTGTAAATGGGTCTTAAAGACCTAAGTAAATACTAATACACTTATAGTTAATGTTAGTGGGTGTGATTTGGGTTGTGGGTGACCCAAATGGGTGTGTTGACCTAAAAATGGGTCAAATGGGTCTTTGATGACCTAGGTTGTCTTGCATGTATGGAAACGAGTTAACTTTGTGGTTAAAAGTGTGTTAAGACCTTAATTGGCTAAAGTTAGGATTTTTGGTGAAGTTAACCCATTATTAGGGTTAAAGGTGCAAAATGGGTCGGGATTGCACTTAGGGTCAAAAGACTCTAGATTGTTAAGTGAGTTGCTTGACCGACTTGAGTTGTGAATTGATTATGTGCTAAAATGTAATAGGTACATTACATTGACGTTGCAAGTTCGGTTATCTTACACGAAGACTTTGAGGTGAGTGGAATAATTATATGCGTATGTATATAATGTATCTATTTGTTGTAGCGTGAAAGGTGTAGTGTTGAGGTGTTAAGACACCACGTTTCACGTGAAGAGTGTAGCATCGAGGTGTTAAGATGCCACTCGGGTGTAGCATCGAGGTGTTAAGATGCCACCTAGGAGTGTAGTGTCGAGGTGTTAAGACACCACTCCGTAAAATAATGAGTGTTGCATCGAGGTGTTAAGATGCCACTCGGGGTGATGTGCCGAGGTTTTAAGGTGCCACCCTAGGGGTTAGTGGTGCGAGGTGTTAAGTGCCCTAACGGATGTTATGAACACCGATGGCGTTTTCGCGAGCGCCGTTCCCTTGTACTATTGGTTAACCATGGTTATTTGTGTTGTAAGCATATTATATTATTCGAGTTATATTTATATGCGGATGTTATGCTAGCTTGGGAGTATTGGTGAATTATAGCTTGTTATTGCGACGATAAGCTAATGTTGTTTGCTAGCATGTTTGCGGTTGTGTAAGTGTATGCAAGTAGGTATAATTATATATGTATTCGTATAATTATTGCATTCACTAAGCTTTGCTTACCCTCTCGTTGTTTACTTTTTTTATAGGCTCGGGCGTTGACAAGGGTAAGAGCGTTCAATTGGATTAGTGATCTCCCGCTTGTTTTGTTAGGGGATGCTTTTGGGTGTTAGCTTTTGGAGTTCGACCGAGATTGGGTAGTTTAACCCCAAACACCATACTCTAGTGTCGTTTGGAACTTAAACTTATATTTGGTCGAAACTTTTATTTTGAACGAAACTCGTAAAATGGGCGATGTGGGCCCGTTGATGTAAAACTTGATTTGATGATGAAAATCTCTTAGTTTCACTTATTTTGACTTGTGGTAAAAAGGTTTCCGTTTGAAAGTGTCGGGAAGCGGGTTTTCCGCTCGTGTGAGTTGGACCCGTGATCAGTGGCTGGAAGGCCATTGGGACGCCGTCCCAATTGCTTGGACACCGTCCCAGTTGTTTGAGCTGGACGCCGTCCCAAACTCTGGACGCCGTCCCACACTTCTGAGCTGGATGCCGTCCAGGATTCTGGACGCCGTCCAGATGCACTGACATACAAATTTTTTTTTTGGTACGCGTTTTGAGTTTATGAAGTCGGGTTGTTACAAGTGGTGTCAGAGCATGGTCTAAGGGATTTAGGTGACTTGAGATAGGCGCCTAGACTTAGACTTTTTGTGTGCGCGTTTATAGGGACTTGTAGGACTTTGGGTCGGATCGGGATGGTTAATACATAGGTTTATGTGAACTAATCATGCGCTATTTGTTGTGTTGTGTTTAGCAATCATCAAGCGAGATGGACGTTGTACTAGCAAGTTAACGCGACGTGCTCGCGTAGTAATGGCTAGCTACCATCACTACGAGTGCAAATCGTGTCAAACAAGTAATGTACGACGATTGTTGAGCGAGATGGAGTAGTGTGGCGTATATGTATGTATATATGTAATCTGTCCTTCCGTTTTGTGGTTTAACCTAATTCGTTTTATAGAATGTATATATGTAATCTGTCCTTCCGTTCCATGGAAGTACAAGCGAGGACGCCGAGTTTTCGGCCAAGGTTGAGTCCGTCTTTAAGAAGTTAAAAGCGGATTTTCTTGCGGACGTTCGAAAGGTCTTTCAAGATTCGGTTGATGAGCAAATAACCGATCTAATTAATGAACGAATGAAGGCCACTATCGAAGAGGCCCTTGACGCTAGGAATATCTATCCTCGCGGTGAAGGAGGCAAAGGAAGGCGGGACTTCCACTACAAGAACTTCAAGGAAGCTCAACCCCCGATGTTTAATGGGGTGCGAGATCCCTTGAAAAGTACATGTTGGATCTCCGATATTGAGGGAGCTTTCCGTACCGCGGAATGTCCTCCCGAAAAGAAGACGAGGTATGGTTCTAGCATGCTACGAGAAGAGGCTAAGTTATGGTGGGATGATAAGATCAACTTGTATGGTGAGGAACAATGTATGGGCTTGACGTGGGAAGAGTTTAAGAAGGAGTTTTTCAAGGAATACCGAACTTCTTCCGATCTCGATAGAATCCGGGACGAGTTGCACCATTTGCAACAAGGTTCAATGGACTTAGTTACTCTTAAGTCTACATTCTTGGCAAAGACTCGTTTTTGCCCGGAATATGTTGGTGATGATCATAAGCTCATGAAGGATTTCTACCGTACTTTGAATGATGAGTACAAGGGGAAGATTAGTCGGGGTATGGCTAAGTCTTTTGATGAATTGTTCGAGTTGGCTCGGGGTTTTGAGCTGGAGGTTCCAAGAAAGAGTGATTTCATGTTTTCCAAAAGAAAATTTGAAGGTTTTAGTTACTCTAACGCCTCAAGCAAGAAGAGCAAGAGCAAGAGGGGGGCCAAAAGTGTCAATAGTGCAAAGAAGGGCACTACCGGCGGGTTTTCTTATACGTGCTACAATTGTGGGCAACCGGGTCATATGGCTCGTGAGTGTCCGAAACCACGTTCCGGAAACAAAATCACTTGTTTTAATTGCGGCAAAGAGGGGCATAAGAAGCCGGAGTGTCCCGATTTGCGAAATGATAATGTGAAGCGGTTAGAGAAGGCGGCGGGTATGGCTAGGGGTCGCAACTACTTGATGACTAATGATGAAGCCAAACAATCGCACGAAGTTGTCTCGGGTACTTACATGGTTAATTCTAATCCGGCAAGAATTCTTTTCGATAGCGGTGCAAATTTGTTGTTTGTGTCTCCTAAATTTGTGCCTAAACTTAATAGACCGTTAGCTAAGTTAAGTCGTCCAATAGAAGTCGAAATAGCGGACGGCAAGACGGTGCTAGTGGTTGATGTGTGTGAAAATTGTGATGTTGTTTTTGGTGCCGAAATCTTTAAAATTGATCTTATTCCAATGACCTTGGGCGACTTCGATATTGTCGTTGGTATGGATTGGCTCGATCGTTATAGAGCCGATATTGCATGCCATGATAAGTTTATTCGTGTGAAGACCCTAAGTGGGGGAGAGTTAATTATTCATGGTGATAAGCGAAGGAGACCGGTGCCGATATGCACCTTTGCACGGGCACGTCGTTTTATTGTTACCGGTGGCATGGCTTTCCTTGCTCATGTTGTTGATACACGCAATGAGCCACCACCTATTCGTGAAATTCCGGTTGTTAGTGAATTCGAAGACGTTTTTCCGGACGAATTACCGGGTGTTCCGGTGGAAAGACAAGTTGAGTTTCGTATTGAGTTGGTTCCGGGAGCTAATCCCATTGCTTAAACTCCTTATCGTTTAGCACCTACGGAAATGCATGAGTTGTTAAATCAAACCCAAGAGTTTCTCGAGAAGGGTTTTATTCGACCGAGTGCTTCGCCATGGGGCGCTCCGGTGTTATTTGTGAAGAAGAAAGATGGTAGTATGCGTATGTGCATTGATTACCGTGAGTTGAATAAAGTGACGATCAAGAATCGTTATCCATTACCTAGGATTGACGATTTATTTGATCAACTTCAAGGTGCAACGTATTTCTCTAAGATCGACCTACGGTCCGGCTATCACCAAATGCGGGTCCGTGAGGAAGACATAGAGAAAACGGCTTTTCGAACGCGTTACGGGCATTATGAGTTTGTAGTTATGCCCTTTGGTCTTACGAATGCACCGACGGCATTCATGGATCTTATGAACCGAGTGTGCCAACATATGTTGGACAAGTCGGTAATAGTGTTCATTGACGACATACTAGTCTACTCGAAAAGTATGAACGAGCATGAACGTCATTTGCGTGAAGTATTGAAGACGCTACGAAAGGAGAAGTTGTATGCAAAGTTCTCCAAATGTGAATTTTGGCTAAGGGAAGTTCAATTCCTTGGTCATATTGTGAATGAAAACGGTATTCAAGTAGATCCGGGGAAGATCGAGACGGTGAAGAGTTGGGGACGACCGACTACGCCTACGGAAATCCGAAGTTTTCTCGGATTGGCCGGTTATTATCGTCGGTTTATCCAAGACTTTTCTAAGATTGCTTCTCCATTGATGAAGTTGACGAGAAAGAATGCTAGGTTTAATTGGGAGAACGAGCAAGATATTGCTTTTCAATTGTTAAAAGAGAAGTTGTGTCGAGCTCCGGTGTTAGTGTTGCAGGAAGGGGTGGAAGACATGGTGGTTTATTGTGATGCTTCCTTAAATGGTCTCGGGTGTGTTCTAATGCAAAGAGGTAAAGTCATCGCTTATGCCTCTCGACAATTAAAGGAACATGAAACGAGGTATCCGCCTCATGATCTTGAGTTGGCGGCGATTGTGCATGCGTTGAAAATTTGGCGCCATTACTTGTATGGTGTCAAGTGTACGATTTATTCGGATCATAAGAGTTTGAAACATCTCTTTAATCAACGAGATTTGAATTATCGCCAACGTAGGTGGATGGATGTGGTGAAAGACTACGATTGTGAAATACTTTATCATCCGGGTAAAGCGAATGTGGTCGCGGATGCATTGAGTCGAAAGAGTCAACATCCGGCGATAAAAGTGGGGTCGTTACGTTTGATTATTACCAACGATTTTCTTGAAAAGCTTGGTGAGATTCAAATAGAGGCTTATGTTCACAACAAGCATACGGAGCAAATCGTGGGCCAATCGGAGTTTATTACTATGGGTTCGCGTGGTTTGTTGTCTTTTCAAGGAAGGGTGTGGGTGCCTAAGATGGGTGATTACCGACGAGTGCTACTTGATGAAGCACATAAGTCAAAATATTCCATTCATCCGGGCGCGACGAAAATGTATCTTGACTTGAAGAAAGATTATTGGTGGCCGGGCATGAAGCGTGATGTTGTGAAGTATGTTGAGCAATGCGTCACGTGTTTGCAAGTAAAAGCCGAACACCAAAAGCCGTATGGTAAATTGCAACCGTTAGAAATTCCGAAATGGAAATGGGAGCACATTACCATGGATTTCATTACAAAGTTACCTAAAACGGCGAGAACCCAATTCGATTCGATTTGGGTTATAGTTGACCGATTGACAAAGAGCGCTTTGTTTCTTCCCATTAAAGAAGCGATATCGTCGGAGACCTTGGCTAAGTTGTTTATCAAGGAAGTGGTCTCGCGACATGGGGTTCCTATATCTATTATTTCAGATCGAGATACCCGTTTTACATCTCGATTTTGGGAAAAGTTTCATGAAGATATGGGCACGCAATTGAAGTTGAGCACGGCGTATCATCCTCAAACGGACGGTCAAACCGAACGTACGAATCAAACTTTGGAAGATATGTTACGGGCGTGCATCATTGACTTTGGTGGTAGTTGGGATGAGCATTTACCTTTGGTGGAGTTCTCGTACAATAATAGTTATCATACTAGTATCGGGATGCCACCTTACGAAATGCTTTATGGGCGTAGGTGTCGAACTCCCGTTTGTTGGGGAGAAGTGGGTCAAAGAGAGATCGGGAGTACCGATTTGGTTTTAGAGACAAATAGCAAGATCGATTTGATTCGGGAACATTTGAAGAAGGCTCAAGATAGGCAAAATTCGTATGCCGATAGACGTAGGCGATTGATTGAGTTCCAAGAAGGCGATATGGTGATGCTTAAGGTTTCGCCATGGAAGGGTATTATTCGATTTCGAAAACGGGGAAAGTTAGCTCCTCGGTTTATTGGGCCGTTCAAGGTTTCAGCTCGTGTTGGTGAAGTTGCATATCGATTGGAATTACCCGAAGAGCTTGCGGGGATCCATAATACATTTCATGTTTCCCACCTCCGTAAGTGTCTTGTGGATGATTCCTCATGGATGCCTTTAGACGAGATCGAGCTAAACAACAAGTTAGAATATGTCGAGGAACCGATTGCTATCCTTGACGAGAAGGTGAAAATGTTGAGGAATAAAGAGGTGAGAACTTTCAAGGTTCAATGGCGGTGAAGTAAAGGTTCCGAGTTCACTTGGGAGCCCAAAGAGTTCGTGTTAGTTTATCTTCCCTCGTGTCATGCGGCTTGGATTGCGAGGTTGCAATCCGGTTCAAGTGGGGGAGAGTTGTAAGATCCTGTTTTCTTTTGGGTTTGGACGCCGTCCAAACATTTGGGACGCCGTCCCAGTTTAAAGACCGGGACGCCGTCCAACAATTTGGGACGCCGTCCCAGATCGAAGACCTGGATGCCGTCCAACATTTTGGGACGCCGTCCAGAATGGCTGGCAGGCATGTCTTTTTGCTTTTAAATATCTTAGATGGGTAAATTGGTAATTTCACTTGGTGGACGAATGTTAAAGCCCTAGATCAGTTTTGAGAGCCTCATTACTCCATTCCTAACCACCAAACTTCATCCACTTAAATCCTAGTGAGAGAGTGTGATTCAAGTGTGAGAAAGCTCAAATTGGAGAAGAAGAAGCGTGTTTCGGGTTTTAGCTCGAGCATTAAAGTTGTTCATCTCCTCGTTAGCTTCGTTTTGATTGTGGTGGTAAGCCCTAAACTTGATTACCTTAGTTTAATGTGTTTAAGGGTTAGGGTTAGGGTTTGGGTTAGTATTGCACATAAAACCCATTTGTGAGTAATTTGGGGGTTTTGGGTAAGTTTGGGTCATGAAGACCCAAATGGTGACTAACTTAGGGTTTTGAAAGGGTTAATGGTGTAAATGGGTCTTAAAGACCTAAGTAAATACTAATACACTTATAGTTAATGTTAGTGGGTGTGATTTGGGTTGTGGGTGACCCAAATGGGTGTGTTGACCTAGAAATGGGTCAAATGGGTCTTTGATGACCTAGGTTGTCTTGCATGTATGGAAACGAGTTAACTTTGTGGTTAAAAGTGTGTTAATACCTTAATTGGCTAAAGTTAGGGTTTTTGGTGAAGTTAACCCATTATTAGGGTTAAATGTGCAAAATGGGTCGGGATTGCACTTAGGGTCAAAAGACTCTAGATTGTTAAGTGAGTTGCTTGACCGACTTGAGTTGTGAATTGATTATGTGCTAAAATGTAATAGGTACGTTACATTGACGTTGCAAGTTCGGTTATCTTACACGAAGACTTTGAGGTGAGTGGAATAATTATATGCGTATGTATATAATGTATCTATTTGTTGTAGCGTGAAAGGTGTAGTGTCGAGGTGTTAAGACACCACGTTTCACGTGAAGAGTGTAGCATCGAGGTGTTAAGATGCCACTCGGGTGTAGCATCGAGGTGTTAAGATGCCACCTAGGAGTGTAGTGTTGAGGTGTTAAGACACCACTCCGTAAAATAATGAGTGTTGCATCGAGGTGTTAAGATGCCACTCGGGGTGATGTGCCGAGGTGTTAAGGTGCCACCCTAGGGGTTAGTGGTGCGAGGTGTTAAGTGCCCTAACGGATGTTATGAACACCGATGGCGTTTTCGCGAGAGCCGTTCCCTTTTACTATTGGTTAACCATGGTTATTTGTGTTGTAAGCATATTATATTATTCGAGTTATATTTATATGCGGATGTTATGCTAGCTTGGGAGTATTGGTGAATTATAGCTTGTTATTGCGACGATAAGCTAATGTTGTTTGCTAGCATGTTTGCTGTTGTGTAAGTGTATGCAAGTAGGTATAATTATATATGTATTCGTATAATTATTGCATTCACTAAGCTTTGCTTACCCTCTCGTTGTTTACTTTTTTTATAGGCTCGGGCGTTGACAAGGGTAAGAGCGTTCAATTGGATTAGTGATCTCCCGCTTGTTTTGTTAGGGGATGCTTTTGGGTGTTAGCTTTTGGAGTTCGACCGAGATTGGGTAGTTTAACCCCAAACACCATGCTCTAGTGTCGTTTGGAACTTAAACTTATATTTGGACGAAACTTTTATTTTGAACGGAACTCGTAAAATGGGCGATGTGGGCCCGTTGATGTAAAACTTGATTTGATGATGAAAATCTCTTAGTTTCACTTATTTTGACTTGTGGTAAAAAGGTTTCCGTTTGAAAGTGTCGGGAAGCGGGTTTTCCGCTCGTGTGAGTTGGACCCGTGATCAGTGGCTGGAAGGCCATTGGGACGCCGTCCCAATTGCTTGGACGCCGTCCCAGTTGTTTGAGCTGGACGCCGTCCCAAACTCTGGATGCCGTCCCACACTTCTGAGCTGGACGCCGTCCAGGATTCTGGACGCCGTCCAGATGCACTGACATACAAATTTTTTTTTTTGGTACGCGTTTTGAGTTTATGAAGTCGGGTTGTTACACATATATATTATATGATAACATATGTTTATTATTTATACATTTTAATATAAATACATTATATAATATGTGTTTGCATATTAAATATGACAATATAATTGTCTTATATATATTTATCTATTTTTAACATTTGTTCGTGAATCGTAGGGAATAGTCGAAGATTAATTGAATGCAAGAAAACAGTTTAAAAGTTTTGAGACTCAACCTAACAGACTTCGCTTATCGTGTCCAACTTATGTAAAGATTAAGTTTAAATTTAGTCGGAAATTTTCGGGTCATCACATTACCTACCCGTTAAAGAAATTTCGTCCTGAAATTTGATAGAGGTCATCATGGATAACAATAAGAATGTTTTCATGACAAATATGAGTTGATAAATAGAATTTTATCATTATTGAGTAATATGGATAAAACTATTTGATTTTATGAAGAGTACGAGTGAAGCTATCACCAAAGAGTGAAATGAGTAGGTATAGATTCGTCATATCTTTTGACATAGATAGGATTGATTTCCAAGTTCGAGAGATTTAAAGAAAATCTTCGAAATCTAAAAGATTTGATTCTTCGGGATTTATGGAGATTAAGATCTCTATAATTAAGTGTGTTTATCTGTCTCGATTGCTTTGTCTGGTATTTTCACTATAAATGAATTTCTTCCATTCCATTATTTTCACCACTCCAATACTTTCTTTCTCGATCCATACTTTCAATAATTGTGAATATGTTTAATCCAACTCTGGTTCTTAACCTCATTCTGACTATCGCCACAGTCATTCTTCTATTCCAACTTCCACCAGGGGAATCTGTTTACTTCTACTTTGCTCTTGGGGTAATTGTGTTTATCATACTCCCGTGTCTTTATATTGTTATTCATATTTATATACACAGTTTGTGATTTCAGGGTTGTTGTCGAGTTTTATATCTTCCCTTATGTTTCGGAGCTCTTTGCCTTTTTATTCTCTTCTCGACCTCTAGTAAAGCGAGTAATGGTTCAGAATTCGTAAGTATGGAGTTTCGAATGATTATAGTATTCTAAGCAGAAAGGAATGTATTAGCACGATTTGATTTGTCAAATTACCAGAATCCCTGAGGATGAAACTATCAAAAATATATTTTCTTGATATGTTCAGAGGAGGTTAAGTAGAATGAAAGAGTTATGTAACATGGGTCATGATAAAGGTATCGTCTGTGATCCTTTATCACGTTCCATTAGAAACTCAGCATGACTTACTATAATATAATCACGTTGGCCGGGCGTCATTATATTATACTAACCCATGCTTCAATTCCCAACACTTCTCCACGATTCATTCATAATTTATACTTAGATTTTATAGAAGTTTCCAATATAATGGAATACAGAAAGCACGAAGAGGTAGATAATTTCGGACAAGAATATTTATGAAAATATCCTCAGAAATATCGAAGATATTTTTGATGATATTTTGGAATTTCTAAGTTCGAAGGTTGATGAAGAAAAATTTTCCGCAAGATTTTAACATGATTTCGGAGCAAGATGTTCTCTAAAGATTTCATTGGACCCAGAATTACCTGGATTCTTTGAATATAGGGTTTGATCCTTGTATTTGTCCTTGGTCTCCTTTATGGTTTGCTCAATCCATTTTTCAGTACCAAATTTTCTATCGAACGTTCCTAACACTCCATTCTTAATCATCCAACTCTTGGCCATTTAGAACATCTATAATTTTATTGTTTCCTCGGCATTTAATGTTACCATATCTGAATCATTGGTTATCAATCTGAGGTGGTTTCAAGAGAATTGTGTTTTTAGATGATTAAACGCTAATGATAATCGTCAAGATACGAATGATTGTTTAGGATGAAATCATGTGGCAAACTTATATATCAAAGTTATAATAAGGCTAATCCGAATGAAAGTCGAAGTTGATTTGCTGGAGCTGTGACAAAATTGGCTAATTTTGGAAAGGTATTGTAAAGTTATTTTCGGTAATAACACGCCAATGGATCTGGCACAGTTTTGAATTCAAAGTATGACTTTGAAAGATGTAGGAATCTAAAAGTGATGTCTTCTGTTAAATCTTGACTTGGATTTTGATCGGTCAAAATCCGAATATGAAATTAAATTTGAATGAAAAATAGTTGTTCTTTGGTGAACGGATACGTATATGTGTGGATTTGGGTAGTATAGTTAATGACTGCTGAATCTGAATTGAAGAATGTACAATGTAACATATTAATGTGAAATCCAAATATTTCTAGAGAATTACCTAGCCGTTAAAATATTTTCACCATTAATAGTTTGTACAATAGAATTTTTTTTTTTTAATTGCAATCTTTATGAAAATATATATACATATATTTTCTTCAGATGTAATCATGGATTTAATGAGTTAACATGATATTAATCTCATTTGATTTACGTTAGAACAAGAATATATAATCTCTAAAACATTAGAGATTACATAATCGCCATTTCGAACGAAGATAAAATAGATAGAACGATACGTAGAACGATGATTATGCTCGTGGTACAGAATGTGATATTGAGGCATATGATGTTGAAACTTGGGTTGTTGGTGTACTGTTGGTGCTGGTGATGTTGTTGAAGCTGGTACGTTTTACACCATATTTTCCAAGGCCACAACTAGGGCGCGAAGTTCGTTGACTTATTCCCTTATTCCGAGATGATTTTCGGTCGGAACGAGTGGGTGAATAAGGTTTAGAATTGTAAATATTATGTAATCATTGCGGGATATCCTGGAAATGAGAGTGAAAATGGTGGTTCGAACAGGTTCGCCGATAAGTGCCTCAGGTTCTTTGCCAATAGGGCAATATGGTTGGTGGGAGGGATCACTTCTTCGCATCTCCATTGATTAAGTTTACTTCGTACCCATTCTTAATTCATCCTGAATTTATGATGACTAATTGGTTGATTCATTTTGGTGACGCTGCTTCGGAGCTTAGGTGAAAAACCATGTCGGAATAGTTGTCGGATTCCGAAGAACTTGAACTAATGGCGAGTTCCATTTCGTACAATTGAGTAAAGGGTTTATCGATATGAAATGATTTCCGGCCATCGGGTGGTATCCTAATTATATAGAATATCTATATATACAGAACAAAAGATTTCGAAGATTACGGAGGAATTTACGGAATATGCCAGGCAAAGTTTACAGTAACAGATACGCTAAGATATGAATTAGCAGATACACTAAGATATGAATTTTGTCTATACACTTTTTATGCAATCAACGCAGTAAGATGTGTCTAGACTAAGAATGATAAGCAAGGGATTCCCTAAGAATGATAAGTAGGTAATTTTCGACAGGAAATGATAAGCAAAACTTTTAAAATGCAGACACGGTCGAAGTCCAGACTCACTAATGTATCTAAACAACTATCAGTTAGACACATTAATGCAAGACCTGGTTCGCTAAGACCACCGCTCTGATACCACCTGAAATGACCCGTCCTAATCCATCTGGACGAAGTCTTCAACAGTTGGTCCCATTGCAAGGTTCTGACCTCTATATGCCATGAACGACTCCATATAATATGAGCAAATGCACAGCGGAAGATTTCTTTGATACATGAGAATAAACATGCTTTAAAGTGTCAACCAAAAGGTTGGTGAGTTCATAAGTTTATCATAAAACAATAAAATTCATCATTTTGATAGACCACAAAATTTAAATGCTGCATGGTACAAATGGGCCCGAATCCTATACCCACCTGTAATGTACATGCTATATCTTTTAAATACAGTACATCTTTCTCGTGTACGAAACCATTTTTATAAATCATAGTAACCGTACACATATCTTGTGCACAAAAATAACATGCACATAACCTGTGTATAAAATCATTCTCTCGATATATAACATTCACATCAACTGGTGGCAATTATCATGTCCACATAATTCAATGGTGGCAATTATCATGTCCACATAATTCAATGGTGGCAATTATCATGTCCGCATAATTCAATGGTGGCAATTATCATGTCCACATAATTCAATAATAATCTGCAGAACTTCTGTCTGCATAATAATTCATTCGAGGAATGTTTTGCTTGTGTCTATCTCGTCAAACATTTATAAAAGCATTTCATGTATTCACAGTCCAAAATATATTTCAAAAGCATTTAATAAAGCAGTTGTAAAAAACAGCGCATGTATTCCCAGTCCCAAAAATGTAAAGAGTAAAAGCGAATCAAATGAACTCACCATACTGTATTTTGTAGTAAAAATACATATGACGACATTGAACAAAATGTAGGGTTGGCCTTGGATTCATGAACCTATATCAAATGTGCATATTAACACATATAATAATATTCAAATAAATATATATTTTGATATTAGTAATATACTTGTGATATTAAATGTAATATTTATAGTTACTTAAATGTTTTTATTTTATATATTTCATTAGGTTATGATAATAATATATTATATACTTTATTAATATATTTAGAATAAATACTTAGTATTAATATTTTTAAATACTCAAAATTTTTAATATGATAATATTTTTAATAAATTCGAGTTATATTAAAACGTAAATGAACAAAAGTATTTTATTAGTAAAAGTAGTATAATTATAATATATACTTCTATATGTTTAAAGTTTGTATCTAATTTATAATATCTATCTTTTTAGTTTAATATCATAAAAATATAGTTATATTTTGTATACGAAATATATTTAAAACTAAAGTTATAATTAGTAATATTAATTATAATAATAATAATGATAAAAAAATAATACTAACTTTAATAAAAAGATAAATTTAAAAATAGTGATATTTTTAGTAATAATGATTATAATAATAGTAATACTGATGATAATAATAACTATAATAATAATTTTACTACTATTGATAATAATGATAATAATTTTTAAAATATTAATACTAATAATGATAATCCTACTAATAATAAGGATAATACTAATAATGATATTATTAGTAATAATAATACTTATAATGTTTAATTATACTACTACTACTACTACTAATAAGAATAAGAATAAGAATAAGAATAATAATAATAATAATAATAATAATAATAATAATAATAATAATAATAATAATAATAATAATAATAATAATAATAATAATAATAATAATAATAAGTATACTACCTTAAAGAATAACTTCCTAACAAAAAAAATGTTGCAGCCCAGACTCGAACCTGAGACCTCTCGCTTAACCACCCATACTCTTAACCATCTCTCTGTAAATTCATTTCTGTTATTAAATCCCCTGATTAAATATATAACTTATATATCTGTCAGTTTTCTTCTTCACCTTACAAAACCCAAAATATTCATTGTCTTCTACAATTTTTATCATCATCGTTATTAATATACATACCATCATTATCATCTTTATCATCATCTAATGTATCATCATCGCCATCATCTATATCATCATCTTCACATACATCAATTTATATCATCATTATCACTTAACACCTTAAACATCATCATCCAAATTCGTTTTCAACAGAAAGTCGGCCCAACAACACAAAAAGCTATACGGCCCAAACAAACAAGCATACGGTTTGTAAAAAAAAATAGAAACATGGCAATCGAATTATTAAACAGCTGGAAAGGTAGGTCTTCGGTTTTCATTAGCAACAGACAAGTAGCAAGAACAATATCGTGACCATCTCTCTACAACTTGTTTGATGGTGGGGTATTCGGCCAAAAAGGAAAGAAAAAAATACCCATGAATTTCTCTTTTGCTTTAACATGTATCAATTGGTAGAACATAAAATAAAACAACGTAGGCCCTTATCAAAATTTCATCATCATAGTGGCCGATACCTTTCTCTTTAATAGCTAGTGGGTATCATTTTATTTTCAATTCCTTTTTGATTGTCGGCCAGAAGCAGAAGTTCTTCATGAAAGATAATATTACTTTCACTTTTCCATCATATATAATCAACTAAAACGTCTCCTTTATTGTTTCAAGTATCCAAGAACACTCAATAGCAGCTGCTGTAATATAAATGGGATGTTTGGCTTTGATTTCTGTGGCAAAATAGGAAATAAATAGCAGGTAGGGCTATTGTTCGATCAAAGAATAAACGAGTATAGTAATAAGGTAGTAGGAACTAGAAACAGGTGGTGTGGCAGTTTATGGTGGAAATGGTGATGGTTTATCATGAAGAAACAATTTAAGTAGCTGTATTAGCTAGTGTTTAGATGAAGATAACTAAGGTGGTGGTTATCAGGATTGAGATGGCCGATTAGTTTGAAGAAGTTAAGGTGGTGGTGACTCCGGCGATGGTGGTGAGTGTGGAAGACTGTGGGTGATCCGCTGCGAACAGAAGCAAGAAAAATAATAGAGGTGGTTTGCATTGGTGTTTTGAGATATTCCTATCTATTCACAGAAACAATGTAAGAAGAGAAGGTTGTAGTTGATAATGTAGGTGAAGGATTGAATGATTTTTGTTTTTAAACTTGAAAAAAATTCGATTGATTTATAGTCAAAACTGTCGACAGTTTCAATCAAGGAATAAAAGAAAAAAAATAAAAAAAATAAAAAAATAAACAGAAAAAGATGGCTAACGATTTTTGTTGTGATTCAGTGATAATCGAATCATTGAGCAGTATAATTGACAAGATAAAAGTTTGTTTGATTTGGAAACATTTAAGTCAACAAAATATATTCAAGCCAGTGAAGTAGAAACAAAAAATAATAAAGTCGATAATGACTGATAACAGATAAAGGGAAAAAATATTTAATCTGATACTGATACAGATTTTCATGGAATTCGTAATTTACTTAATATGGATAATAGACAAATATAAATATATTGATAATAATAATATTATTAATAATATTACTAATAATATAAATAATAATAATAATAATAATAATAATAATATTAATACTCAAATTAATACTAATAATAAGAATGATATAAATAATAATAATATTAAATGATACTTTTGGAAAGTTATAATAGTAATTAATAATTCACCATGACTTTAGTAAAAATTTTAATTTAAATGATAATAATAATAATAATCTTAATCAGAATTTTACTACACATTATAACATAATGATATTAACAATGATAACAATAATATTTTTGTATTAATAATATCATAACAATTATATGTATCAATTTTCATATCCATATATTATCTTTTGAAAATCATAATTATAATACTATCACTAAATTTTAATATTAATATTAGTATTAATATTGATATTAGTATAACAATTATATTTATAATTACATTCATCATATATATTATAAATATACCATATATATTATATGATAACATATGTTTATTATTTATACATTTTAATATAAATACATTATATAATATGTGTTTGCATATTAAATATGACAATATAATTGTCTTATATATATTTATCTATTTATAACATTTGTTCGTGAATCGTCGGGAATAGTCGAAGATTAATTGAATGCAAGAAAACAGTTTAAAAGTTTTGAGACTCAACCTAACAGACTTCGCTTATCGTGTCGAACTTATGTAAAGATTAAGTTTAAATTTAGTCGGAAATTTTCGGGTCATCACAGAATAGATCTATCTCATGTTGTTTCCCTGGACTTTAAAGGGAGAAGCCAAAGATTGGTTAGAATCGTTACCTGAAGGGGCGATTGATACATGGGATGTTTTAGTAGAAAATTTTCTTAAAAGATTCTTTCCGGCATCTAAAGCCGTGAGACTTCAAGGAGAAATTGTTATGTTCATGCAAAAGCCAAATGAAACTCTATATGAGGGGTGGACAAGATTCGAAAAGTTGTTGAGAGGATGTCCTCAGCATGGTTTAGATACTTATCAAATAGTACAAATATTCTACCAAGGTTGCGATGTTACTACACGAAAAGACATCGACACAGCAGCTGGTGGTTCCATTATGAAAAAAACCGCAATCGAAGCTCACAAAATCATTGATAACACAGCATCCCACTCGCATGATTGGCATCAAGAAAAAGATATCCTTCGTTCATCTAAAGCGGCTAGAGCCGATTCTAGCCATGACTTTCATTATGTTTCCACAAAAATAGATGCTTTTGAAAGACGAATGTAAAAGATGACTAAAGATATTCACGCAATACGAATCAGTTGTGAGCAATGCGGTGGACCACACTTAATGAAAGATTGTCACATTGAACAAATGATGGAACAACGAGAGAATGTTTCCTACATGAACCAAAGGCCGGGAAATAATTATCAAAATAATTATCAACCGCCAAGGCCAAACTTTAATCGAAATCAAAACATTCTTTACAATCCAAATGGACCCAACAATAACTCGTACAACCAACAAGGTCCGAATAACTAATCAAATCAAAACAACACTTTCAATCAACAAAGACCTGGCTTGTATAAACCACCACAACAAACCGAAGAGAAAAAGTCAAATCTGGAAGAAATGGTACAAAAGCTAATGGAATCTCAAACACAATCTATAACATCTCAAACCTAAACAAATGAGAGGTTTGATCAGTCATTAAGAACTCAACAAGCTTCCATTTTGAATCTAGAAAAACACGTAGGTACTCTTGCTAGCATGATGAGTGAGAGAGAACAAGGAAAGCTACTGAGTGATACTGAAGTAAATCCTCGGAATGAGAATGTTAATATGGTATCAACGAATTCTGAAAAACCAGCATCAGAAGATGGGAAGGTTTTAGATGTGAGTAACAATGAAGAAGTTACAACACCACCACTACCCGAGTATGTAAAGCCAGTGGTGACACCATACAGACCACCCATCCCGTTTCCAAGAAAAGGAGTTGAGTATGAGCAAGTGATAGGTAATAAAGTTTGTGATACCTTTGGAAAAAAGAAGAAGAATAAGAAGGTACAAGAAACAAAAACCGTAAAAATAAACCCGGTGAAGACAGTTCCACCAAAACTTCCACCAAGGTTGGGTGATCTGGGTGAATTTATTGTTCCTTGTCTACTTAGTGATTGTGTCATGTATGATGCACTAGCAGATTTAGGTGCGAGTGTGAGTGTTATGCCTTTTTCATTATATAAGAGATTAGGAGTAGGTGATTTAAGTCCAACGAAAATGAGTGCTCGACTCTTTGATCAAACCATTAGGCACCCAGTTGGAATTGTTGACAACTTACCCGTTCAAGTGGGTAATTTAACCTTTTTAGTCGAATTTATTGTCATTGACATAGAAGAGGACCCAACATTCCTCTAATTTTAGGTCGACCATTCTTAGCGTCTACCGGGGCGTTATTTGATGTAAGAGAGGGTAGAATGACGATTAATAATAATGAAAAATCGATCACCTTTGTGAGTTGAAAGTCTAAATCTCCACTAACCAAAACCGTTGAACCAACAAAAACGATTGGTAAGAACCATATTGTTTTACCAACTCTAACGGTAGTGCTTAACAATAATAAAATGCCTAAGTGTGGGGAAGATGAAGTGACACCTAATGATGACTTGATAACAAAGAACCCCGTTGTTGATACGAAATTAAATGATCCCGTTGTTAACAGTTCAATGAAGAAACTTATTAAACGGATTCGCGATGCTCGAACCAAGGGGAACTTTACGTTATGTAACCGGTTAGTATCCAATCTATCGCCTAAAGAAAAGGCAAAACTGGTTGAATTTGTGAATATTACACAGGAATCCGACCAATGGCTTAAAGCAAAAGTCACAGATATGGAAGTTGATTATGGTCCAAAAGAAATTGACAATGAAGTTAATCACAAATTCGACACCACAGCTACCTAAGTGTGGGGAGATTCAAATGTTCTAAAAAGAAAACGTTGTCTAGAGTTAGTTGTTCCGTTCTCGTGTAGTTCCGAGTATGGAATCCGATTGGTCTTTTTCACTAGCAGACATTAAAGAACTAGTTTTCTCCCTCCATTCTGAATTTTTGTTTTATAGGTTTTGTATGAAATTAATATGTTTTTTAAATTTAAGTTTTGTGTGAATTTAAAATCAAAATTTACTTTATTTCATTAAGTTTAAAATTTGATTTCTAAAATTTGTCGTGAGTTAAAGACTAGATCATAGAATCCAAATTGCTTTACCCAAAGACGGGGCGAAAAATGTTGTTATCATTATTTTTAATATTACTGATCTAAAGTATGCAAAAAAAAAAAAAAAAAAAAAAAAAATTAAAAAACTCGAAAATCTTTGTTTTTAAAACACTCGCTTTAAAACGACAAATTTTAATTATTCATTTAAATTGTTTTAATAAATAAAGGTTTTATAAAATATATATATATATATATATATATATATATATATATATATATATATATATATATATTATATGTTTGTAGTTTATCTTATGTACAAAACAGGGTAAAACAGTGCACTTTCAAAGACTGACATTAAGTTCAGCAAAAGCTACTAATTTTAACTACAAGACGTAAAATATCAAATGTGATATAAAACAATATGTTTGCAAACTCTGTATTTTTAATCATTTTTCTACACTAATCACCCTCATGAATTTAAATTTTTACCGATTTCTTGCAAATGAAGGCATTGCAAGATCTCAAGTGTGGGGAAGGGGTATATAAATTCTCTCGGGTTTACACTTAGTTTAATTGCCAAATTTTGTGAAAAATTGAAAAAATTTCAACTAAATGAATTCAAAATCATGTTTATACATATTTATGAACGATAAAACTAGGTTATACTACCGAAATTATTGTTACCTCGGAAAGAACATAAATGGAGAAACAACCCAAAACGCTTGAATTCATTTAAAATGGAATAAAGGAGAATAAAAAGGCAAAGAAAAGAATAAATAAAAGCTAAGTGTGGGAAGAATTTACCAAGTTCTTCAAAACATATATCACATATTTGTACAAGATTATTGCAGGTACTTTTGCTTTGGACTAAACTAATCAGTTTTACCCGATTTACTGTAATATATTTGAAAGAAAGACGGATCTACATGATGAATCAATTCCATCATTAAAAGGAAGTAAAGTCTTTCGAAAAAGACACGCTCTTCTTGATTTAGGTCAGGAAGTTGTCGTCCAGACCAGCTGTAGGTTGACGAAAAATCTAGAAAAGTCATCTCTAAAATCAGCAGGAAATCCACGAAACTCAGCATCAAACAGGGTCGCCATGTGGTCAGACTTATCCTAACCATGAGAGAATCTGTCTCGTAAAATGGGGAGGGCGCCATGCAAATTAGCTTAATAAGACTAATGAATCAGACCCCTAAAAAGGATAATCTCCTTAAAGATTAAAAATCAGCTTTTAAGACTGATATTACTCAATCCTTGAGATTGACCTTAAAAATTGAGAATTCATACTCATGGAATTCAATGATATCTAAACTCGAGCTTGAACGAGAAAATATTTTGATCAAATTAAAACCGATTTATTTTCTGAAAACCTATTTTCAATGCGTTCATTACCATTGAACGTAAAATCCTGAGAATTCATCAGAATTCATTAGGTCACCTGAACCAAATCGGGTGTCAACCGTAAGAACGGTGGTTGCATAGCATGGTCGAAGATAGGACCTTCTGCCAGACCAAAAAATTATAGCGTGATCTTTACTATTTCTCCTACAAAGGATAGTAATTACATCCGACACGTTTTTGACCATAATTATCTGCATGTCATGGGACATTGCCTTAACAGTTGCTTGTTCATCGCTTTCCTTTACAACCGGACGGTAGTTTACTGAAAGGTAATATACAGAGCAAGTATACTGAAATGTCCCGTTCTTATTGATTAAAAACGTTCCATATTAATTGATTTCGTTGCGAGGTTTTGACCTCTATATGAGACGTTTTTCAAAGACTGCATTCATTTTTAAAACAAACCATAACCTTTATTTCATAAATAAAGGTTTAAAAAGCTTTACGTAGATTATGAAATAATGATAATCTAAAATATCCTGTTTACACACGACCATTACATAATGGTTTACAATACAAATATGTTACATCGAAATCAGTTTCTTGAATGCAGTTTTTACACAATATCATACAAACATGGACTCCAAATCTTGTCCTTATTTTAGTATGCAACAGCGGAAGCTCTTAATATTCACCTGAGAATAAACATGCTTTAAACGTCAACAAAAATGTTGGTGAGTTATAGGTTTAACCTATATATATCAAATCGTAACAATAGACCACAAGATTTCATATTTCAATACACATCCCATACATAGAGATAAAAATCATTCATATGGTGAACACCTGGTAACCGACATTAACAAGATGCATATATAAGAATATCCCCATCATTCCGGGACACCCTTCGGATATGATATAAATTTCGAAGTACTAAAGCATCCGGTACTTTGGATGGGGTTTGTTAAGCCCAATAGATCTATCTTTAGGATTCGCGTCAATTAGGGTGTCTGTTCCCAAATTCTTAGATTACCAGACTTAATAAAAAGGGGCATATTCGATTTCGATAATTCAACCATAGAATGTAGTTTCACGTACTTGTGTCTATTTTGTAAATCATTTATAAAACCTGCATGTATTCTCATCCCAAAAATATTAGATTTTAAAAGTGGGACTATAACTCACTTTCACAGATTTTTACTTCGTCGGGAAGTAAGACTTGGCCACTGGTTGATTCACGAACCTATAACAATATATACATATATATCAAAGTATGTTCAAAATATATTTACAACACTTTTAATATATTTTGATGTTTTAAGTTTATTAAGTCAGCTGTCCTCGTTAGTAACCTACAACTAGTTGTCCACAATTAGATGTACAGAAATAAATCGATAAATATTATCTTGAATCAATCCACGACCCAGTGTATACGTATCTCAGTATTGATCACAACTCAAACTATATATATTTTGGAATCAACCTCAACCCTGTATAGCTAACTCCAACATTCACATATAGAGTGTCTATGGTTGTTTCGAAATATATATAGATGTGTCGACATGATAGGTCGAAACATTGTATACGTGTCTATGGTATCTCCAGATTACATAATATACAATACAAGTTGATTAAGTTATGGTTGGAATAGATTTGTTACCAATTTTCACGTAGCTAAAATGAGAAAAATTATCCAATCTTGTTTTACCCATAACTTCTTCATTTTAAATCCGTTTTGAGTGAATCAAATTGCTATGGTTTCATATTGAACTCTATTTTATGAATCTAAACAGAAAAGTATAGGTTTATAGTCGGAAAAATAAGTTACAAGTCATTTTTGTAAAGGTAGTCATTTCAGTCGAAAGAACGACGTCTAGATGACCATTTTAGAAAACATACTTCCACTTTGAGTTTAATCATAATTTTTGGATATAGTTTCATGTTCATAATAAAAATCATTTTCTCAGAATAACAACTTTAAAATCAAAGTTTATCATAGTTTTTAATTAACTAACCCAAAACAGCCCGCGGTGTTACTACGACGGCGTAAATCCGGTTTTACGGTGTTTTTCATGTTTCCAGGTTTTAAATCATTAAGTTAGCATATCATATAGATATAGAACATGTGTTTAGTTGATTTTAAAAGTCAAGTTAGAAGGATTAACTTTTGTTTGCGAACAAGTTTAGAATTAACTAAACTATGTTCTAGTGATTACAAGTTTAAACCTTCGAATAAGATAGCTTTATATGTATGAATCGAATGATGTTATGAACATCATTAATACCTTAAGTTCCTTGGATAAACCTACTGGAAAAGAGAAAAATGGATCTAGCTTCAATGGATCCTTGGATGGCTCGAAGTTCTTGAAGCAGAATCATGACACGAAAACAAGTTCAAGTAAGATCATCACTTGAAATAAGATTGTTATAGTTATAGAAATTGAACCAAAGTTTAAATATGATTATTACCTTGTATTAGAATGATAACCTACTGTAAGAAACAAAGATTTATTGAGGTTGGATGATCACCTTACAAGATTGGAAGTGAGCTAGCAAACTTGAAAGTATTCTTGATTTTATGAAACTAGAACTTTTGGAATTTATGAAGAACACTTAGAACTTGAAGATAGAACTTGAGAGAGATCAATTAGATGAAGAAAATTGAAGAATGAAAGTGTTTGTAGGTGTTTTTGGTCGTTGGTGTATGGATTAGATATATAGGATATGTAATTTTGTTTTCATGTAAATAAGTCATGAATGATTACTCATATTTTTGTAATTTTATGAGATATTTCATGCTAGTTGCCAAATGATGGTTCCCACATGTGTTAGGTGACTCACATGGGCTGCTAAGAGCTGATCATTGGAGTGTATATACCAATAGTACATACATCTAAAAGCTGTGTATTGTACGAGTACGAATACGGGTGCATACGAGTAGAATTGTTGATGAAACTGAACGAGGATGTAATTGTAAGCATTTTTGTTAAGTAGAAGTATTTTGATAAGTGTATTGAAGTCTTTCAAAAGTGTATAAATACATATTAAAACACTACATGTATATACATTTTAACTGAGTCGTTAAGTCATCGTTAGTCGTTACATGTAAGTGTTGTTTTGAAACCTTTAGGTTAACGATCTTGTTAAATGTTGTTAACCCAATGTTTATAATATCAAATGAGATTTTAAATTATTATATTATCATGATATTATCATGTATGAATATCTCTTAATATGATATATATACATTAAATGTCTTTACAACGATAATCGTTTCATATATGTCTCGTTTAAAAATCATTAAGTTAGTAGTCTTGTTTTTACATATGTAGTTCATTGTTAATATACTTAATGATATGTTTACTTATCATAGTATCATGTTAACTATATATATATCCATATATATGTCATCATATAGTTTTTACAAGTTTTAACGTTCGTGAATCACCGGTCAACTTGGGTGGTCAATTGTCTATATGAAACATATTTCAATTAATCAAGTCTTAACAAGTTTGATTGCTTAACATGTTGGAAACATTTAATCATGTAAATATCAATCTCAATTAATATATATAAACATGGAAAAGTTCGGGTCACTACAGTACCTACCCGTTAAATAAATTTCGTCCCGAAATTTTAAGCTGTTGAAGGTGTTGACTAATCTTCTGGAAATAGATGCGGGTATTTCTTCTTCATCAGATCTTCACGCTCCCAGGTGAACTCGGGTCCTCTACGAGCATTCCATCGAACCTTAACAATTGGTATCTTGTTTTGCTTAAGTCTTTTAACCTCACGATCCATTATTTCGACGGGTTCTTCGATGAATTGAAGTTTTTCGTTGATTTGGATTTCATCTAACGGAATAGTGAGATCTTCTTTAGCAAAACATTTCTTTAAATTCGAGACGTGGAAAGTGTTATGTACAGCCGCGAGTTGTTGAGGTAACTCTAGTCGGTAAGCTACTGGTCCGATACGATCAATAATCTTGAATGGTCCAATATACCTTGGATTTAATTTCCCTCGTTTACCAAATCGAACAACGCCTTTGCAAGGTGCAACTTTAAGCATGACCATCTCTCCAATTTCAAATTCTATATCTTTTCTTTTAATGTCAGCGTAGCTCTTTTGTCGACTTTGGGCGGTTTTCAACCGTTGTTGAATTTGGATGATCTTCTCGGTAGTTTCTTGTATAATCTCCGGACCCGTAATCTGTCTATCCCCCACTTCACTCCAACAAATCGGAGACCTGCACTTTCTACCATAAAGTGCTTCAAACGGCGCCATCTCAATGCTTGAATGGTAGCTGTTGTTGTAGGAAAATTCTGCTAACGGTAGATGTCGATCCCAACTATTTCCGAAATCAATAACACATGCTCGTAGCATGTCTTCAAGCGTTTGTATCGTCCTTTCGCTCTGCCCATCAGTTTGTGGATGATAGGCAGTACTCATGTCTAGACGAGTTCCTAATGCTTGCTGTAATGTCTGCAAGAATCTTGAAATAAATCTGCCATCCCTATCAGAGATAATAGAGATTGGTATTCCATGTCTGGAGATGACTTCCTTCAAATACAGTCGTGCTAACTTCTCCATCTTGTCATCTTCTCTTATTGGCAAGAAGTGTGCTGATTTGGTGAGACGGTCAACTATTATCCAAATAGTATCAAAACCACTTGCAGTCCTTGGCAATTTAGTGATGAAATCCATGGTAATGTTTTCCCATTTCCATTCCGGGATTTCGGGTTGTTGAAGTAGACCTGATAGTTTCTGATGCTCAGCTTTGACCTTAGAACACGTCAAACATTCTCCTACGTATTTAGCAACATCGGCTTTCATACCCGGCCACCAAAAATGTTTCTTGAGATCCTTGTACATCTTCCCCGTTCCAGGATGTATTGAGTATCTGGTTTTATGAGCTTCTCTAAGTACCATTTCTCTCATATCTCCAAATTTTGGTACCCAAATCCTTTCAGCCCTATACCGGGTTCCGTCTTCCCGAATATTAAGATGCTTCTCCGATCCTTTGGGTATTTCATCCTTTAAATTTCCCTCTTTTAAAACTCCTTGTTGCGCCTCCTTTATTTGAGTAGTAATGTTATTATGAATCATTATATTCATAGATTTTACTCGAATGGGTTCTCTGTCCTTCCTGCTCAAGGCATCGGCTACCACATTTGCCTTCCCCGGGTGGTAACGAATCTCAAAGTCGTAATCATTCAATAATTCAATCCACCTACGCTGCCTCATATTCAGTTGTTTCTGATTAAATATGTGTTGAAGACTTTTGTGGTCGGTATATATAATACTTTTGACCCCATATAAGTAGTGCCTCCAAGTCTTTAATGCAAAAACAACCGCGCCTAATTCCAAATCATGCGTCGTATAATTTTGTTCGTGAATCTTCAATTGTCTAGACGCATAAGCAATCACCTTCGTTCGTTGCATTAATACACAACCGAGACCTTGCTTTGATGCATCACAATAAATCACAAAATCATCATTCCCTTCAGGCAATGACAATATGAAATGTCCCGTTCTTATTGATTAAAAACGTTCCATATTAATTGATTTCGTTGCGAGGTTTTGACCTCTATATGAGACGTTTTTCAAAGACTGCATTCATTTTTAAAACAAACCATAACCTTTATTTCATAGATAAAGGTTTTAAAAAGCTTTACGTAGATTATCAAATAATGATAATCTAAAATATCCTGTTTACACACGACCATTACATAATGGTTTACAATACAAATATGTTACAACAAAATAAGTTTCTTGAATGCAGTTTTTACATAATATCGTACAAGTATGGACTCCAAATCTCGTCCTTATTTAAGTATGCGACAGCGGAAGCTCTTAATAATCACCTGAGAATAAACATGCTTAAAACGTCAACAAAAATGTTGGTGAGTTATAGGTTTAACCTATATATATCAAATCATAATAATAGACCACAAGATTTCATATTTCAATACACATCCCATACATAGAGATAAAAATCATTCATATGGTGAACACCTGGTAACCGACATTAACAAGATGCATATATAAGAATATCCCCATCATTCCGGGACACCCTTCGGATATGATATAAATTTCGAAGTAGTAAAGCATCCGGTACTTTGGATGGGGTTTGTTAGGCCCAATAGATCTATCTTTAGGATTCGCGTCAATTAGGGTGTCTGTTCCCTAATTCTTAGATTACCAGACTTAATAAAAAGGGGCATATTCGATTTCGATAATTCAACCATAGAATGTAGTTTCACGTACTTGTGTCTATTTTGTAAATCATTTATAAAACCTGCATGTATTCTCATCCCAAAAATATTAGATTTTAAAAGTGGGACTATAACTCACTTTCACAGATTTTTACTTCGTCGGGAAGTAAGACTTGGCCACTGGTTGATTCACGAACCTATAACAATATATACATATATATCAAAGTATGTTCAAAATATATTTACAACACTTTTAATATATTTTGATGTTTTAAGTTTATTAAGTCAGCTGTCCTTGTTAGTAACCTACAACTAGTTGTCCACAGTTAGATGTACAGAAATAAATCGATAAATATTATCTTGAATCAATCCACGACCCAGTGTATACGTATCTCAGTATTGATCACAACTCAAACTATATATATTTTGGAATCAACCTCAACCCTGTATAGCTAACTCCAACATTCACATATAGAGTGTCTATGGTTGTTTCCGAAATATATATAGATGTGTCGACATTGAAATGTCCCGTTCTTATTGATTAAAAACGTTCCATATTAATTGATTTCGTTGCGAGGTTTTGACCTCTATATGAGACGTTTTTCAAAGACTGCATTCATTTTTAAACAAACCATAACCTTTATTTCATCAATAAAGGTTTAAAAAGCTTTACGTAGATTATCAAATAATGATAATCTAAAATATCCTGTTTACACACAACCATTACATAATGGTTTACAATACAAATATGTTACAACAAAATAAGTTTCTTGAATGCAGTTTTTACACAATATCATACAAGCATGGACTCCAAATCTTGTCCTTATTTAAGTATGCGACAGCGGAAGCTCTTAATAATCACCTGAGAATAAACATGCTTAAAACGTCAACAAAAATGTTGGTGAGTTATAGGTTTAACCTATATATATCAAATCGTAACAATAGACCACAAGATTTCATATTTCAATACACATCCCATACATAGAGATAAAAATCATTCATATGGTGAACACCTGGTAACCGACAATAACAAGATGCATATATAAGAATATCCCCATCATTCCGGGACACCCTTCGGATATGATATAAATTTCGAAGTACTAAAGCATCCGGTACTTTGGATGGGGTTTGTTAGGCCCAATAGATCTATCTTTAGGATTCGCGTCAATTAGGCTGTCTGTTCCCTAATTCTTAGATTACCAGACTTAATAAAAAGGGGCATATTCGATTTCAATAATTCAACCATAGAATGTAGTTTCACGTACTTGTGTCTATTTTGTAAATCATTTATAAAACCTGCATGTATTCTCATCCCAAAAATATTACTTCGTCGGGAAGTAAGACTTGGCCACTGGTTGATTCACGAACCTATAACAATATATACATATATATCAAAGTATGTTCAAAATATATTTACAACACTTTTAATATATTTTGATGTTTTAAGTTTATTAAGTCAGCTGTCCTCGTTAGTAACCTACAACTAGTTGTCCACAGTTAGATGTACAGAAATAAATCGATAAATATTATCTTGAATCAATCCACGACCCAGTGTATACGTATCTCAGTATTGATCACAACTCAAACTATATATATTTTGGAATCAACCTCAACCCTGTATAGCTAACTCCAACATTCACATATAGAGTGTCTATGGTTGTTCCGAAATATATATAGATGTGTCGACATGATAGGTCGAAACATTGTATACGTGTCTATGGTATCTCAAGATTACATAATATATAATACAAGTTGATTAAGTTATGGTTGGAATAGATTTGTTACCAATTTTCACGTAGCTAAAATGAGAAAAATTATCCAATCTTGTTTTACCCATAACTTCTTCATTTTAAATCCGTTTTGAGTGAATCAAATTGCTATGGTTTCATATTGAACTCTATTTTATGAATCTAAACAAAAAAAGTATAGGTTTCTAGTCAGAAAAATAAGTTACAAGTCGTTTTTGTAAAGGTAGTCATTTCAGTCGAAAGAACGACGTCTAGATGACCATTTTAGAAAACATACTTCCACTTTGAGTTTAACCATAATTTTTGGATATAGTTTCATGTTCATAATAAAAATCATTTTCTCAGAATAACAACTTTTAAATCAAAGTTTATCATAGTTTTTAATTAACTAACCCAAAACAGCCCGCGGTGTTACTACGACGGCGTAAATCCGGTTTTACGGTGTTTTTCGTGTTTCCAGGTTTTAAATCATTAAGTTAGCATATCATATAGATATAGAACATGTGTTTAGTTGATTTTAAAAGTCAAGTTAGAAGGATTAACTTTTGTTTGCGAACAAGTTTAGAATTAACTAAACTATGTTCTAGTGATTACAAGTTTAAACCTTCGAATAAGATAGCTTTATATGTATGAATCGAATGATGTTATGAACATCATTACTACCTTAAGTTCCTTGGATGAACCTACTGGAAAAGAGAAAAATGGATCTAGCTTCAATGGATCCTTGGATGGCTCAAAGTTCTTGAAGCAAAATCATGACACGAAAACAAGTTCAAGTAAGATCATCACTTGAAATAAGATTGTTATAGTTATAGAAATTGAACCAAAGTTTGAATATGATTATTACCTTGTATTAGAATGATAACCTACTGTAAGAAACAAAGATTTCTTGAGGTTGGATGATCACCTTACAAGATTGGAAGTGAGCTAGCAAACTTGAAAGTATTCTTGATTTTATGAAACTAGAACTTTTGGAATTTATGAAGAACACTTAGAACTTGAAGATAGAACTTGAGAGAGTTCAATTAGATGAAGAAAATTGAAGAATGAAAGTGTTTGTAGGTGTTTTTGGTCGTTGGTGTATGGATTAGATATAAAGGATATGTAATTTTGTTTTCATGTAAATAAGTCATGAATGATTACTCATATTTTTGTAATCTTATGAGATATTTCATGCTAGTTGCCAAATGATGGTTCCCACATGTGTTAGGTGACTCACATGGGCTGCTAAGAGCTGATCATTGGAGTGTATATACCAATAGTACATACATCTAAAAGCTGTGTATTGTACGAGTACGAATACGGGTGCATACGAGTAGAATTGTTGATGAAACTGAACGAGAATGTAATTGTAAGCATTTTTGTTAAGTAGAAGTATTTTGATAAGTGTATTGAAGTCTTTCAAAAGTGTATAAATACATATTAAAACACTACATGTATATACATTTTAACTGAGTCGTTAAGTCATCGTTAGTCGTTACATGTAAGTGTTGTTTTGAAACCTTTAGGTTAACGATCTTGTTAAATGTTGTTAACCCAATGTTTATAATAACAAAAGAGATTTTAAATTATTATATTATCATGATATTATGATGTACGAATATCTCTTAATATGATATATATACATTAAATGTCGTTACAACGATAAACGTTACATATATGTCTCGTTTCAAAATCATTAAGTTAGTAGTCTTGTTTTTACATATGTAGTTCATTGTTAATATAATTAATGATATGTTTACTTATCATAATATCATGTTAACTATATATATAACCATATATATGTCATCATATAGTTTTTTTTTACAAGTTTTAACGTTCGTGAATCACCGGTCAACTTGGGTGGTCAATTGTCTATATGAAACCTATTTCAATTAATCAAGTCTTAACAAGTTTGATTGCTTAACATGTTGGAAACATTTAATCATGTAAACATCAATCTCAATTAATATATATAAACATGGAAAAGTTCGGGTCACTACAGTACCTACCCGTTAAATAAATTTCGTCCCGAAATTTTAAGCTGTTGAAGGTGTTGACGAATCTTCTGGAAATAGATGCGGGTATTTCTTCTTCATCTGATCTTCACGCTCCCAGGTGAACTCGGGTCCTCTACGAGCATTCCATCGAACCTTAACAATTGGTATCTTGTTTTGCTTAAGTCTTTTAACCTCACGATCCATTATTTCGACGGGTTCTTCGATGAATTGGAGTTTTTCGTTGATTTGGATTTCATCTAACGGAATAGTGAGATCTTCTTTAGCAAAACATTTCTTCAAATTCGAGACGTGGAAAGTGTTATGTACAGCCGCGAGTTGTTGAGGTAACTCAAGTCGATAAGCTACTGGTCCGACATGATCAATAATCTTGAATGGTCCAATATACCTTGGATTTAATTTCCCTCGTTTACCAAATCGAACAACGCCTTTCCAAGGTGAAACTTTAAGCATGACCATCTCTCCAATTTCAAATTCTATATCTTTTCTTTTAATGTCAGCGTAGCTCTTTTGTCGACTTTGGGCGGTTTTCAACCGTTGTTGAATTTGGATGATCTTCTCGGTAGTTTCTTGTATAATCTCCGGACCCGTAATCTGTCTATCCCCCACCTCACTCCAACAAATCGGAGACCTGCACTTTCTACCATAAAGTGCTTCAAACGGCGCCATCTCAATGCTTGAATGGTAGCTGTTGTTGTAGGAAAATTCTGCTAACGGTAGATGTCGATCCCAACTGTTTCCGAAATCAATAACACATGCTCGTAGCATGTCTTCAAGCGTTTGTATCGTCCTTTCGCTCTGCCCATCAGTTTGTGGATGATAGGCAGTACTCATGTCTAGACGAGTTCCTAATGCTTGCTGTAATGTCTGCCAGAATCTTGAAATAAATCTGCCATCCCTATCAAAGATAATAGAGATTGGTATTCCATGTCTGGAGACGACTTCCTTCAAATACAGTCGTGCTAACTTCTCCATCTTGTCATCTTCTCTTATTGGTAGGAAGTGTGCTGATTTGGTGAGACGATCAACTATTACCCAAATAGTATCAAAACCACTTGCAGTCCTTGGCAATTTAGTGATGAAATCCATGGTAATGTTTTCCCATTTCCATTCTGGAATTTCGGGTTGTTGAAGTAGACCTGATGGTTTCTGATGCTCAGCTTTGACCTTAGAACACGTCAAACATTCTCCTACGTATTTAGCAACATCGGCTTTCATACCCGGCCACCAAAAATGTTTCTTGAGATCCTTGTACATCTTCCCCGTTCCAGGATGTATTGAGTATCTGGTTTTATGAGCTTCTCTAAGTACCATTTCTCTCATATCTCCAAATTTTGGTACCCAAATCCTTTCAGCCCTATACCGGGTTCCGTCTTCCCGAATATTAAGATGCTTCTCCGATCCTTTGGGTATTTCATCCTTTAAATTTCCCTCTTTTAAAACTCCTTGTTGCGCCTCCTTTATTTGAGTAGTAATGTTATTATGAATCATTATATTCATAGATTTTACTCGAATGGGTTCTCTATCCTTCCTGCTCAAGGCATCGGCTACCACATTTGCCTTCCCCGGGTGGTAACGAATCTCAAAATCGTAATCATTCAATAATTCAATCCACCTACGCTGCCTCATATTCAGTTGTTTCTGATTAAATATGTGTTGAAGACTTTTGTGGTCGGTATATATAATACTTTTGACCCCATATAAGTAGTGCCTCCAAGTCTTTAATGCAAAAACAACCGCGCCTAATTCCAAATCATGCGTCGTATAATTTTGTTCGTGAATCTTCAATTGTCTAGACGCATAAGCAATCACCTTCGTTCGTTGCATTAATACACAACCGAGACCTTGCTTTGATGCATCACAATAAATCACAAAATCATCATTCCCTTCAGGCAATGACAATATAGGTGCCGTAGTTAGCTTTTTCTTCAATAACTGAAACGCTTTCTCTTGTTCATCATTCCATTCAAATTTCTTCCCTTTATGCGTTAATGCAGTCAAGGGTTTTGCTATTCTGGAAAAGTCTTGGATGAACCTTCTGTAGTAACCAGCTAGTCCTAAAAACTGGCGTATGTGTTTCGGAGTTTTCGGGGTTTCCCACTTTTCAACAGTTTCTATCTTTGCCGGATCCACCTTAATACCTTCTTTGTTCACTATGTGACCGAGGAATTGAACTTCTTCCAACCAAAATGCACACTTTGAAAACTTAGCGTACAATTCTTCCTTCCTCAATACTTCTAACACCTTTCTCAAATGTTCACCGTGCTCTTGGTCATTCTTTGAGTAAATAAGTATGTCATCAATGAAAACAATGACAAACTTGTCAAGGTATGGTCCACACACTCGGTTCATAAGGTCCATGAACACAGCTGGTGCATTAGTTAAACCAAACGGCATGACCATAAACTCGTAATGACCGTAACGTGTTCTGAAAGCAGTCTTTGGAATATCATCTTCTTTCACCCGCATTTGATGATACCCGGAACGTAAGTCAATCTTTGAATAAACAGACGAGCCTTGTAGTTGATCAAATAAGTCGTCGATTCTCGGTAGTGGGTAGCGGTTCTTGATGGTAAGTTTGTTCAACTCTCGGTAGTCGATACACAACCTGAATGTACCATCTTTCTTCTTGACAAACAAAACAGGAGCTCCCCACGGTGATGTGCTTGGTCGAATGAAACCACGCTCTAAAAGTTCTTGTAATTGGCTTTGCAGTTCTTTCATCTCGCTGGGTGCGAGTCTGTAAGGAGCACGAGCTATTGGTGCAGCTCCTGGTACAAGATCTATTTGAAATTCAACGGATCGATGTGGGGGTAATCCCGGTAATTCTTTCGGAAATACATCGGGAAATTCTTTTGCAATGGGAACATCATTGATGCTCTTTTCTTCAGTTTGTACTTTCTCGACGTGTGCTAGAACAGCATAGCAACCTTTTCTTATTAGTTTTTGTGCCTTCAAATTACTAATAAGATGTAGCTTCGTGTTGCCCTTTTCTCCGTACACCATTAAGGGTTTTCCTTTTTCTCGTATAATGCGAATTGCATTTTTGTAACAAACGATCTCCGCTTTCACTTCTTTCAACCAGTCCATACCGATTATCACATCAAAACTCCCTAACTCTACTGGTATCAAATCAATCTTAAATGTTTCGCTAACCAGTTTAATTTCTCGATTCCGACATATATTATCTGCTGAAATTAATTTACCATTTGCTAATTCGAGTAAAAATTTACTATCCAAAGGCGTCAATGGACAACTTAATTTAGCACAAAAATCTCTACTCATATAGCTTCTATCCGCACCCGAATCAAATAAAACGTAAGCAGATTTATTGTCAATAAGAAACGTACCCGTAACAAGCTCCGGGTCTTCCTGTGCCTCTACCGCATTAATATTGAAAACTCTTCCACGGCCTTGTCCATTCGTGTTCTCCTGGTTCGGGCAATTTCTAATAATGTGGCCTGGTTTTCCACATTTATAACAAACTACATTGGCATAACTAGCTCCGACACAACTTGCTCCGCCATTACTCGTTCCGACACCATTTGTTCCTTTCGTTCTATTAACCCCTGGTCCGTAGACCTCACACTTCGCCGCGCTATGACCATTTCTTTTACACTTGTTGCAAAATTTGGTGCAGAACCCCGAGTGATTCTTTTCACACCTTTGGCATAGTTGCTTCTGATTGTTGTTGTTGTTGTTGCGGTTATTATTGTTGTTGGGATGATTGTTGTAGTTGCTGTTGTTGTTGTTGTTGTTGTTGTTGTTGGGCCGTTTGTTATAGTTGCGATTGATGTTGCGATTGTTGGGATAATTGTTGCGATTATTGTTGTAATTGCTGTTGTTGTTGTATTGGTGATTCTTATCACCGTTTTCCTCCCACTTTCTTTTGACTTGCTTCACATTGGCCTCTTCAGCAGTCTGTTCTTTAATTCTTTCTTCAATCTGGTTCACTAGTTTGTGAGCCATTCTACATGCCTGTTGTATGGAGGCGGGCTCGTGTGAACTTATATCTTCTTGGATTCTTTCCGGTAATCCTTTCACAAATGCGTCGATCTTCTCTTCCTCATCTTCGAATGCTCCCGGACACAATAGGCACAATTCTGTGAATCGTCTTTCGTACGTGGTAATATCAAATCCTTGGGTTCGTAACCCTCTAAGTTCTGTCTTGAGCTTATTGACCTCGGTTCTGGGACGGTACTTCTCGTTCATCAAGTGTTTGAATGCTGACCACGGTAGTGCGTACGCATCATCTTGTCCCACTTGCTCTAGATAGGTATTCCACCATGTTAACGCAGAACCTGTGAAGGTATGCGTAGCGTACTTCACTTTGTCCTCTTCAGTACACTTACTTATGGCAAACACCGATTCAACCTTCTCGGTCCACCGTTTCAATCCGATCGGTCCTTCGGTTCCATCAAATTCCAAAGGTTTGCAGGCAGTGAATTCTTTGTAGGTGCATCCTACACGATTTCCTGTACTGCTAGATCCAAGGTTATTGTTGGTATGTAGCGCAGCCTGTACTGCGGCTATGTTTGAAGCTAGAAAAGTACGGAATTCCTCTTCATTCATATTCACGGTGTGTCGAGTAGTCGGTGCCATTTCCTTCAAAATAGTTAAATGGAACAAGTTAATCATACAGAATATTAAGAGTAGTTAATAGTATTTCGTAGCATAATATGAACTCATTTATAAAAGCTTTTTCTTCATATTAGCGTTTTATAAGTTTAAATTCGGGTAGTACCTACCCGTTAAGTTCATACTTAGTAGCTAATATACAATTCAACTACTACAATTCTATATGAAAAACTGATTATAATAATATTTCGCGTTCAAACTTTTATACAATATTTTACAAACTTACAATACCGCTTATTTTACATAAAGCATGAAATATAGCACACAATAACTTTGATACAAGATAGTTGTGAAGACAATTCTAGCTAGTACACAAGTCGTTCAGCAAAGACAATAAAGACACGTAATTCATACGTCCAGAAACAAGTCATGCATTCTGGTTTTACTAGGACTACTTCCCATCCTTGGTCTTGTGCAACATAACCGTTATGGCCGTTGATAAGACAGCGTGTTGTAACGTCATCAAAGGGACGAGGGTTACGTAATGTCCAACAGTCCCGTAATAATCTAAAAACCTCATTTCTTACCCCAATTACCGACTCCGTCACTTGTGGAAACGTTTTGTTTAATAGTTGTAGCCCGATGTTCTTGTTCTCACTTTGGTGAGAAGCGAACATTACTAATCCGTAAGCATAACATGCTTCTTTATGTTGCATGTTAGCCGCTTTTTCTAAATCACGAAGTCCAATATTCGGATATATTGAGTCAAAATAATTTCTTAACCCGTTGCGTAAAATAGCATTTGGGTTCCCCGCAATATATGCGTCAAAGTAAACACATCGTAACTTATGGGTTTCCCAATGTGATATCCCCCATCTTTCAAACGAAAGTCTCTTATAAACCAAGACATTCTTGGAACGTTCTTCGAATGTCTTACAAACTGATCTCGCCTTAAATAGTTGTGCCGAAGAATTCTGGCCGACTCTAGACAAGATTTCATCAATCATGTCTCCGGGTAGGTCTCTTAAAATATTGGGTTGTCTATCCATTTTGTGTTTTTAAACTGTAAAATAGACAAGAGTTAGATTCATAAAAAAAATACTTATTAATACAAGCAATTTTTACATATATCATAAAGCATAAGAACACTATATTCCATATATTACACCACACGAATACAACTATCTTATTCCGACTCGCTCGTTTCTTCTTCTTCGGTTTTGGTTCGTTTTGCCAAGTTTCTAGGGATATATGATGTTCCCCTAATACGAGCCGTCGTTGTCCACATTGATTTAGAAAAACCTGGTGGTTTAGAGGTTCCCGGGTCATTGTTACAACTTAAGGACTTCGGGGGTTGACGATACATATAAAGTTCATCGGGGTTGGAATTAGATTTTTCTATTTTTATGCCCTTTCCCTTATTATTTTCTTTTGCCTTTTTAAATTCAGTTGGGGTAATTTCTATAACATCATCGGAATTCTCGTCGGAATCCGATTCATCGGAGAATTGGTAATCCTCCCAATATTTTGCTTCCTTGGCGGAAACACCATTGACCATAATTAACTTTGTCGGTTGGTTGAGGATTTTATTTTACTTAACCGTTTTATTATTTCCCCCACCGGTTCTATTTCTTCATCCGGTTCCGATTCTTCTTCCGGTTCCGATTCTTCTTCCGGTTCCGACTCTTCTTCCGGTTCCTCTTCGGGAACTTGTGAATCAGTCCACAAATCATTCCAATTTACATTTGACTCTTCATTATTATTAGGTGAGTCAATGGGACTTGTTCTAGAGGTAGACATCTATCACATAATATCAAACACGTTAAGAGATTAATATATCACATAATATTCATATGTTAAAAATATATAGTTTTCAACAAAAATGTTAAGCAATCATTTTTAAAGAAAACACGGTCGAAGTCCAGACTCACTAATGCATCCTAACAAACTCGATAAGACACACTAATGTAAATTTTCTGGTTCTCTAAGACCAACGCTCGGATACCAACTGAAATGTCCCGTTCTTATTGATTAAAAACGTTCCATATTAATTGATTTCGTTGCGAGGTTTTGACCTCTATATGAGACGTTTTTCAAAGACTGCATTCATTTTTAAACAAACCATAACCTTTATTTCATCAATAAAGGTTTAAAAAGCTTTACGTAGATTATCAAATAATGATAATCTAAAATATCCTGTTTACACACAACCATTACATAATGGTTTACAATACAAATATGTTACAACAAAATAAGTTTCTTGAATGCAGTTTTTACACAATATCATACAAGCATGGACTCCAAATCTTGTCCTTATTTAAGTATGCGACAGCGGAAGCTCTTAATAATCACCTGAGAATAAACATGCTTAAAACGTCAACAAAAATGTTGGTGAGTTATAGGTTTAACCTATATATATCAAATCGTAACAATAGACCACAAGATTTCATATTTCAATACACATCCCATACATAGAGATAAAAATCATTCATATGGTGAACACCTGGTAACCGACAATAACAAGATGCATATATAAGAATATCCCCATCATTCCGGGACACCCTTCGGATATGATATAAATTTCGAAGTACTAAAGCATCCGGTACTTTGGATGGGGTTTGTTAGGCCCAATAGATCTATCTTTAGGATTCGCGTCAATTAGGCTGTCTGTTCCCTAATTCTTAGATTACCAGACTTAATAAAAAGGGGCATATTCGATTTCAATAATTCAACCATAGAATGTAGTTTCACGTACTTGTGTCTATTTTGTAAATCATTTATAAAACCTGCATGTATTCTCATCCCAAAAATATTACTTCGTCGGGAAGTAAGACTTGGCCACTGGTTGATTCACGAACCTATAACAATATATACATATATATCAAAGTATGTTCAAAATATATTTACAACACTTTTAATATATTTTGATGTTTTAAGTTTATTAAGTCAGCTGTCCTCGTTAGTAACCTACAACTAGTTGTCCACAGTTAGATGTACAGAAATAAATCGATAAATATTATCTTGAATCAATCCACGACCCAGTGTATACGTATCTCAGTATTGATCACAACTCAAACTATATATATTTTGGAATCAACCTCAACCCTGTATAGCTAACTCCAACATTCACATATAGAGTGTCTATGGTTGTTCCGAAATATATATAGATGTGTCGACATGATAGGTCGAAACATTGTATACGTGTCTATGGTATCTCAAGATTACATAATATATAATACAAGTTGATTAAGTTATGGTTGGAATAGATTTGTTACCAATTTTCACGTAGCTAAAATGAGAAAAATTATCCAATCTTGTTTTACCCATAACTTCTTCATTTTAAATCCGTTTTGAGTGAATCAAATTGCTATGGTTTCATATTGAACTCTATTTTATGAATCTAAACAAAAAAAGTATAGGTTTCTAGTCAGAAAAATAAGTTACAAGTCGTTTTTGTAAAGGTAGTCATTTCAGTCGAAAGAACGACGTCTAGATGACCATTTTAGAAAACATACTTCCACTTTGAGTTTAACCATAATTTTTGGATATAGTTTCATGTTCATAATAAAAATCATTTTCTCAGAATAACAACTTTTAAATCAAAGTTTATCATAGTTTTTAATTAACTAACCCAAAACAGCCCGCGGTGTTACTACGACGGCGTAAATCCGGTTTTACGGTGTTTTTCGTGTTTCCAGGTTTTAAATCATTAAGTTAGCATATCATATAGATATAGAACATGTGTTTAGTTGATTTTAAAAGTCAAGTTAGAAGGATTAACTTTTGTTTGCGAACAAGTTTAGAATTAACTAAACTATGTTCTAGTGATTACAAGTTTAAACCTTCGAATAAGATAGCTTTATATGTATGAATCGAATGATGTTATGAACATCATTACTACCTTAAGTTCCTTGGATGAACCTACTGGAAAAGAGAAAAATGGATCTAGCTTCAATGGATCCTTGGATGGCTCAAAGTTCTTGAAGCAAAATCATGACACGAAAACAAGTTCAAGTAAGATCATCACTTGAAATAAGATTGTTATAGTTATAGAAATTGAACCAAAGTTTGAATATGATTATTACCTTGTATTAGAATGATAACCTACTGTAAGAAACAAAGATTTCTTGAGGTTGGATGATCACCTTACAAGATTGGAAGTGAGCTAGCAAACTTGAAAGTATTCTTGATTTTATGAAACTAGAACTTTTGGAATTTATGAAGAACACTTAGAACTTGAAGATAGAACTTGAGAGAGTTCAATTAGATGAAGAAAATTGAAGAATGAAAGTGTTTGTAGGTGTTTTTGGTCGTTGGTGTATGGATTAGATATAAAGGATATGTAATTTTGTTTTCATGTAAATAAGTCATGAATGATTACTCATATTTTTGTAATCTTATGAGATATTTCATGCTAGTTGCCAAATGATGGTTCCCACATGTGTTAGGTGACTCACATGGGCTGCTAAGAGCTGATCATTGGAGTGTATATACCAATAGTACATACATCTAAAAGCTGTGTATTGTACGAGTACGAATACGGGTGCATACGAGTAGAATTGTTGATGAAACTGAACGAGAATGTAATTGTAAGCATTTTTGTTAAGTAGAAGTATTTTGATAAGTGTATTGAAGTCTTTCAAAAGTGTATAAATACATATTAAAACACTACATGTATATACATTTTAACTGAGTCGTTAAGTCATCGTTAGTCGTTACATGTAAGTGTTGTTTTGAAACCTTTAGGTTAACGATCTTGTTAAATGTTGTTAACCCAATGTTTATAATAACAAAAGAGATTTTAAATTATTATATTATCATGATATTATGATGTACGAATATCTCTTAATATGATATATATACATTAAATGTCGTTACAACGATAAACGTTACATATATGTCTCGTTTCAAAATCATTAAGTTAGTAGTCTTGTTTTTACATATGTAGTTCATTGTTAATATAATTAATGATATGTTTACTTATCATAATATCATGTTAACTATATATATAACCATATATATGTCATCATATAGTTTTTTTTTACAAGTTTTAACGTTCGTGAATCACCGGTCAACTTGGGTGGTCAATTGTCTATATGAAACCTATTTCAATTAATCAAGTCTTAACAAGTTTGATTGCTTAACATGTTGGAAACATTTAATCATGTAAACATCAATCTCAATTAATATATATAAACATGGAAAAGTTCGGGTCACTACAGACATGATAGGTCGAAACATTGTATACGTGTCTATGGTATCTCAAGATTACATAATATACAATACAAGTTGATTAAGTTATGGTTGGAATAGATTTGTTACCAATTTTCACGTAGCTAAAATGAGAAAAATTATCCAATCTTGTTTTACCCATAACTTCTTCATTTTAAATCCGTTTTGAGTGAATCAAATTGCTATGGTTTCATATTGAACTCTATTTTATGAATCTAAACAGAAAAAGTATAGGTTTATAGTCAGAAAAATAAGTTACAAGTCGTTTTTGTAAAGGTAGTCATTTCAGTCGAAAGAACGACGTCTAGATGACCATTTTAGAAAACATACTTCCACTTTGAGTTTAACCATAATTTTTGGATATAGTTTCATGTTCATAATAAAAATCATTTTCTCAGAATAACAACTTTTAAATCAAAGTTTATCATAGTTTTTAATTAACTAACCCAAAACAGCCCGCGGTGTTACTACGACGGCGTAAATCCGGTTTTACGGTGTTTTTCGTGTTTCCAGGTTTTAAATCATTAAGTTAGCATATCATATAGATATAGAACATGTGTTTAGTTGATTTTAAAAGTCAAGTTAGAAGGATTAACTTTTGTTTGCGAACAAGTTTAGAATTAACTAAACTATGTTCTAGTGATTACAAGTTTAAACCTTCGAATAAGATAGCTTTATATGTATGAATCGAATGATGTTATGAACATCATTACTACCTTAAGTTCCTTGGATAAACCTACTGGAAAAGAGAAAAATGGATCTAGCTTCAACGGATCCTTGGATGGCTCGAAGTTCTTGAAGCAGAATCATGACACGAAAACAAGTTCAAGTAAGATCATCACTTGAAATAAGATTGTTATAGTTATAGAAATTGAACCAAAGTTTGAATATGATTATTACCTTGTATTAGAATGATAACCTACTGTAAGAAACAAAGATTTCTTGAGGTTGGATGATCACCTTACAAGATTGGAAGTGAGCTAGCAAACTTGAAAGTATTCTTGATTTTATGTAACTAGAACTTGTAAAATATATGAAGAACACTTAGAACTTGAAGATAGAACTTGAGAGAGATCAATTAGATGAAGAAAATTGAAGAATGAAAGTGTTTGTAGGTGTTTTTGGTCGTTGGTGTATGGATTAGATATATAGGATATGTAATTTTGTTTTCATGTAAATAAGTCATGAATGATTACTCATATTTTTGTAATTTTATGAGATATTTCATGCTAGTTGCCAAATGATGGTTCCCACATGTGTTAGGTGACTCACATGGGCTGCTAAGAGCTGATCATTGGAGTGTATATACCAATAGTACATACATCTAAAAGCTGTGTATTGTACGAGTACGAATACGGGTGCATACGAGTAGAATTGTTGATGAAACTGAATGAGGATGTAATTGTAAGCATTTTTGTTAAGTAGAAGTATTTTGATAAGTGTATTGAAGTCTTTCAAAAGTGTATAAATACATATTAAAAAACTACATGTATATACATTTTAACTGAGTCGTTAAGTCATCGTTAGTCGTTACATGTAAATGTTGTTTTGAAACCTTTAGGTTAACGATCTTGTTGAATGTTGTTAACCCATTGTTTATTATAACAAATGAGATGTTAAATTATTATATTATCATGATATTATGATATATAATATATCTTAGTATGATGTATATACAGTTAAATGTCGTTACAACGATAATCGTTACATATATGTCTCGTTTCGAAATCATTAAGTTAGTAGTCTTATTTTTACATATGTATTTCATTGTTAATACACTTAATAATATATTTACTTATCATTTAACATAATTAACCAAGTGTATCAATATCTTAATATGATTCATATGTACCTAGTAAGACGTTGTTATAACGATAATCGTTATATATATCGTTTTCGAGTTTCTTAAATTAATAGTCTCATTTTTATGTATATAACTCATTGTTAAAATACCTAATGAGATACATACTTATAATAAAAACATGTTAACTATATATATAACCATATATACGTCATCGTATAGTTTTTACAAGTTTTAACGTTCGTGAATCACCGGTCAACTTGGGTGGTCAATTGTCTATATGAAACATATTTCAATTAATCAAGTCTTAACAAGTTTGATTGCTTAACATGTTGGAAACATTTAATCATGTAAATATCAATCTCAATTAATATATATAAACATGGAAAAGTTCGGGTCACTACAGTACCTACCCGTTAAATAAATTTCGTCCCGAAATTTTAAGCTGTTGAAGGTGTTGACGAATCTTCTGGAAATAGATGCGTGTATTTCTTCTTCATCTGATCTTCACGCTCCCAGGTGAACTCGGGTCCTCTACGAGCATTCCATCGAACCTTAACAATTGGTATCTTGTTTTGCTTAAGTCTTTTAACCTCACGATCCATTATTTCGACGGGTTCTTCGATGAATTGAAGTTTTTCGTTGATTTGGATTTCATCTAACGGAATAGTGAGATCTTCTTTAGCAAAACATTTCTTCAAATTCGAGACGTGGAAAGTGTTATGTACAACCGCGAGTTGTTGAGGTAACTCAAGTCGGTAAGCTACTGGTCCGACACGATCAATAATCTTGAATGGTCCAATATACCTTGGATTTAATTTCCCTCGTTTACCAAATCGAACAACGCCTTTCCAAGGTGAAACTTTAAGCATGACCATCTCTCCAATTTCAAATTCTATATCTTTTATTTTAATGTCAGCGTAGCTCTTTTGTCGACTTTGGGCGGTTTTCAACCGTTGTTGAATTTGGATGATCTTCTCGGTAGTTTCTTGTATAATCTCCGGACCCGTAATCTGTCTATCCCCCACTTCACTCCAACAAATCGGAGACCTGCACTTTCTACCATAAAGTGCTTCAAACGGCGCCATCTCAATGCTTGAATGGTAGCTGTTGTTGTAGGAAAATTCTGCTAACGGTAGATGTCGATCCCAACTGTTTCCGAAATCAATAACACATGCTCGTAGCATGTCTTCAAGCGTTTGTATCGTCCTTTCGCTCTGCCCATCAGTTTGTGGATGATAGGCAGTACTCATGTCTAGACGAGTTCCTAATGCTTGCTGTAATGTCTGCCAGAATCTTGAAATAAATCTGCCATCCCTATCAGAGATAATAGAGATTGGTATTCCATGTCTGGAGACGACTTCCTTCAAATACAGTCGTGCTAACTTCTCCATCTTGTCATCTTCTCTTATTGGTAGGAAGTGTGCGGATTTGGTGAGACGATCAACTATTACCCAAATAGTATCAAAACCACTTGCAGTCCTTGGCAATTTAGTGATGAAATCCATGGTAATGTTTTCCCATTTCCATTCCGGGATTTCGGGTTGTTGAAGTAGACCTGATGGTTTCTGATGCTCAGCTTTGACCTTAGAACACGTCAAACATTCTCCTACGTATTTAGCAACATCGGCTTTCATACCCGGCCACCAAAAATATTTCTTGAGATCCTTGTACATCTTCCCCGTTCCAGGATGTATTGAGTATCTGGTTTTATGAGCTTCTCTAAGTACCATTTCTCTCATATCTCCAAATTTTGGTACCCAAATCCTTTCAGCCCTATACCGGGTTCCGTCTTCCCGAATATTAAGATGCTTCTCCGATCCTTTGGGTATTTCATCCTTTAAATTTCCCTCTTTTAAAACTCCTTGTTGCGCCTCCTTTATTTGAGTAGTAAGGTTATTATGAATCATTATATTCATAGATTTTACTCGAATGGGTTCTCTGTCCTTCCTGCTCAAGGCATCGGCTACCACATTTGCCTTCCCCGGGTGGTAACGAATCTCAAAGTCATAATCATTCAACAATTCAATCCACCTACGCTGCCTCATATTCAGTTGTTTCTGATTAAATATGTGTTGAAGACTTTTGTGGTCGGTATATATAATACTTTTGACCCCATATAAGTAGTGCCTCCAAGTCTTTAATGCAAAAACAACCGCGCCTAATTCCAAATCATGCGTCGTATAATTTTGTTCGTGAATCTTCAATTGTCTAGACGCATAAGCAATCACCTTCGTTCGTTGCATTAATACACAACCGAGACCTTGCTTTGATGCGTCACAATAAATCACAAAATCATCATTCCCTTCAGGCAATGACAATATAGGTGCCGTAGTTAGCTTTTTCTTCAATAACTGAAACGCTTTCTCTTGTTCATCATTCCATTCAAATTTCTTCCCTTTATGCGTTAATGCAGTCAAGGGTTTTGCTATTCTGGAAAAGTCTTGGATGAACCTTCTGTAGTAACCAGCTAGTCCTAAAAACTGGCGTATGTGTTTCGGAGTTTTCGGGGTTTCCCACTTTTCAACAGTTTCTATCTTTGCCGGATCCACCTTAATACCTTCTTTGTTCACTATGTGACCGAGGAATTGAACTTCTTCCAACCAAAATGCACACTTTGAAAACTTAGCGTACAATTCTTCCTTCCTCAATACTTCTAACACCTTTCTCAAATGTTCACCGTGTTCTTGGTCATTCTTTGAGTAAATAAGTATGTCATCAATGAAAACAATGACAAACTTGTCAAGGTATGGTCCACACACTCGGTTCATAAGGTCCATGAACACAGCTGGTGCATTAGTTAAACCAAACGGCATGACCATAAACTCGTAATGACCGTAACGTGTTCTGAAAGCAGTCTTTGGAATATCATCTTCTTTCACCCGCATTTGATGATACCCGGAACGTAAGTCAATCTTTGAATAAACAGACGAGCCTTGTAGTTGATCAAATAAGTCGTCGATTCTCGGTAGTGGGTAGCGGTTCTTGATGGTAAGTTTGTTCAACTCTCGGTAGTCGATACATAACCTGAATGTACCATCTTTCTTCTTGACAAACAAAACAGGAGCTCCCCACGGTGATGTGCTTGGTCGAATGAAACCACGCTCTAAAAGTTCTTGTAATTGGCTTTGCAGTTCTTTCATCTCGCTGGGTGCGAGTCTGTAAGGAGCACGAGCTATTGGTGCAGCTCCTGGTACAAGATCTATTTGAAATTCAACGGATCGATGTGGGGGTAATCCCGGTAATTCTTTCGGAAATACATCAGGAAATTCTTTTGCGACGGGAACATCATTGATGCTCTTTTCTTCAGTTTGTACTTTCTCGACGTGTGCTAGAACAGCATAGCAACCTTTTCTTATTATTTTTTGTGCCTTCAAATTACTAATAAGATGTAGCTTCGTGTTGCCCTTTTCTCCGTACACCATTAAGGGTTTTCCTTTTTATCGTATAATGCGAATTGCATTTTTGTAACAAACGATCTCCGCTTTCACTTCTTTCAACCAGTCCATACCGATTATCACATCAAAACTCCCTAACTCTACTGGTATCAAATCAATCTTAAATGTTTCGCTAACCAGTTTAAGTTCTCGATTTCGACATATATTATCTGCTGAAATTAATTTACCATTTGCTAATTCGAGTAAAAATTTACTATCCAAAGGCGTCAATGGACAACTTAATTTAGCACAAAAATCTCTACTCATATAGCTTCTATCCGCACCCGAATCAAATAAAACGTAAGCAGATTTATTGTCAATAAGAAACGTACCCGTAACAAGCTCCGGGTCTTCCTGTGCCTCTGCCGCATTAATATTGAAAACTCTTCCACGGCCTTGTCCATTCGTGTTCTCCTGGTTCGGGCAATTTCTAATAATGTGGCCCGGTTTTCCACATTTATAACAAACTACATTGGCATAACTTGCTCCGACACTACTTGCTCCGCCATTACTCGTTCCGACACCATTTGTTCCTTTTGTTCTATTAACCCCTGGTCCGTAGACCTCACACTTCGCCGCGCTATGACCATTTCTTTTACACTTGTTGCAAAATTTGGTGCAGAACCCCGAGTGATTCTTTTCACACCTTTGGCATAGCTGCTTCTGATTGTTGTTGTTGTTGCGGTTATTATTGTTGTTGGGATGATTGTTATAGTTGCTGTTGTTGTTGTTGTTGTTGTTGTTGGGCCGTTTGTTGTAGTTGCGATTGATGTTGCGATTATTGGGATAATTGTTGCGATTATTGTTGTAATTGCTGTTGTTGTTGTATTGGTGATTCTTATCACCGTTTTCCTCCCACTTTCTTTTGACTTGCTTCACATTGGCCTCTTCAGCAGTCTGTTCTTTAATTCTTTCTTCAATTTGGTTCACGAGTTTGTGAGCCATTCTACATGCCTGTTGTATGGAGGCGGGCTCGTGTGAACTTATATCTTCTTGGATTCTTTCCGGTAATCCTTTCACAAACGCGTCGATCTTCTCTTCCTCATCTTCGAATGCTCCCGGACACAATAGGCACAATTCTGTGAATCGTCTTTCGTACGTGGTAATATCAAATCCTTGGGTTCGTAACCCTCTAAGTTCTGTCTTGAGCTTATTGACCTCGGTTCTGGGACGGTACTTCTCGTTCATCAAGTGCTTGAATGCTGACCACGGTAGTGCGTAAGCATCGTCTTGTCCCACTTGCTCTAGATAGGTATTCCACCATGTTAACGCAGATCCTGTGAAGGTATGAGTAGTGTACTTTACTTTGTCCTCTTCAGTATACTTACTTATGGCAAACACCGATTCGACCTTCTCGGTCCACCGTTTCAATCCGATCGGTCCTTCGGTTCCATCAAATTCCAAAGGTTTGCAGGCAGTGAATTCTTTGTAGGTGCATCCTACACGATTTCCTGTACTGCTAGATCCAAGGTTATTGTTGGTATGTAGCGCAGCCTGTACTGCGGCTATGTTTGAAGCTAGAAAAGTACGGAATTCCTCTTCATTCATATTCACGGTGTGTCGAGTAGTCGGTGCCATTTCCTTCAAAATAGTTAAATGGAACAAGTTAATCATACAGAATATTAAGAGTAGTTAATAGTATTTCGTAGCATAATATGAACTCATTTATAAAAGCTTTTTCTTCATATTAGCGTTTTATAAGTTTAAATTCGGGTAGTACCTACCCGTTAAGTTCATACTTAGTAGCTAATATACAATTCAACTACTACAATTCTATATGAAAAACTGATTATAATAATATTTCGCGTTCAAACTTTTATACAATATTTTACAAACTTACAATACCGCTTATTTTACATAAAGCATGAAATATAGCACACAATAACTTTGATACAAGATAGTTGTGAAGATAATTCTAGCTAGTACACAAGTCGTTCAGCAAAGGCAATAAAGACACGTAATTCATACGTCCAGAAACAAGTCATGCATTCTGGTTTTACTAGGACTACTTCCCATCCTTGGTCTTGTGCAACATAACCGTTATCGCCGTTGATAAGACAGCGTGTTGTAACGTCGTCAAAGGGACGAGGGTTACGTAATGTCCAACAGTCCCGTAATAATCTAAAAACCTCATTTCTTACCCCAATTACCTACTCCGTCACTTGTGGAAACGTTTTGTTTAATAGTTGTAGCCCGATGTTCTTGTTCTCACTTTGGTGAGAAGCGAACATTACTAATCCGTAAGCATAACATGCTTCTTTATGTTGCATGTTAGCCGCTTTTTCTAAATCACGAAGTCCAATATTCAGATATATTGAGTCAAAATAATTTCTTAACCCGTTGCGTAAAATAGCATTAGGGTTCCCCGCAATATATGCGTCAAAGTAAACACATCGTAACTTATGGGTTTCCCAATGTGATATCCCCCATCTTTCAAACGAAAGTCTCTTATAAACCAAGACATTCTTGGAACGTTCTTCGAATGTCTTACAAACTGATCTCGCCTTAAGTAGTTGTGCCGAAGAATTCTGACCGACTCTAGACAAGATTTCATCAATCATGTCTCCGGGTAGGTCTCTTAAAATATTGGGTTGTCTATCCATTTTGTGTTTTTAAACTGTAAAATAGACAAGAGTTAGATTCATAAAAAAATACTTATTAATACAAGCAATTTTTACATATATCATAAAGCATAAGAACACTATATTACATATATTACACCACACGAATACAACTATCTTATTCCGACTCGCTCGTTTCTTCTTCTTCGGTTTTGGTTCGTTTTGCCAAGTTTCTAGGGATATATGATGTTCCCCTAATACGAGCCGTCGTTGTCCACATTGGTTTAGAAAAACCTGGTGGTTTAGAGGTTTCCGGGTCATTGTTACAACTTAAGGACTTCGGGGGTTGACGATACATATAAAGTTCATCGGGGTTGGAATTAGATTTCTCTATTTTTATGCCCTTTCCCTTATTATTTTCTTTTGCCTTTTTAAATTCAGTTGGGGTAATTTCTATATAATCATCGGAATTCTCGTCGGAATCCGATTCATCGGAGAATTGGTAATCCTCCCAATATTTTGCTTCCTTGGCGGAAACACCATTGACCATAATTAACCTTGGTCGGTTGGTTGAGGATTTTCTTTTACTTAACCGTTTTATTATTTCCCCCACCGGTTCTATTTCTTCTTCCGGTTCCGATTCTTCTTCCGGTTCCGATTCTTCTTCCGGTTCCGACTCTTCTTCCGGTTCCTCTTCGGGAACTTGTGAATCAGTCCACGAATCATTCCAATTTACATTTGACTCTTCATTATTATTAGGTGAGTCAATGGGACTTGTTCTAGAGGTAGACATCTATCACATAATATCAAACGCGTTAAGAGATTAATATATCACATAATATTCACATGTTAAAAATATATAGTTTCCAACAAAATTTGTTAAGCAATCATTTTTCAAGTAAACACGGTCGAAGTCCAGACTCACTAATGCATCCTAACAAACTCGATAAGACACACTAATGCAAATTTTCTGGTTCTCTAAGACCAACGCTCGGATACCAACTGAAATGTCCCGTTCTTATTGATTAAAAACGTTCCATATTAATTGATTTCGTTGCGAGGTTTTGACCTCTATATGAGACGTTTTTCAAAGACTGCATTCATTTTTAAAACAAACCATAACCTTTATTTCATAGATAAAGGTTTTAAAAAGCTTTACGTAGATTATCAAATAATGATAATCTAAAATATCCTGTTTACACACGACCATTACATAATGGTTTACAATACAAATATGTTACAACAAAATAAGTTTCTTGAATGCAGTTTTTACATAATATCATACAAGTATGGACTCCAAATCTCGTCCTTATTTAAGTATGCGACAGCGGAAGCTCTTAATAATCACCTGAGAATAAACATGCTTAAAACGTCAACAAAAATGTTGGTGAGTTATAGGTTTAACCTATATATATCAAATCATAATAATAGACCACAAGATTTCATATTTCAATACACATCCCATACATAGAGATAAAAATCATTCATATGGTGAACACCTGGTAACCGACATTAACAAGATGCATATATAAGAATATCCCCATCATTCCGGGACACCCTTCGGATATGATATAAATTTCGAAGTACTAAAGCATCCGGTACTTTGGATGGGGTTTGTTAGGCCCAATAGATCTATCTTTAGGATTCGCGTCAATTAGGGTGTCTGTTCCCTAATTCTTAGATTACCAGACTTAATAAAAAGGGGCATATTCGATTTCGATAATTCAACCATAGAATGTAGTTTCACGTACTTGTGTCTATTTTGTAAATCATTTATAAAACCTGCATGTATTCTCATCCCAAAAATATTAGATTTTAAAAGTGGGACTATAACTCACTTTCACAGATTTTTACTTCGTCGGGAAGTAAGACTTGGCCACTGGTTGATTCACGAACCTATAACAATATATACATATATATCAAAGTATGTTCAAAATATATTTACAACACTTTTAATATATTTTGATGTTTTAAGTTTATTAAGTCAGCTGTCCTTGTTAGTAACCTACAACTAGTTGTCCACAGTTAGATGTACAGAAATAAATCGATAAATATTATCTTGAATCAATCCACGACCCAGTGTATACGTATCTCAGTATTGATCACAACTCAAACTATATATATTTTGGAATCAACCTCAACCCTGTATAGCTAACTCCAACATTCACATATAGAGTGTCTATGGTTGTTTCCGAAATATATATAGATGTGTCGACATGATAGGTCGAAACATTGTATACGTGTCTATGGTATCTCAAGATTACATAATATACAATACAAGTTGATTAAGTTATGGTTGGAATAGATTTGTTACCAATTTTCACGTAGCTAAAATGAGAAAAATTATCCAATCTTGTTTTACCCATAACTTCTTCATTTTAAATCCGTTTTGAGTGAATCAAATTGCTATGGTTTCATATTGAACTCTATTTTATGAATCTAAATAGAAAAAGTATAGGTTTATAGTCAGAAAAATAAGTTACAAGTCGTTTTTGTAAAGGTAGTCATTTCAGTCGAAAGAACGACGTCTAGATGACCATTTTAGAAAACATACTTCCACTTTGAGTTTAACCATAATTTTTGGATATAGTTTCATGTTCATAATAAAAATCATTTTCTCAGAATAACAACTTTTAAATCAAAGTTTATCATAGTTTTTAATTAACTAACCCAAAACAGCCCGCGGTGTTACTACGACGGCGTAAATCCGGTTTTACGGTGTTTTTCGTGTTTCCAGGTTTTAAATCATTAAGTTAGAATATCATATAGATATAGAAAATGTGTTTAGTTGATTTTAAAAGTCAAGTTAGAAGGATTAACTTTTGTTTGCGAACAAGTTTAGAATTAACTAAACTATGTTCTAGTGATTACAAGTTTAAACCTTCGAATAAGATAGCTTTATATGTATGAATCGAATGATGTTATGAACATCATTACTACCTTAAGTTCCTTGGATAAACCTACTGGAAAAGAGAAAAATGGATCTAGCTTCAACGGATCCTTGGATGGCTCGAAGTTCTTGAAGCAGAATCATGACACGAAAACAAGTTCAAGTAAGATCATCACTTGAAATAAGATTGTTATAGTTATAGAAATTGAACCAAAGTTTGAATATGATTATTACCTTGTATTAGAATGATAACCTACTGTAAGAAACAAAGATTTCTTGAGGTTGGATGATCACCTTACAAGATTGGAAGTGAGCTAGCAAACTTGAAAGAATTCTTGATTTTATGTAACTAGAACTTGTAAAATATATGAAGAACACTTAGAACTTGAAGATAGAACTTGAGAGAGATCAATTAGATGAAGAAAATTGAAGAATGAAAGTGTTTGTAGGTGTTTTTGGTCGTTGGTGTATGGATTAGATATATAGGATATGTAATTTTGTTTTCATGTAAATAAGTCATGAATGATTACTCATATTTTTGTAATTTTATGAGATATTTCATGCTAGTTGCCAAATGATGGTTCCCACATGTGTTAGGTGACTCACATGGGCTGCTAAGAGCTGATCATTGGAGTGTATATACCAATAGTACATACATCTAAAAGCTGTGTATTGTACGAGTACGAATACGGGTGCATACGAGTAGAATTGTTGATGAAACTGAATGAGGATGTAATTGTAAGCATTTTTGTTAAGTAGAAGTATTTTGATAAGTGTATTGAAGTCTTTCAAAAGTGTATAAATACATATTAAAAAACTACATGTATATACATTTTAACTGAGTCGTTAAGTCATCGTTAGTCGTTACATGTAAATGTTGTTTTGAAACCTTTAGGTTAACGATCTTGTTGAATGTTGTTAACCCATTGTTTATTATAACAAATGAGATGTTAAATTATTATATTATCATGATATTATGATATATAATATATCTTAGTATGATGTATATACAGTTAAATGTCGTTACAACGATAATCGTTACATATATGTCTCGTTTCGAAATCATTAAGTTAGTAGTCTTATTTTTACATATGTATTTCATTGTTAATACACTTAATAATATATTTACTTATCATTTAACATAATTAACCAAGTGTATCAATATCTTAATATGATTCATATGTACCTAGTAAGACGTTGTTATAACGATAATCGTTATATATATCGTTTTCGAGTTTCTTAAATTAATAGTCTCATTTTTATGTATATAACTCATTGTTAAAATACCTAATGAGATACATACTTATAATAAAAACATGTTAACTATATATATAACCATATATACGTCATCGTATAGTTTTTACAAGTTTTAACGTTCGTGAATCACCGGTCAACTTGGGTGGTCAATTGTCTATATGAAACATATTTCAATTAATCAAGTCTTAACAAGTTTGATTGCTTAACATGTTGGAAACATTTAATCATGTAAATATCAATCTCAATTAATATATATAAACATGGAAAAGTTCGGGTCACTACACAATATAGGTGCCGTAGTTAGCTTTTTCTTCAATAACTGAAACGCTTTCTCTTGTTCATCATTCCATTCAAATTTCTTCCCTTTATGCGTTAATGCAGTCAAGGGTTTTGCTATTCTGGAAAAGTCTTGGATGAACCTTCTGTAGTAACCAGCTAGTCCTAAAAACTGGCGTATGTGTTTCGGAGTTTTCGGGGTTTCCCACTTTTCAACAGTTTCTATCTTTGCCGGATCCACCTTAATACCTTCTTTGTTCACTATGTGACCGAGGAATTGAACTTCTTCCAACCAAAATGCACACTTTGAAAACTTAGCGTACAATTCTTCCTTCCTCAATACTTCTAACACCTTTCTCAAATGTTCACCGTGTTCTTGGTCATTCTTTGAGTAAATAAGTATGTCATCAATGAAAACAATGACAAACTTGTCAAGGTATGGTCCACACACTCGGTTCATAAGGTCCATGAACACAGCTGGTGCATTAGTTAAACCAAACGGCATGACCATAAACTCGTAATGACCGTAACGTGTTCTGAAAGCAGTCTTTGGAATATCATCTTCTTTCACCCGCATTTGATGATACCCGGAACGTAAGTCAATCTTTGAATAAACAGACGAGCCTTGTAGTTGATCAAATAAGTCATCGATTCTCGGTAGTGGGTAGCGGTTCTTGATGGTAAGTTTGTTCAACTCTCGGTAGTCGATACACAACCTGAATGTACCATCTTTCTTCTTGACAAACAAAACAGGAGCTCCCCACGGTGATGTGCTTGGTCGAATGAAACCACGCTCTAAAAGTTCTTGTAATTGGCTTTGTAGTTCTTTCATCTCGCTGGGTGCGAGTCTGTAAGGAGCACGAGCTATTGCTGCAGCTCCTGGTACAAGATCTATTTGAAATTCAACGGATCGATGTGGGGGTAATCCCGGTAATTCTTTCGGAAATACATCAGGAAATTCTTTTGCGACGGGAACATCATTGATGCTCTTTTCTTCAGTTTGTACTTTCTTGACGTGTGCTAGAACAGCATAGCAACCTTTTCTTATTAGTTTTTGTGCCTTCAAATTACTAATAAGATGTAGCTTCGTGTTGCCCTTTTCTCCGTACACCATTAAGGGTTTTCCTTTTTCTCGTATAATGCGAATTGCATTTTTGTAACAAACGATCTCCGCTTTCACTTCTTTCAACCAGTCCATACCGATTATCACATCAAAACTCCCTAACTCTACTGGTATCAAATCAATCTTAAATGTTTCGCTAACAAGTTTAATTTCTCGATTCCGACATATATTATCAGCTGAAATTAATTTACCATTTGCTAATTCGAGTAAAAATTTACTATCCAAAGGCGTCAATGGACAACTTAATTTAGCACAAAAATCTCTACTCATATAGCTTCTATCCGCACCCGAATCAAATAAAACGTAAGCAGATTTATTGTCAATAAGAAACGTACCCGTAACAAGCTCCGGGTCTTCCTGTGCCTCTGCCGCATTAATATTGAAAACTCTTCCACGGCCTTGTCCATTCGTGTTCTCCTGGTTCGGGCAATTTCTAATAATGTGGCCCGGTTTTCCACATTTATAACAAACTACATTGGCATAACTTGCTCCGACACTACTTGCTCCGCCATTACTCGTTCCGACACCATTTGTTCCTTTCGTTCTATTAACCCCTGGTCCGTAGACCTCACACTTCGCCGCGCTATGACCATTTCTTTTATACTTGTTGCAAAATTTGGTGCAGAACCCCGAGTGATTCTTTTCACACCTTTGGCATAGCTGCTTCTGATTGTTGTTATTGTTGCGGTTATTATTGTTGTTGGGATGATTGTTGTAGTTGCTGTTGTTGTTGTTGTTGTTGTTGGGCCATTTGTTGTAGTTGCGATTGATGTTGCGATTGTTGGGATAATTGTTGCGATTATTGTTGTAATTGCTGTTGTTGTTGTATTGGTGATTCTTATCACCGTTTTCCTCCCACTTTCTTTTGACTTGCTTCACATTGGCCTCTTCAGCAGTCTGTTCTTTAATTCTTTCTTCAATTTGGTTCACGAGTTTGTGAGCCATTCTACATGCCTGTTGTATGGAGGCGGGCTCGTGTGAACTTATATCTTCTTGGATTCTTTCCGGTAATCCTTTCACAAACGCGTCGATCTTCTCTTCCTCATCTTCGAATGCTCCCGGACACAATAGGCACAATTCTGTGAATCGTCTTTCGTACGTGGTAATATCAAATCCTTGGGTTCGTAACCCTCTAAGTTCTGTCTTGAGCTTATTGACCTCGGTTCTGGGACGGTACTTCTCGTTCATCAAGTGCTTGAATGCTGACCACGGTAGTGCGTACGCATCGTCTTGTCCCACTTGCTCTAGATAGGTATTCCACCATGTTAATGCAGAACCTGTGAAGGTATGCGTAGCGTACTTCACTTTGTCCTCTTCAGTACACTTACTTATGGCAAACACCGATTCGACCTTCTCGGTCCACCGTTTCAATCCGATCGGTCCTTCGGTTCCATCAAATTCCAAAGGTTTGCAGGCAGTGAATTCTTTGTAGGTGCATCCTACACGATTTCCTGTACTGCTAGATCCAAGGTTATTATTGGTATGTAGCGCAGCCTGTACTGCGGCTATGTTTGAAGCTAGAAAAGTACGGAATTCCTCTTCATTCATATTCACGGTGTGTCGAGTAGTCGGTGCCATTTCCTTCAAAATAGTTAAATGGAACAAGTTAATCATACAGAATATTAAGAGTAGTTAATAGTATTTCGTAGCATAATATGAACTCATTTATAAAAGCTTTTTCTTCATATTAGCGTTTTATAAGTTTAAATTCGGGTAGTACCTACCCGTTAAGTTCATACTTAGTAGCTAATATACAATTCAACTACTACAATTCTATATGAAAAACTGATTATAATAATATTTCGCGTTCAAACTTTTATACAATATTTTACAAACTTACAATACCGCTTATTTTACATAAAGCATGAAATATAGCACACAATAACTTTGATACAAGATAGTTGTGAAGATAATTCTAGCTAGTACACAAGTCGTTCAGCAAAGGCAATAAAGACACGTAATTCATACGTCCAGAAACAAGTCATGCATTCTGGTTTTACTAGGACTACTTCCCATCCTTGGTCTTGTGCAACATAACCGTTATGGCCGTTGATAAGACAGCGTGTTGTAACATCGTCAAAGGGACGAGGGTTACGTAATGTCCAACAGTCCCGTAATAATCTAAAAACCTCATTTCTTACCCCAATTACCGACTCCGTCACTTGTGGAAACGTTTTGTTTAATAGTTGTAGCCCGATGTTCTTGTTCTCACTTTGGTGAGAAGCGAACATTACTAATCCGTAAGCATAACATGCTTCTTTATGTTGCATGTTAGCCGCTTTTTCTAAATCACGAAGTCCAATATTCGGATATATTGAGTCAAAATAATTTCTTAACCCGTTGCGTAAAATAGCATTTGGGTTCCCCGCAATATATGCGTCAAAGTAAACACATCGTAACTTATGGGTTTCCCAATGTGATATCCCCCATCTTTCAAACGAAAGTCTCTTATAAACCAAGACATTCTTGGAACGTTCTTCGAATGTCTTACAAACTGATCTCGCCTTAAATAGTTGTGCCGAGGAATTCTGGCCGACTCTAGACAAGATTTCATCAATCATGTCTCCGGGTAGGTCTCTTAAAATATTGGGTTGTCTATCCATTTTGTGTTTTTAAACTGTAAAATAGACAAGAGTTAGATTCATAAAAAAATACTTATTAATACAAGCAATTTTTACATATATCATAAAGCATAAGAACACTATATTACATATATTACACCACACGAATACAACTATCTTATTCCGACTCGCTCGTTTCTTCTTCTTCGGTTTTGGTTCGTTTTGCCAAGTTTCTAGGGATATATGATGTTCCCCTAATACGAGCTGTCGTTGTCCACATTGGTTTAGAAAAACCTGGTGGTTTAGAGGTTCCCGAGTCATTGTTACAACTTAAGGACTTCGGGCGTTGATGATACATATAAAGTTCATCGGGGTTGGAATTAGATTTCTCTATTTTTATGCCCTTTCCCTTATTATTTTCTTTTGCCTTTTTAAATTAAGTTGGGGTAATTTCTATAACATCATCGGAATTCTCGTCGGAATCCGATTCATCGGAGAATTGGTAATCCTCCCAATATTTTGCTTCCTTGGCGGAAACACCATTGACCATAATTAACCTTGGTTGGTTGGTTGAGGATTTTCCTTTACTTAACCGTTTTATTATTTCCCCCACCGGTTCTATTTCTTCATCCGGTTCCGATTCTTCTTCCGGTTCCGATTCTTCTTCCGGTTCCGACTCTTCTTCCGGTTCCTCTTCAGGAACTTGTGAATCAGTCCACGAATCATTCCAATTTACATTTGACTCTTCATTATTATTAGGTGAGTCAATGGGACTTGTTCTAGAGGTAGACATCTATCACATAATATCAAACGCGTTAAGAGATTAATATATCACATAATATTCACATGTTAAAAATATATAGTTTCCAACAAAATTTGTTAAGCAATCATTTTTCAAGTAAACACGGTCGAAGTCCAGACTCACTAATGCATCCTAACAAACTCGATAAGACACACTAATGCAAAATTCTGGTTCTCTAAGACCAACGCTCTGATACCAACTGAAATGTCCCGTTCTTATTGATTAAAAACGTTCCATATTAATTGATTTCGTTGCGAGGTTTTGACCTCTATATGAGACGTTTTTCAAAGACTGCATTCATTTTTAAAACAAACCATAACCTTTATTTCATAAATAAAGGTTTAAAAAGCTTTACGTAGATTATCAAATAATGATAATCTAAAATATCCTGTTTACACACGACCATTACATAATGGTTTACAATACAAATATGTTACATCGAAATCAGTTTCTTGAATGCAGTTTTTATACAATATCATACAAACATGGACTCCAAATCTTGTCCTTATTTTAGTATGCAACAGCGGAAGCTCTTAATATTCACCTGAGAATAAACATGCTTTAAACGTCAACAAAAATGTTGGTGAGTTATAGGTTTAACCTATATATATCAAATCGTAACAATAGACCACAAGATTTCATATTTCAATACACATCCCATACATAGAGATAAAAATCATTCATATGGTGAACACCTGGTAACCGACATTAACAAGATGCATATATAAGAATATCCCCATCATTCCGGGACACCCTTCGGATATGATATAAATTTCGAAGTACTAAAGCATCCAGTACTTTGGATGGGGTTTGTTAAGCCCAATAGATCTATCTTTAGGATTCGCGTCAATTAGGGTGTCTGTTCCCAAATTCTTAGATTACCAGACTTAATAAAAAGGGGCATATTCGATTTCGATAATTCAACCATAGAATGTAGTTTCACGTACTTGTGTCTATTTTGTAAATCATTTATAAAACCTGCATGTATTCTCATCCCAAAAATATTAGATTTTAAAAGTGGGACTATAACTCACTTTCACAGATTTTTACTTCGTCGGGAAGTAAGACTTGGCCACTGGTTGATTCACGAACCTATAACAATATATACATATATATCAAAGTATGTTCAAAATATATTTACAACACTTTTAATATATTTTGATGTTTTAAGTTTATTAAGTCAGCTGTCCTCGTTAGTAACCTACAACTAGTTGTCCACAATTAGATGTACAGAAATAAATCGATAAATATTATCTTGAATCAATCCACGACCCAGTGTATACGTATCTCAGTATTGATCACAACTCAAACTATATATATTTTGGAATCAACCTCAACCCTGTATAGCTAACTCCAACATTCACATATAGAGTGTCTATGGTTGTTCCGAAATATATATAGATGTGTCGACATGATAGGTCGAAACATTGTATACGTGTCTATGGTATCTCCAGATTACATAATATACAATACAAGTTGATTAAGTTATGGTTGGAATAGATTTGTTACCAATTTTCACGTAGCTAAAATGAGAAAAATTATCCAATCTTGTTTTACCCATAACTTCTTCATTTTAAATCCTTTTTGAGTGAATCAAATTGCTATGGTTTCATATTGAACTATATTTTATGAATCTAAACAGAAAAGTATAGGTTTATAGTCGAAAAAATAAGTTACAAGTCGTTTTTGTAAAGGTAGTCATTTCCGTCGAAAGAACGACGTCTAGATGACCATTTTAGAAAACATACTTCCACTTTGAGTTTAATCATAATTTTTGGATATAGTTTCATGTTCATAATAAAAATCATTTTCTCAGAATAACAACTTTAAAATCAAAGTTTATCATAGTTTTTAATTAACTAACCCAAAACAGCCCGCGGTGTTACTACGACGGCGTAAATCCGGTTTTACGGTGTTTTTCATGTTTCCAGGTTTTAAATCATTAAGTTAGTATATCATATAGATATAGAACATGTGTTTAGTTGATTTTAAAAGTCAAGTTAGAAGGATTAACTTTTGTTTGCGAACAAGTTTAGAATTAACTAAACTATGTTCTAGTGATTACAAGTTTAAACCTTCGAATAAGATAGCTTTATATATATGAATCGAATGATGTTATGAACATCATTACTACCTTAAGTTCCTTGGATAAACCTACTGGAAAAGAGAAAAATGGATCTAGCTTCAATGGATCCTTGGATGGCTCGAAGTTCTTGAAGCAGAATCATGACACGAAAACAAGTTCAAGTAAGATCATCACTTGAAATAAGATTGTTATAGTTATAGAAATTGAACCAAAGTTTGAATATGATTATTACCTTGTATTAGAATGATAACCTACTGTAAGAAACAAAGATTTCTTGAGGTTGGATGATCACCTTACAAGATTGGAAGTGAGCTAGCAAACTTGAAAGTATTCTTGATTTTATGAAACTAGAACTTTTGGAATTTATGAAGAACACTTAGAACTTGAAGATAGAACTTAAGAGAGATCAATTAGATGAAGAAAATTGAAGAATGAAAGTGTTTGTAGGTGTTTTTGGTCGTTGGTGTATGGATTAGATATATAGGATATGTAATTTTGTTTTCATGTAAATAAGTCATGAATGATTACTCATATTTTTGTAATTTTATGAGATATTTCATGCTAGTTGCCAAATGATGGTTCCCACATGTGTTAGGTGACTCACATGGGCTACTAAGAGCTGATCATTGGAGTGTATATACCAATAGTACATACATCTAAAAGCTGTGTATTGTACGAGTACGAATACGGGTGCATACGAGTAGAATTGTTGATGAAACTGAACGAGGATGTAATTGTAAGCATTTTTGTTAAGTAGAAGTATTTTGATAAGTGTATTGAAGTCTTTCAAAAGTGTATAAATAAATATTAAAACACTACATGTATATACATTTTAACTGAGTCGTTAAGTCATCGTTAGTCGTTACATGTAAGTGTTGTTTTGAAACCTTTAGGTTAACGAACTTGTTAAATGTTGTTAACCCAATGTTTATAATATCAAATGAGATTTTAAATTATTATATTATCATGATATTATCATGTATGAATATCTCTTAATATGATATATATACATTAAATGTCTTTACAATGATAATCGTTACATATATGTCTCGTTTAAAAATCATTAAGTTAGTAGTCTTGTTTTTACATATGTAGTTCATTGTTAATATACTTAATGATATGTTTACTTATCATAGTATCATGTTAACTATATATATATCCATATATATGTCATCATATAGTTTTTACAAGTTTTAACGTTCGTGAATCACCGGTCAACTTGGGTGGTCAATTGTCTATATGAAACATATTTCAATTAATCAAGTCTTAACAAGTTTGATTGCTTAACATGTTGGAAACATTTAATCATGTAAATATCAATCTCAATTAATATATATAAACATGGAAAAGTTCGGGTCACTACATATACTGGACTTGTTGCTTTCCTAATACAAGGTTAGCAAGTGGGTGATACACAACCACAAGTTTTGAGCTAAAATTTTAAAAATCAGAAACCCACAAAATCAACAAAAATATTTTGCAAACACCGGTGAAGGGTTATTCTGGAAAACTTGTTTAGGGTAAAATCTAGCTTGAATTTTCAAAAGATCAAATGTTTTCATAATGATCTAATTTCTTTATAGGATCTAAATTTTTATAGTCATGTGGGACTGTAAACCACATTGTTACTATCATTGTTTATACCGCCGTATCAAAATCACTGATGTATAAAGTGTGAGAATAAAAAAAAGTGTGATTCGAGTGAAGTGTGATTTAATTTCAAGTTATGTATTGCTTGAGGACAAGCAACGTTTAAGTGTGGGGATATTTGATAGTGCTCTAAATGAACATATATTTAGGCCCAATATCCTTCCAATATGTAAAGCTTTTAGTTGCAATTTTTCTATTTTTATGTAATAATCGTTTAAATAAATAAGTGCTAAGAAAAAAGACAGAATCGACGATTTGAAGACGCAAATGACCAAAAAGCTAAAAAGTACAAAGTACAATCTAAGTGCCAATTTATAGATGAGAAACGCCTAAAAATGACAAGAGTACAAGCCGCGAAACGCAAAGTACAAGATATCTAAGCGTACGAAAAGGCGTTCGAAAATTCAGAACAGAGACATAAACCGACCATCAACGTACAACTCAACGGAGCTAAAATTACAAGTCAACTATGCACAAGAATATAATATAATATATATATAATTATATGAAATTATATATTATTATATTATATATTATACTATTCAGCAGCCCACGTTTAATTCAATTTGGTGAGCTGGAATCCGAAGCTCCTCACTCGCGGAGCTGTAAGGCACAAAAGTACAACACTCACGGAGCTGTACAGTTCAAAGTGGGCCTATAAAAGCTCACGCATTCTGCTCGAATTCTGCATCCCTTTTTCACTCAATCTCTCTATCTATATACGATATATATATTTATAATATTAAAGTTTAATTTAATATTAATAATAATTTGGGTTATTGTAAGAAATGTTTTACGGGTTTTAAAGTCGGAACTCTGTCCGTGTAACGCTACGCGATAAATAATCACTGTAAGCTATGTTCTTCCTTTTTAAATTAATGTATCGTAACTAAGTTATTATTATGCTTATTTGAGCCGAAGTAATTGTGATGTTAGACTAAATATTAAAGACGGGATTATTGGATTTTGCACCATAATTAATGTTTGAACAAAAGACTGACACTTATGGGCATTTGACTATGGACTATTAATAGATGAGAGGTATTGTCTAATTGAGTGACAACTCATTGGAGTCTGTCGAACCTATCTTCAAATTAATTAATTTAATAATTAATAATGATTATGGTTGTCCTATTTAGTGACATTCATACGGAATCTATTATAATCATTTAATTAATTATTCGAGTTGGGTAATTGATTATTCAAACTGATCAAGTGGGTAGATTAATATTCATATCTAATCAAAACAGGGGTGGATTACATACAGTGATAACTGGTGTAATTGTTTACAGAAGTGATAACTGCGTCACAGTTTAAATCTTTAATTAGTTGGAATATTTAACTTCGGGTATAAGGGTAATTTGACGAGGACACTCGCACTTTATATTTATGACCGATGGACTATTATGGACAAAAACCAGATAGGTTTCAAATAATCTAGGACAAAAGGACAATTAACCCAGAGTAATAAATTAAAATCAAAACGTCAAACATCATGGTTATGGAAGTTTAAATAAGCATAATTGTTCTATTTTATATCTCATCGTATTTTTATTTACTGCCATTTTATTTATTGTCATTTTAATATTGTTATTTATTTTACACACTTTAATTATTGTCATTTATCTTTACGCTTAAAATATAAAATCGACAAACCGGTCATTAAACAGTAAACCCCCCCTTTTATATATTATTATTACTATATATAATTATATATATTTTATATAAATATAGTTGTTAAAAATATAGTACGTATTCACTAGCTCCCCGTGGAATGAACCAGACTTACTAAAAACTACACTACTCTACGATTAGGTACACTGCCTATAAGTATTGTAGCAAGGTTTAGGTATATCCATCCATATAAATAAATAAAACTTGTATCGTATTTTGCCATATTTCATATTAAAAATAAGTATATTTCGTACCCCTTCGCTCGCACATCAGTAGTCCCAATCACGATGCTCGGTTTTGTGTAAAAGTAACTATCGGGTCATGTAACGTATTTTTGGTTTAGTCAAATGGGTCATGAGTATAACCCAGTTTATTATTTAATTATGTAACGTACGTTTTATTAAAGTTGTTAGACGTAATGTGATAACAAATACGTTTAGGGAATTGTGTAATGGGACCTAAAGTGTTATTTAAAGTATATTAAAAAGAAAAAAAATTTATGGACCGGAAATCGACGGGTTGGGTCGTTACAAGTGGTATCAAAGCATGGTCTAAGGGATTTAGGCGACTTGAGATAGGTGCCTAGACTTAGACTTTTGTGTGTGCTTATTTGTTGCGAGACTTGTAGGAGAACGGGTCGGACGGGGACTTGGTTAGTGCCTTACCGTGTAGGTGAGCTAACTAGGATTGTGGCTCGTGTCGTGATATTATTCTTGCGTGTGTTTATATCGCGTAGAATTTTCGTTGTGTTGGTTTATATCATCGAGCGAGGCGGTCATTGTACTAACGAGTTGATATGGCGTGTGTGCGTAATAAGGACTTGCAAACCTTATTACGGGTGCAAATCATGTCTACAAGTGATGTACGACGAGTGTCGAGAAAGATGGGGCGGTTTGGTGAGTATGGTTGATTTTCGTTCGTGTTTAATCTGTTTCTTACATTCTTAGAATGGCAATGGGAAGAGGTGCATCGAGTGAGGAACAGAATAACAACGATGAGTTTGCAGCTAGGGTTAAAGCCGAGGTTGCAAAGCAAGTGAAAACGATTCGAGAAGAGTTTGCAGTTAGGGTTGAAGCCGAGGTTGCAAAGCAAGTGAAAACGATTCAAGAAAAGTTCGAAAGAAGGCTTATCGAGCCTCAGGGTAATGGTAAAAAGGAGTTTAGTTACAAGGAGTTTCGAGAAACTAAACCTCTTATGTATCATGGAGAGCCGGATCCGTTAGTGAGTACTCATTGGATCTCGGATGTCGAAGGATGTTATCGTACAAGTGAGTGTCCTCCGGACGAGAAAACGAGAATTGCTACTAGTTTATTGCGAGATGGTGCGAAGGGTTGGTTGGATGGTAAGATTGATACGGTCAGTGAAGAACCGTTTATGAGGTTATCGTGGAACGATTTTAAGAAGGAATTCTTCGAGGAGTTTCGGACGCAAACCGATTTGTCATAAATGCGTGATGAGTTGCGAAATTTGCAATAGAGGTCTATGGACCTGAATACTCTCAAGGCGACCTTTATGGCGAGGGCTCGATTTTTCCCGGAGTATATCGGGGATGATCGTATGTTGATGGGAGATTATTATCGAACTTTGATTGATGACTTGCAGAACAAAATTAGCATTGGGAAAGTAAAATCGTTTGCGGAGTTATTCACCGTAGCTAGGGGTTTCGAATCGCATTCACGATCGAAGGTTAGTGAACCTATAAGTAAGAGAAGGGTCGATTCTTATGGTGCTCCAAGTAAGAAGACTAAGAGCACAATTGGAAGTACGAGTAATGTGGGGAAAGGAACATCGAATTCTAGTGCGTCTAGATGTTTCAAATGTGGCGAAAGAGGTCACAAGTTTTGGGAGTGCCCGACATCGAGTGATAGTGGTGTTGTGTGTTTTAATTACCGTGGAAAAGGGCATCGCAAAGCGGAGTGTCCCGCGCTAAGGAAGGCGAACGTCATGAGGAGACGATGAGGTACATTTATGTTGTTTTTGTATAACGTACTTTTGTGATTTTGATTTGCACTCGGTAGAGTGTGTTGATTGTTTGATGCCTTAACTTTTATGTGAGTCTTTGTTGCTTAGGCATTTTGTGATATGGCATCGGGTCGTTAAGCTCGTTTGAGTGAGACCCGTAAGAAATTGGAGGCGATAGTGTCCTAGTGAGTAGAACGATTTTGCGTATATGTATAAGATTTAAGTTGTTCGTGGTGGTATGGTTGGTGTTATCTGTTAGGATTCACTATAGTGTAGTAGGGCGCGATGTTACACTAATCGTTGTGGTTGAGGCCAAAAGAGCGTGTGTTGATGGTTAGTGTTATCCGTTAGGATTCACTATGGTGTAGCAGGGCGCGATGCTACACTACTCGTTGTAATCGAGGCCGAAAGAGCGTGGATGCGATGTGGGTTTAAAGTTCGCGAGTTCGATACCACATCTTGTTGGCATGTGTTATGGGTTTAAAGTTTGGGCGTCCGATACCATATCATCATGTGTGCGAGGGCGTGTTAGGTGGGTTTAAGTTCGCGAGTTTGATACCACCTAGGGGTTAGTGTTAAAGGTGTACATACACTTTCAGTTATTGTGCGAGTACCATCGATCATTATGCGAGTACTGTTCCCTTGTGTGCGCATGTTTTTGGGTTAGTGTGTACCGGTTGTTTTATCACCATGAGAGGGTACGTGACATGTGAAAGTCTTATATAGAGTATTGTGATTTGATGCTCGTTGTGAGCGAGGTGGCGAGTGATGTGATGACCCGGGAATTTCCGACCAAATTTAAACTTAATCTTTATATGTTTTCGACACGATGAGCAAAGTCTGTTAGGTTGTGTCTAAAAAATTTTGAACTGTTTCATATATTCATTTGGCCTTCGACTGCTCTCAACGATTCACGAACAATTAATTGTAAATAGATATGTGTGTATGTATATATAAATAATAATTCGAAATATAATTTGAAGTATTATATGTTGTTGTTATTAAAAATTAATAAGATAAAAAAATAGGATATTATAATGATTATTATTTAAAATATATCTATATATATAAATATTGTATATTAAAAATGATTGTAATACTCGTTAGACGCCGCGATTATTAATTAGAGAAACTTAATTCGATCTTATGGGATTTTTAAAATAAACGATGATCCGAAAACGTGTTCTATAAATTTTAGACTTACTAAAAATGTATTTAGGATCTAGTTATTTAATTTTAACACTTTTTATATTTCACCCATAAATGAGAGGGACAGTTGATGTAATTTTTATTTAACAAATTAAGGATCGAATTTTATACCATAATGACTAAAATAAATAAATATATTTAATTTAAAATTTTGGGATTTTTTCCAAAGACTTTTATCCGTCACTAATTTCAAATAGTGCATGATACACAGTCCATGAGAACTGTCAGTCAGAAATAAATCAAATGAATCCGCTGAGTATCTAACTTTCAGTTATCTTTCAATTTCAAATCAATATTTAATTATTATAATTATATGGTTATTAATATTATAATTAATTATTATAATATTAGTAAACATTGAGAAATAGATAGATGGAGACAAACTCATGGCTGCCACACTATTGCATATATGAGATATTTGTGTTAAATCACTGTACGAAATTGATCCATGATTAGTAACTGTTTTTGTACAACTCTATCTTATTTCTCTATATAATTATATACATAAACAACTAGATAGATATGGTATATATAAATAAGAGTATGCAGAGAGAAATATATATATATATATATATATATATATATATATATATATATATATATATATATATATATATATATATATATATATATATATATATATATATGTATAAACCCATATCCACCATCTCAACTATCCATCCATCTTCACCTTCATGGACACACAACCTCCGGCCACCATCACTTGAACTCCACCACCACCATAATCATCAAACCACCACCACATCATTTTCTCTCTCCAATCTCCCTCCACTTCTTTCTTCTTTCTTCGGTTTAAATCACGAATCCAAACCACCAAGAAAAATGGCTGCAACTTGTGATCAAATGATAACCACTGCTGCCATTTTAATGTTTCTGTTTCGGTCAGCCTCCCATCTACCACTGCCACCCACAACAATCCTTAATCTCCATCACCACTCCAACACTCACCACCCTACAACCACCAAAACTGCACCGTTTTCTCCTTCTATTTATCAATTACGGCCAAGACTCAAACAACCTTCTTCTCCACCAAAACCATCAGCTACTTCTTATTTCTGTTTCGCCACTACTCTACACCAACCGATCACCACCCACTTGTTAACTAGTTGTTATATATCTCCATATATATATATATATATATATATATATATATATATATATTTTTGCTTATGATACGTGACACCATCAACAAAACCATCCCACCCGTTCATTAATGAAACCCAAGTAACCACCTCCAATGATTTTTTATTTATCTGCTACAGACTGCTCGATTTCGGTTAATTACCAACACTCTACAACCACAACAAACCCTCTTGTTGTATACTATTGTTTCTACTTCAGATTGTCCAGAAACCATTAAACCACCACCACTACCATTTGCTGCTACTACTCATCCTTTCTTGTTGCTACTGCAGCGAGAGGGTTAGGTTCGATAATGAAGATGGAGATGGGTGCTTCGTTGGAGAAGATGATCAAGATACAATGATGGTATGACGATAACTGTGATGAATAAATGATTATGATATGTGATGTATTATCTTAGGTGATGCGAGATGATGAAATGAAACGCGAATGATGTTCGATGGTAGTAGGTTATGAAGGTAAGTATGATGATGATAAGTAACGATTGATAAAGAAGATGATTATGATGAATCAAGTTTTTTTTTTGTTAATCGATGATGATGTTGATAATATGATTAAAGAGACATGATGATGATTGATGATAAAAGATGAAGGAAAAATGAGAATACGGATTAGATAGTTTTAATCTGAAAATATAACAGAAAAATGAATGTGGTCGGAGGGTTTGGTGTGTTGGTGATATTCTAGAGGTCATGGGTTCAAACCCAGGCAACCACAACATTTTTTTATTTATCAGAAGAAGATGGACTGCGTCAAAAACTTGGGCCGGATATCCTATTTTCCTTGGGCCGAATTCTGTGGTATTATGGGCTGAGACAAATAGAACGCGATTATATATATATAAATGGGTTATGATCTAATTCAGAAACACTGAAATGGCGTAATGGTTTGAGAGATTAGCGCGTGAGCGGGAGGTCGTGAGTTCAAGCCCAGGCAGTGACATTATTTATTTTAAAAGCCTAGATACATTGAGGTAGTCTTTTTATTATTATTATTATTATTATTATTATTATTATTATTATTATTATTATTATTATTATTATTATTATTATTATTATTATTATTATTATATTATTATTATTATTGTTGTTGTTGTTATTATTATTATTATTATTATTATTATTATTATTATTATCCTAATTATTATTAAATAACTAGTATTAGAATAAGTATTATTATTTTTTAGTTATATTATTAAGATAATGATTATCATTAATATCGTTATTATTGTTAATATAAATCTTAATGACGAAATAATGATATTTGTACAAATATGAAAGTAGTATATAAAGTTTAAGATTATATTAAGACGATGATGGTATAATCTATTTTTTTTATCATTATTAACGTTGATATTATTTTATAAAAATTATTACTAGTATTAATATTGTTCGTTATTTTTAAAATGATTATTACAATTGTAGTTATTATTATCATTATAAAAATATTACAACCTTTACTTAATATTATTATTATTACAACTAAACTATTAACATAATTATCATTAGCAATAAAATTATTAGTTTTATAATTATAATTATTATTAGTATTATATTTATTATCATTATTATTTTAAATAAGTAAAATATTATATAATTAATATATATATAAACTTGTTTGAATATTATTATATGTGTTAATATATATACATAAATGATATAGGTTCGTGAATCCGAGGTCAACCCTGCATTGTTCAATATAGTCATATGTATTTTTACTACAAAATACATTTGGTGAGTTTCATTTGCCCTTTTACCCTTTATATTTTTGGGCTGAGAATACATGCGCAATTTTTATAAATGTTTTAGAAAATAGACACAAGTAATTGAAACTACATTATATGGTTGAATTATCGAAATCGAATATGCCCCTTTTTATTAAGTCTGGTAATCTAAGAATTAGGGAACAGACACCCTAATTGACGCGAATCCTAAAGATAGATCTATCGGGCCCAACAAGCCCCATCCAAAGTACCGGATGCTTTAGTACTTCTAAATTTATATCATGTCCGAAGGAGGATCCCGGAATGATGGGGATATTCTTATATACATATTGTGAATATCGGTTACCAGGTGTTCAATCCATATGAATGATATTTTTGTCTCTATGCATGGGACGTATGTTTATGAGAAATGGAAATATGAAATCTTGTGGTCTATTAAACTTATGAAATAATTATTTATGTTGAACTAATGAACTCACCAACCTTTTAGTTGACACTTGAAAGCATGTTTATTTTCAGGTATGCAATAAATCTTCCGCTGTGCATTTGCTCAATTTAAGGACATCACTTGGAGTCATTCATAGTATATTTCAAAAGACGTTGCATTCGAGTCGTCAAGTTCATCAAGATTATTATTAAGTTAATTATAGTTGGATATATTATGAAATGGTATGCATGTCGTCAACTTTCGTTGTAAAGAAAGATTGTCTTTTAAAATCGAATGCAATGTTTGTAAAATGTATCATATATAGGTCAAGTACCTCGCGATGTAAACAACTGTTGTGAATCGTTTATAATCGATATGGACTTCGTCCGGATGGATTAGGACGGGTCCTCACAGTTGGTATCAGAGCAGTGGTCTTAGCGAACCATGTCTGCATTAGTGTGTCTAACTGATAAGTCGTTAGAATGCATTAGTGAGTCTGGACTTCGACCGTGTCTGCATGTCAAAAGTTTTGCTTATCATTTTGTTTCAAAAATTACCTGCTTATCATTCTTAGAGAATCACTTGCTTATCATTCTTAGTCTAGACACGTTTTACTGCATTGACTGCATGAATAGTGTATAGACAAAATTCATATCTTAGCGTATCTGCTACTTCATATCTTAGCGTATCTATTACTGTAACTTTGCCTGACAACTTCCGTAGATTCCTCCGTAACTTATGAGATTTTAGTATTATATATGCATATGTAAATTATGTATTGCAGGGTACTAATCTACATCTTATAATCTATTTCTTATCGAAAATCCTTCATATAATCGTACGAGATGAATCCTGTAACCAGTTCGAGTCCCTCAGATTCAAATAGCTATTCCGATAGTTATTCCGACAGCTATTCCGACATAGATGTTCACCTAACCTCCGAAAACAGTGTCATCGGCATGAATCAACCAACCAGCCATCCCCAATTCATATGATGAGTTCGTAGTCTACTTAATCATTAGAGACAAGAAGAATCGATCCCTTTCACCCACCATATTGTTCGCTGGGCGAAGAAGTTGAAACATTCACTGCCAAACCAATTCGGAACACCATCTTCACCCTCATTTCCAGAGTGGCTCGACATGATTGTATTCTATCCACAATTTGAAACCTTACTCATCTGCTCGTTCCGACCAACAATTATTCTGGAGTAATATAAGAAGTCAACGAACTTCGCGATCGAGTAATCAATTTGGAGAATATGGTGCAAAACGTACCAGTTTCAGCAACGTCACCGGCATCAACAATACCACCAACAACACAAGTTTTAACATCACATGCCCCAATATCTCATTCTGTACCTCGAGCATAATTGTCATTCTACGAATCATTCTACAGTATTTATTTTCGTTCGACATGGCGATTATATAATCTTTAATGTTTTAAGAGATTATATATTCATATTCTAACGGTCAATCAAATGAGTCTAATATCATATTGACCCATTAAATTCATGATTACATCTGAAGAAAATATATATGTAAGTATATTTTCATAAAGACGGTAATTAAAAATTCTTTTGTACAAACTGATAATGGTGAAAATATTTTAACGGGTAGGTAATACCCGAGGAATATTTAATTTTCACATTAATAAGTTACACTGTACATTCTTCAAATCTGATTCAAAGTCATGTACTATTCTACTTACATCCGCCGATATACGTATCCGTTCACCACAGAATAACCACTTTCATTCAATTTCGTACATGAATTTTGATTTATCAGAATCCAACAAGTGGCATAATGAAGAAAACATTGGACAAAAATAAAATTTATTAGAAACAAACAAATTAACTATGAGAAATTTTGTTAAGAATCCACGCTGACAAAATCCTAGCTAACTGTTCCTAGCTAACTGTTAATTCCTTATTACATTTATTTTATCGCAATTTAATTATCGCAATTTACAATCTCGCAATTTTATTTATCGTCATTTAATTTCTGTTATTGACTTTACGCACTTTATTTATCGTTATTTAATTTCTGTTATTTATTTTTTACGTACTTTAAATATCGGGACACGTATATAAAGTTTTGACATATCATATCAACGCATCTATATATATTATTTGAAATCAACATAGACACTCTATATGCAGTAATGATCGAGTTCTCTATACAGGGTTGAGGTTGATTCTCAAATAATATATATACTTTGAGTTGTGATCGAGTCTGAGACGTATACGGGTCACGACACGTATTAATTAATTCGAATATTATATATTAAACTATATATGAATTATTGGACTGTCAACTGTAGACTATCGACTGTAGACTAATAACATTTGACAATTAAAATGAATTAAAATATTGATTATAATATATGAAACTAAACAATTCTTCAAGTTTGCCACTTGATTTCAGTCTAAACTTCATTAGTATCTTGACGATTACAATCTGCATTCAAACCTTTCATGATTCTTGAAAACACCTCAATCGATAGGATGAATCAACCGCACTTCATCTACGGAAGAAAAGATTTATGCATATAGTTATGCACCTAAGAAACTCTCGGCAATTGAGTAAAAGTTTAACACGTAGCCGCGTCAGATCCTTTGGCAGTTATTAGCAAGAAAAAAAAATATAACTTCGCGATCCCTTTTCAAAGTAGCCAATTTTGTCACAGCTCCAGCAGGTCAACTTCGACTTTTCATTCGAAGTAGCCTTACTATAAATCCTGATATATACGATTACCCTTTTGATACCGGAGAATTCTTTTATATTCCACCATATTACCAGCAGACGTACCAGCAACCTCGTTGCTTCTTGGCTTAAATCTCTCTGAAAAATCATTATATTTATTCATTGAAACCCTATCATATACTCATCCGCATCTTGTAACAAGAACTGCCATACCAGTTACCGGGAATCAACAATCAGTACTTTGAAAACTCACAGCATATCTACATCAACAGTTATATGTATGACATTTATCTCTTAGAATTATGATCTCTCATTCTGAAAAGCACTCAGTCACAAATCAATACTCTGAATGTTGAAAAAGCTGAATGAAGCAGCAGAAACCATAGACAACCGTAAACGACCATAATCATCGAAAGTTTGATGATAAAGAATAGTATGTTGGAAAAGCTCAGAAAAGTTGGAACTGGAAAACGGATTGAGCTAACCACGAAGGAGACCAAGGACAAATACAAGGACCATACCATATATTCAAAGAATCCAGGTAATTCTGGATCCGATGAAACCTTCAACGAATATCTTGCTCTGTACTCATGTTAAAATCTCGCGGAAAATCTTTCTCCATCAACCATCAAACTTAGAAATTCCAAAATATCATCATCAATATCTTAGATATTTCTGAGGATATTTTCATAAATATTCTCGTCCGAAATTATATACCTCTTCGTGCTTCCTGTGTATCATTATATTGGAAACATTCAAGAGAAAATTTAGTACCGAAAAGCAGATTATGCGAAACTATGAAGAAGGTCGTGGACAAATCACAAAGAATAAGTTTGACTTCAAAGAATCCAAATGATTCAATGCCTGCTGAAATCTTTAGTGAATATCTTGCTTCTGACTCCAAAGTCTTGCGGACAAATTTTCTTCATCATCCTTCGATATTAGAAATTCCAAGATATCATAGTATCTTTCATTATAAATATCCTCCATATTTCTGAAGATATTTTCATAACTATTCTTCTCTGAAATCATTAATCTCTTCGTGCTATCAGTATTACATCATATAGAAACTGTTAGTTTCTATATTCTGTAAACTTTCGAGCTTAAAATATGAATGTTATTGAAGTAATGTTGGGAACTGATGCATGAGTTAGTATAATATAATGACACTTGATCAACGTGATTATATTACCGTAAGTCATGCTGAGTTTCTAATGGAATGTGATGATTCGCAGAATCTACCGTCATCATGTATCATGTTACACGACTCTTACATTCTACCTAATCTCCAAACATATCAAGAACATATCTTCCTAATAATTCTATCTTTTCTCTTAGATTCTAGTAATTTAACCGATCTAGATCGTGCTATTAGAATCTTACTCTTAGAACATTAGCCATGTTCATTCAAAACTCTGTACTTACGAATTCTGGATCGTTACTCGCTTTACTAGAGATCGAGAAGATAATAAAAAAGGCAAAGAACTTCAAAATATAAGAGAAAATATAAAGCCCAATAACAACACGGAGGTTACAAACAGTGAATATTAATGCGAAAAGCAATATAAAGACACGGTAGAATTAAGAATAGTATCACCTCAAGGTAATAGTAGAAGTAAACATATTTTTCGGTGGAAGATTGAAAAGAAGGATGACAAAAAAAAATGATAATTAGAAAAATATCAAGGATTAGAAATGGATTAGGCATTTTCACAATCTTTTGGATGTATGAACTAAGAAAGAAAGTATAGGAATGGTGAGAATAATGGAAAGGAAAAAGTTTAATTTATAATGGAAATATCATACAGAGTAATCGAGGCAGATCACCGTATTTATTTATAGAGATCTTAATTTCCTTATTCGTCGAAGAATCAAATCTTTTAGATTTCGAAGATTTTCTTTATATCCCTTGAATTCCAGAATTCAACCAAGACAACGTCAAAAGTTAAAACGAAACTTCATTTATTCATTTCACTCTTTTGTGATCGCTTCATTCGTGCTCTTCGAATAATCGAATTATTTTATCTGTATTACTCAATAATGATAAAACTCTATTTATCAACTCATATTCGTCAGGAAAACATTTTTATTGTTAGCCATGACCACCTCACTCAAATTTCGGGACGAAATTTCTTTAACGGGTAGGTACTGTGATGACCCGGGAATTTCCGATCAAATTTAAACTTAATCTTTATATGTTTCTGAAACGATGAGCAAAGTCTGTTAGGTTGTGTCTCAAAAATTTTGAACTGTTTCATATATTCATTTGACCTTCGACTGCTCTCAACGATTCACGAATAATTAATTGTAAATAGATATGTGTGTATGTATATATAAATAATAATTCGAAATATAATTTGAAGTATTATATGTTGTTGTTATTAAAAATTAATAAGATAAAAAAATAGGATATTATAATGATTATTATTTAAAATATATCTATATATATAAATATTGTATATTAAAAATGATTGTAATACTCGTTAGACGCTGCGATTATTAATTAGAGAAACTTAATTCGATCTTATGGGATTTTTAAAATAAACGATGATCCGAAAATGTGTTCTATAAATTTTAGACTTACTAAAAATGTATTTAGGATCTAGTTATTTAATTTTAACACTTTTTATATTTCACCCATAAATGAGAGGGACAGTTGATGTAATTTTTATTTAACAAATTAAGGATCGAATTTTATACCATAATGACTGAAATAAATAAATAGATTTAATTTAAAATTTTGGGATTTTTTCCAAAGACTTTTATCCGTCACTAATTTTAAATAGTGCATGATATACAGTCCGTGAGAACTGTCGGTCAGAAATAAATCAAATGAATCCGCTGAGTATCTAACTTTCAGTTATCTTTCAATTTCAAATCAATATTTAATTATTATAATTATATGGTTATTAATATTATAATTAATTATTATAATATTAGTAAACATTGAGAAATAGATAGATGGAGACAAACTCATGGCTGCCACACTATTGCATATATGAGATATTTGTGTTAAATCACTGTACGAAATTGATCCATGATTAGTAACTGTTTTTGTACTACTCTATCTTATTTCTCTATATAATTATATACATAAACAACTAGATAGATATGGTATATATAAATAAGAGTATGCAGAGAGAATATATATATATATATATATATATATATATATATATATATATATATATATATATATATATATATATATATATATATATATATATATATATATATATATATATAAACCCATATCCACCATCTCAACTATCCATCCATCTTCACCTTCATGGACACACAACCTCCGGCCACCATCACTTGAACTCCACCACCACCATAATCATCAAACGTCCACCACTTCATTTTCTCTCTCCAATCTCCCTCCACTTCTTTCTTCTTTCTTCTTTCTTCGGTTTGAATCACGAATCCAAACCACCAAGAAAAATGGCTGCAACTTGTGATCAAATGATAACCACTGCTGCCATTTTAATGTTTCTGTTTCGGTCAGCCTCCCATCTACCACTGCCACCCACAACAATCCTTAATCTCCATCACCACTCCAACACTCACCACCCTACAACCACCAAAACTGCACCGTTTTCTCCTTCTATTTATCTATTACGGCCAAGACTCAAACAACCTTCTTCTACACCAAAACCATCAGCTACTTCTTATTTCTGTTTCGCCACCACTCTACACCAACCGATCACCACCCACTTGTTAACTAGTTGTTATATATCTCTATATATATATATTTTTTTGCTTATGATACGTGACACCATCAACAAAACCATCCCACCCGTTCATTAATGAAACCCAAGTAACCACCTCCAATGATTTTTTATTTATCTGCTACAGACGGCTCGATTTCGGTTAATTACCAACACTCTACAACCACAACAAACCCTCTTGTTGTATACTATTGTTTCTACTTCAGATTGTCCGGAAACCATTAAACCACCACCACTACCATTTGCTGCTACTGCTCATCCTTTCTTGTTGCTACTGCAGCGAGAGGGTTAGGTTCGATAATGAAGATGGCGATGGGTGCTTCATTGTAGAAGATGATCAAGATACAATGATGGTATGACGATAACTGTGATGAATAAATGATTATGATATGTGATGTATTATCTTAGGTGATGCGAGATGATGAAATGAAACGCGAATGATGTTCGATGGTAATAGGTTATGAAGGTAAGTATGATGAAGATAAGTAACGATTGATAAAGAAGATGATTATTGAAATGTCCCGTTCTTATTGATTAAAAACGTTCCATATTAATTGATTTCGTTGCTAGTTTTTGACCTCTATATGAGACGTTTTTCAAAGACTGCATTCATTTTTAAAACAAACCATAACCTTTATTTCATCAATAAAGGTTTAAAAAGCTTTACGTAGATTATCAAATAATGATAATCTAAAATATCCTGTTTACACACGACCATTACATAATGGTTTACAATACAAATATGTTACAACAAAATAAGTTTCTTAAATGCAGTTTTTACACAATATCATACAAGCATGGACTCCAAATCTCGTCCTTATTTAAGTATGCGACAGCGGAAGCTCTTAATAATCACCTGAGAATAAACATGCTTAAAACGTCAACAAAAATGTTGGTGAGTTATAGGTTTAACCTATATATATCAAATCATAATAATAGACCACAAGATTTCATATTTCAATACACATCCCATACATAGAGATAAAAATCATTCATATGGTGAACACCTGGTAACCGACATTAACAAGATGCATATATAAGAATATCCCCATCATTCCGGGACACCCTTCGGATATGATATAAATTTCGAAGTACTAAAGCATCCGGTACTTTGAATGGGGTTTGTTAAGCCCAATAGATCTATCTTTAGGATTCGCGTCAATTAGGGTGTCTGTTCCCTAATTCTTAGATTACCAGACTTAATAAAAAGGGGCATATTTGATTTCGATAATTCAACCATAGAATGTAGTTTCACGTACTTGTGTCTATTTTGTAAATCATTTATAAAACCTGCATGTATTCTCATCCCAAAAATATTAGATTTTAAAAGTGGGACTATAACTCACTTTCACAGATTTTTACTTCGTCGGGAAGTAAGACTTGGCCACTGGTTGATTCACGAACCTATAACAATATATACATATATATCAAAGTATGTTCAAAATATATTTACAACACTTTTAATATATTTTGATGTTTTAAGTTTATTAAGTCAGCTGTCCTCGTTAGTAACCTACAACTAGTTGTCCACAGTTAGATGTACAGAAATAAATCAATAAATATTATCTTGAATCAATCCACGACCCAGTGTATACGTATCTCAGTATTGATCACAACTCAAACTATATATATTTTGGAATCAACCTCAACCCTGTATAGCTAACTCCAACATTCACATATAGAGTGTCTATGGTTGTTCCGAAATATATATAGATGTGTCGACATGATAGGTCGAAACATTGTATACGTGTCTATGGTATCTCAAGATTACATAATATATAATACAAGTTGATTAAGTTATGGTTGGAATAGATTTGTTACCAATTTTCACGTAGCTAAAATGAGAAAAATTATCCAATCTTGTTTTACCCATAACTTCTTCATTTTAAATCCGTTTTGAGTGAATCAAATTGCTATGGTTTCATATTGAACTCTATTTTATGAATCTAAACATAAAAAGTATAGGTTTATAGTCGGAAAAATAAGTTACAAGTCGTTTTTGTAAAGGTAGTCATTTCAGTCGAAAGAACGACGTCTAGATGACCATTTTAGAAAACATACTTCCACTTTGAGTTTAACCATAATTTTTGGATATAGTTTCATGTTCATAATAAAAATAATTTTCTCAGAATAATCACTTTTAAATCAAAGTTTATCATAGTTTTTAATTAACTAGCCCAAAACAGCCCGCGGTGTTACTACGACGGCGTAAATCCGGTTTTACGGTGTTTTTCGTGTTTCCAGGTTTTAAATCATTAAGTTAGCATATCATATAGATATAGAACATGTGTTTAGTTTATTTTAAAAGTCAAGTTAGAAGGATTAACTTTTGTTTGCGAACAAGTTTAGAATTAACTAAACTATGTTCTAGTGATTACAAGTTTAAACCTTCGAATAAGATAGCTTTATATGTATGAATCGAATGATGTTATGAACATCATTACTAACTTAAGTTCCTTGGATAAACCTACTAAAAAAGAGAAAAATGGATCTAGCTTCAACGGATCCTTGGATGGCTCGAAGTTCTTGAAGCAGAATCATGACACGAAAACAAGTTCAAGTAAGATCATCACTTGAAATAAGATTGTTATAGTTATAGAAATTGAACCAAAGTTTGAATATGATTATTACCTTGTATTAGAATGATAACCTACTATAAGAAACAAAGATTTCTTGAGGTTGGATGATCACCTTACAAGATTGGAAGTGAGCTAGCAAACTTGAAAGTATTCTTGATTTTATGTAACTAGAACTTGTAGAATTTATGAAGAACACTTAGAACTTGAAGATAGAACTTGAGAGAGATCAATTAGATGAAGAAAATGGAAGAATGAAAGTGTTTGTAGGTGTTTTTGGTCGTTGGTGTATGGATTAGATATAAAGGATATGTAATTTTGTTTTCATGTAAATAAGTCATGAATGATTACTCATATTTTTGTAATTTTATGAGATATTTCATGCTAGTTGCCAAATGATGGTTCCTACATGTGTTAGGTGACTCACATGGGCTGCTAAGAGCTGATCATTGGAGTGTATATACCAATAGTACATACATCTAAAAGCTGTGTATTGTACGAGTACGAATACGGGTGCATACGAGTTGAATTGTTGATGAAACTGAACGAGGATGTAATTGTAAGCATTTTTGTTAAGTAGAAGTATTTTGATAAGTGTATTGAAGTATTTCAAAAGTGTATAAATACATATTAAAACACTACATGTATATACATTTTAACTGAGTCGTTAAGTCATCATTAGTCGTTACATGTAAGTGTTGTTTTGAAACCTTTAGGTTAACGATCTTGTTAAATGTTGTTAACCCAATGTTTATAATATCAAATGAGATTTTAAATTATTATATTTTCATGATATTATCATGTATGAATATCTCTTAATATGATATATATACATTAAATGTCTTTACAACGATAATCGTTACATATATGTCTCGTTTAAAAATCATTAAGTTAGTAGTCTTGTTTTTACATATGTAGTTCATTGTTAATATACTTAATGATATGTTTACTTATCATAGTATCATGTTAACTATATATATATATCCATATATATGTCATCATATAGTTTTTACAAGTTTTAACGTTCGTGAATCACCGGTCAACTTGGGTGGTCAATTGTCTATATGAAACATATTTCAATTAATCAAGTCTTAACAAGTTTGATTGCTTAACATGTTGGAAACATTTAATCATGTAAATATCAATCTCAATTAATATATATAAACATGGAAAAGTTCGGGTCACTACAATTATGATGAATCACGTTTTTTTTTTTGTTAATCGATGATGATGTTGATAATATGATTAAAGAGACATGATGATGATTGATGATAAAAGATGAAGGAAAAATGAGAATACTGATTAGATAGTTTTAATCTAAAAATATAACAGAAAAATGAATGTGGTCGGAGGGTTTGGTGTGTTGGTGATATTCTAGAGGTCATGGGTTCAAACCCAGGCAACCACAACATTTTTTTATTTATCAGAAGAAGATGGACTGTGTCAAAAACTTGGGCCGGATATCCTATTTTCCTTGGGCCGAATTCTGTGGTATTATGGGCTGAGATAAATAGGACGCGATTATATATATATATAAATGGGTTATGATCTAATTCAGAAACACTGAAATGGCGTAATGGTTTGAGAGATTAGTGCATGAGCGGGAGGTCGTGAGTTCAAGCCCAGGCAGTGACATTTATTTGTTTTAAAAGCCTAGATACATTGAGGTAGTCTTTTTATTATTATTATTATTGTTATTATTGTTATTATTATTATTAAATAACTAGTATTAGAATAAGTATTATTATTTTTTAGTTATATTATTAAGATAATGATTATCATTAATATCGTTATTATTGTTAATATAAATCTTAATGACAAAATAATGATATTTGTACAAATATGAAAGTAGTATATAAAGTTTAAGATTATATTAAGACGATGATGGTATAATCTATTTTTTTTATCATTATTAACGTTGATATTATTTTATAAAAATTATTACTAGTATTAATATTGTTCGTTATTTTTAAAATGATTATTACAATTGTAGTTATTATTATCATTATAAAAATATTACAACCTTTACTTAATATTATTATTATTACAACTAAACTATTAACATAATTATCATTAGCAGTAAAATTATTAGTTTTATAATTATTATTATTATTAGTATTATATTTATTATCATTATTATTTTAAATAAGTAAAATATTATATAATTAATATATATATAAACTTGTTTGAATATTATTATATGTGTTAATATATATACATAAATGATATAGGTTCGTGAATCCGAGGTCAACCCTGCATTGTTCAATATAGTCATATGTATTTTTACTACAAAATACATTTGGTGAGTTTCATTTGCCTTTTTACCCTTTATATTTTTGGGCTGAGAATACATGCGCAATTTTTATAAATATTTTACAAAATAGACACAAGTAATTGAAACTACATTATATGGTTGAATTATCGAAATCGAATATGCCCCTTTTTATTAAGTCTGGTAATCTAAGAATTAGGGAACAGACACCCTAATTGACGCGAATCCTAAAGATAGATCTATCGGGCCCAACAAGCCCCATCCAAAGTACCGGATGCTTTAGTACTTCGAAATTTATATCATGTCTGAAGGAGGATCCAGGAATGATGGGGATATTCTTATATACATATTGTGAATATCGGTTACCAGGTGTTCAATCCATATGAATGATATTTTTGTCTCTATGCATGGGACGTATATTTATGAGAAATGGAAATATGAAATCTTGTGTTCTATTTAACTTATGAAATAATTATTTATGTTGAACTAATGAACTCACCAACCTTTTAGTTGACACTTGAAAGCATGTTTATTCTCAGGTATGCAATAAATCTTCCGATGTGCATTTTCACAATTTAAGGACATCACTTGGAGTCATTCATAGTATATTTCAAAAGACGTTGCATTCGAGTCGTCAAGTTCATCAAGATTATTATTAAGTTAATTATAGTTGGATATATTATGAAATGGTATGCATGTCGTCAACTTTCGTTGTAAAGAAAGATTGTCTTTTAAAATCGAATGCAATGTTTGTAAAATGTATCATATAGAGGTCAAGTACGTCGCGATGTAAACAACTGTTGTGAATCGTTTATAATCGATATGGACTTCATCTGGATGGATTCGGACGGGTCCTCACAGTTGGTATCAGAGCGGTGGTCTTAGCGAACCATGTCTGCATTAGTGTGTCTAACTGATAAGTCGTTAGAATGCATTAGTGAGTCTGGACTTCGACCGTGTCTGCATGTCAAAAGTTTTGCTTATCATTTTGTGTCAAAAATTACCTGCTTATCATTCTTAGAGAATCACTTGCTTATCATTCTTAGTCTAGAAACGTTTTACTGCATTGACTGCATGAATAGTGTATAGACAAAATTCATATCTTAGCGTATCTGCTACTTCATATCTTAGCGTATCTATTACTGTAAATATAGTTAGTAGTAAATATATAGATCGATACATCACCTTGAAATAATCAAGACATAGTATACACGTATTGTATAAGACTCAATCATGACCCACGATACCGCTATTGTCTTTGAAGTTATCTCGACGTATTGAGTATGAGGTGTCTTTCGATTTATCCGACATATTGTGTAACTCATGCCATTTTAGAATACATGTATAAAACAAGAAAAGTTAGCTAGGATATGGTTAGTAATGATTTTAATGAATTAATCCCGTAATCATTTTAGTCATTTTTAACCAATATTATTTTGAAAATAACTTCTTTATTACAAATCCGTTTTGAGTGAATCAAATTGCTATGGTTTCATAACGAACTATAATTTTTAGAACTAAACTGAAAAAGTAGTGGTTTATAGTCAGAGTTATAGGTAACAAGTCCATAATTGAAAAATGTAGTCATTTCCGTCGAAAGAAAGACATCTTGATGACCATTTTGAAAGACATACTTCTACTTTGTGTTTAACCATGATTTTTAGATATTTTATCATGTTCATATGAAATATCATTTTTCCAGAAGAACAACTTTTAAATCAAATATTATGATAGCTTTTAATTATCCAACCCAAACCAGCCCCCGGTTTTACTACGACGGCGTATGTCCGGTTTTACGGTGTTCTTCGTGTTTCCAAGTTTTAACTCATTAAGTTAGCATATCATATAGATATAAAATATGTGTTAAGTTGTTTTTAAAAGTCAAGTTAGAAGGATTAACTTTGTTTGCGAACAAGTTTAGAATTAATTAATCTATGTTCTAGTTTATAAACTCTTACATAGATAGCTATAATTATATGAATTGAACAAAGCTCTGAGTAAGGTTAATACCTTGAATTAAGAAGGGAAGTTACTGAATATTAAAATAGTTTCTTGGACTTGAAAGACTCCTTGAAAGGTTGCTTAAAGAATATCAAACTTGGAAGCAAAACTTGAACCAAATGAAAGTGTTCTTGATCACTTCTTATATGATGTTTATGGATTGTTTTTGTGACTAGTTTTTGTTGTGGATGATGAAGGTTTATTAGAACTTGAAGAGAGAATATTAGAGAGTATTTTTAGAGAGAAAGAATAAGAGAATACTTAAAAAAGAATTGAAAGTAGAATGGATGTAAATGTGTGTAAAAAATATACCATGTAAGGCCTTTATATACTACTTGTAATTTGTTGTTTTATGACAAATATCTAGAATAAGTTAAATAACATGAGGTCATGCATGACATAATACTCCACTAATACAGATTTTTATTAGTATATATGTCACACCCCCAAATAGGGCCTGGGGTATTTGTGACTAATTATATCAAATTACAGTTGTATAAACGAGAATGACTCTATATGAGACGTTATATTGAGTTTTGCAGTAGAAGATAAATATGTTACATTGTATTTAGAACATTAAATGTCTTTAATTGATATGATATGTAATGAAGACTCCAAGCAGAGCAAGCAATCATCATCAAAGCAGCAGATATACAGCGGAAGCAATACTTAAGTACCTGAGAATAAACATGCTTTAAAGTGTCAACACGAGGTTGAGTGAGTTCATAGGTTTATCATAAATAATGATTTCAGTAATAGTGTTAGACCACAAGATTTTTGTCCATAAGCTTGGTCTCGCAGGGACCAATTAGTAGATTACGCAAATCCAAAAGTTATTCATAAAGTTGGTCTCGCAGGGACCAAAAAGTAGATCTCGCAGATCCAAAAGTTATTTATAAGCTTGGTCTCACAGGAACCAATTAGTAGATCACGTAGATCTAAAAGTTGTTCATAAGCTTGGTCTCACATGGACCAATTAGTAGATCACTCAGATCCAAAAGTTATTCATAAGCTTGGTCTCGCAGGGACCAATTAGTAGATCACGTAGATCCAAAAGTTGTTCATAGTTTGCCCTAAAGACAAGTTGTGTTTATACTTGTCGGTTAGGGACTTAGTCGGACATAGCCGGGTATAGCATAGTTTAAAGTTGGTACTTGTGTCTAGCGTGTAAAACAGTTATAAAAGTTGTGCATGTATTCTCACCCCAAAAATGTAAAGAGTAAAAGGGAATCAAATAAACTCACGAAAAATCAGTTTTAGTATTTGTATTCATTTCATAAAAATAGTTATAAAAGTAGCACATGTATTCTCAGCTCAAAAATATAGATAAAAAGGGAACTATGAAAACTCACCTTAAATAGCAGTTGAAGTATTCCTTGAAAGGAATGAAATGAATGAAAATAAGTGACCGGGATCTCAACCTAGAGATAGAATGTACGATCAAATGTTGTCTAATAGACATAAGTATGGTAACTATGCCAATGATAATGGTTTTCTGAAAGAAATTCCATTTTCGAAAAGGTTACTATCTATGGAAAATTTCCACTTTTAGTAACTTTCCAATTATAGAAAGTTCGGGTTATAATCTTTAATAAGACATTGTACGACAATCTCAAATCACGTTACTATCATACAAGTCACTTGAATGATCAGTTGTTACCGGTTGGCCCAGGATCTCTTGACCAAAATCTATGTTTGGCATTCGAGATCCACAAGCGTCCCATAATGGTACCAAGGATCACCCTAGGACTTAAGTAGCGTTGAGGTTCATATATAGTGCACGTTATCTTGATTATAACCTTGGTGATAATAACGATAGTAATAATAATAATAATAATTGAAAATGGAAACATCACTCACGTATCAATATTGTGATTCAATATTGTAAGAAAAAGTACGCAGATGTAACGGACATTACAAATGCTAGGTTGGCCTCACAAATAATATCCATAACCTCCATAGCTATAACCCATACTTTCCTTAGCTCTATCCCGCTCATAAAACCCGTTTTGAAATGACCCGCTCATGACTTCGTCGTAGTATTTTATGTATAAATAATAATATGTTATAATTCAGTAGGCTTATAACTACCTTTAGTGGTTTGATTCTTGATTAAGAATACTAATAATGAAGTGTAAGAACAAAGATGATAATGGAGAGAAAGAAAGAAACACTTTGTAAGTGTGAGAAATGGTGCAAGTTTAATGCTTGCATTCATGAGTATTTATAGCCTAAAATTTTAATATAAAAATACATACTTTATGTACCAAAATTGACAATATGTATACTAGTTTATAATTTTATTTTTAGTCAACATAAGGATGTACTAGTTTATACTTTCCTTTTTTTTAATTTTTATTTATTTTTAGTCAACATAAGGATGTATTTGTTTAGGATTCTTTTTAGTCTAATTTTTATTATTATTATTACATTTACTACATGATAAGTATTATTTTCTTTTTTATAATTCATTACATTGAAATATATATATATATATATATATATATATATATATATATATATATATATATATATATATATATATATATATATATATATTCATTTCGAAATATATATTTGAAATATTTATTTAATATTTAGTTTTTTCAAAATCAATTATATTTTAAAGTTTATTTTAAAATCATTTAAATAATAGAAATTATTATAACACGTAACGTTTTTAATTAATATATATATATATTTACATAAAATTGTTCGTGAATCGTCGGAATCATATAAAAGTTAGGTTTAAATTTAGTCAAAAATTTCCGGGTTGTCATAATATATCAATAGTAAATACTTCTAGAAGCGTCGTATAATACGTGTATATAAACTGTATGAATACGAGTAGGATTTTTGAGAAAAATGAACGGAAATACGAGTATAGCTAACCTTTATATGTTTTTGTATATTATTAAGTGTATTTAATACTTTTAAAGTTATATTTATACTCATAATACATTGTATGTAAATACATTTTAACATAAGTTAATTACGTCGTTTAAATAGTAACATACATATTGTTCGAAAACTCTCTAAATTAGTAGTATGAAAATGTATATATAATACCTTATTAATATACTTAATTAGATATTTAATTATCATATTTTTAAAGTATCTATATATATATATATATATATATATATACACACACACACACACACATATATAATTAATACAAGTTATGACGTTCGTGAATCGTAGGAATAAAAGGGTGGTCAAATACTTATATAAAACTCTTTTCGGAGGTCCAAGACTTATTAAAATTTATTGCTTATCAAGTCAAAATTATTAAATCATGTAAATAGTATAATCAAGTAGTTGGAAAAAACCGGGTCATTACAGTACCTACCCGTTAAAGAAATTTCGTCCCGAAATTTAGAGTAGTACCTATTCAACGTATGATATCAGTAAAGAGATGTGGGTACTTCTGCTTCATCTGATCTTCTCATTCCCAAGTGAACTCGGGTCCTCTCTGAGCGTTGCATCGGACTCTAACAATCGGTATGTTGCTTTGCTTGAGTCGCTTGACTTCCCGGTCCATAATTTCGACGGGTTCTTCGATAAAATGTAACTTTTCATCAATTTGGACTTCTTCGAGTGGAATAGTGAGGTCTTCTTTTGCAAGGCATTTCTTCAAGTTTGAAACATGAAAGGCGTTATGTACCCCGGCGAGTTGTTGAGGTAACTCAAGTCGATAGGCCACCGGTCCAATGCGTTCGATGATTTTAAACGGCCCTACGTACCTTGGGTTAAGTTTATCCCTCTTACCAAAGCGTATCACACCTTTCCAAGGTGACACCTTTAACATAACCATGTCGCCAACCTGAAATTCCAATGACTTTCTTCGAACATCAGCGTAGCTCTTTTGATGACTTTGAGTGGTTCTCAATCTTTCCTTGATTTGCACAATCTTTTCGGTAGTCTCTTGTATGATCTCTGGACCAGTCAGTTGTCTGTCACCTACTTCATTCTAATAGATAGGGGATCTACACTTTCTTCCGTAAAGTGCTTCGAATGGTGCAGCATTAATACTCGTATGATAACTGTTGTTATACGAGAATTCTGTCAATGGTAAATATTTATCCCATCCGTTTCCAAAATCGATCACACATGCTCTAAGCATGTCTTCAAGAGTCTGAATGGTTCTTTCGCTTTGCCCATCGGTTTGAGGATGATATGCAGTACTCATATCCAGACGAGTTCCTAGAGCTTCATGTAGTGATTGCCAAAACCTTGACGTAAACCTACTGTCACGATCGGATATAATGGAGATAGGTACTCCATGTCTTGAAACAACTTCCTTCATGTATAATCGTACCAATTTCTCCATCTTATCCATTTTCTTCATAGGTAGGAAATGTGCAGATTTGGTGAGACGATCGACAATTATCCAAATGGTGTCGTAACCCCATGCAGTCTTTGGTAGCTTCGTGATGAAATCCATGGTAATACATTCTCATTTCCATTCTGAGATTTCTGGTTGTTGAAGCAACCCTGACGGTTTCTGGTGTTCCGCCTTAACTTTGGAGCAAGGTAAGCACTCCCCTATATATGTTGCAATATCCGCCTTTAAATTAGGCCAACAAAAATGTGCCTTAAGATCTTGATACATCTTTCCAGCTCCAGGATGTATCGAATATCTCGTCTTATGCGCCTCGTCCAAAACCAATTTTCTTGACCCTTTAAACCTTGGTACCCAAATGCATCCAGTGAAGTATCGGGTTCCGTCTTCCCGTGTAACAAGTTGTTTATCTAACCCTTTAAGCATCTCATTTCCAAAGTTTTCTTCAAAAAGAGCTCCTTGTTGAGCCTCCTTAATTTGGGTAGTGAGGTTCGTACGAATCTTCATATTCATTGCTCGTACTCGAATCGGCTCTCTTTCCTTCCTGCTTAAAGCATCTGCTACTACATTTGCTTTCCAGGGATGATAACGAATTTCATAATCATAGTCGTTTATTAGATCAACCCACCTTCGTTGCCTCATATTCAATTGTTTCTGATCAAATATGTGTTGAAGACTTTTGTGATCAGTGTACACCATACATTTGACCCCATATAAATAGTGTCTCCACATTTTCAATGCAAAAACAACCGCTCCTAACTCCAAATCATGTGTTGTATAATTCTGTTCATGAGTTTTCAACTGTCGAGAAGAGTAAGCAATAAAGTTTATTCATTGCATGAGGACACAACCAAAACCTTGTCGCGACGCGTCACAATAAATCACGAAGTCGTCGTTTCCTTCAGGTAATGATAAAATAGGCGCCAAAGTTAGTTTCTTTTTCAACAGCTGGAAGGCAGTTTCCTGCTCGGAGGTCCATTCATACTTCTTCCGTTTGTGTGTTAATGCGGTTAATGGTTTGGCTATTCGGGAAAAATCTTGAATAAACCTTCTATAATAACCAGCTAAACCCAAAAATTGGTGTATATGTGTCGGAGTCTTCAGGGTTTCCCATTTTTCAATGGCCTTGACCTTCGCAGGATCGACCTGAATTCCTTGACTGCTAACGATGTGACCAAGGAATTGTACCTCCTTTATCCAAAATGCGCACTTAGAAAATTTGGTGTATAACTGTTCTTTTCTTAACAGTTCCAGCACCAACCTTAAATGTTGCTCATGTTCTTGTTCATTTTTGGAATAAATAAGAATATCATCAATAAAAACGATAACAAACTTATCCAAATACGGACTGCATACCAGATTCATGAAGTCCATGAATACAGCGGGTACGTTTGTCAACCCGAACGGCATGACCAGAAATTCGTAGTGACTGTAGCGTGTTCTAAATGCGGTCTTCAGAATATCTTCTTCTTTTACTCGCAGCTGATGGTAACCCGATCTTAGGTCAATTTTGGATTAAACACGCGATCCTTGCAGCTGATCAAACAAGTCATCAATTCTCGGCAATGGGTACCGATTCTTGATAGTTAGCTTATTTAACTCGCGGTAGTCTATACACATTCGGAAGGATCCGTCTTTCTTCTTAACAAATAGGATCGGAGCTCCTCACGGTGAAGTACTCGGTTGAATAAATCCACGATCTAGTAATTCTTGCAACTACTTTGTAGTTCTTTCATTTTAGACGGTGCGAGTCTATACGGAGCACGAGCCACCGGTGCAGCTTCTGGTACTAGATCTATTTGAAATTCTACAGATCTATGCGGAGGTAATCCCGGTAATTCTTCCGGAAACACTTCGGGGAATTCTCTTGCCACAGGCACATCGTCGATGCTCTTCTCTTTCTCCTCTATTTTGACTTTATTAACATGTGCTAAGATAGCATAGCACCCTTTCTTCAAGCACTTTTGGGCTTTCAAGCAGCTAATGAGTTTTAGCTTTGAGTTACCCTTCTCCCCATAAATCATTACTGACGTTTTATCCTTATGAGGAATGCGAATTGCCTTCTTGGCACACACAAATTTAGCTCCTATTTTAGACATCCAGTCCATGCCGACTATTACATCAAAACTTCCTAATTCTACGGGTATCAAATCAATTTTAAATGTTTCTCCGGCTAAATTTATTTTACAATCACGACAAATTTTATCAGCTTTAATTAGTTTACCATTAGCTAACTCAATCATGTACTTAGCATCTAGAGGTAATGATGAACAATTCAATTTAGCGTAAAAGTCTCTACACATGTAACTTCTATCAGCACCAGTATCAAATATAATAGATGTTGATAAGTCATTAATGGTAAACGTACCCGTAACAAGCTCCGGGTCTTCACACGCCTCTCTAGCATTAATATTAAACGCTCTTCCACGTGCAGGTTCATTGTTCTTCTCTGTATTCGGGCACTGGCTCTTAATATGACCCTGCTTCCCACACCCATAACAAGTAACAGTGGTCAGGGCAGTTCTATTCGCATTGGTGGCAGGAGTCTTTGTGCCATTTTTATTTATAACGGGAACCCTACAATCTTTAGCAAGATGACCCCTTCAATTACATTTGTTGCACACACATTGCAAAAACCAGTGTGATGTTTGTGGCATCTGTTACATAAGGGATTTCATCCTTTGTAACCTGAACTTGAACCATAACCCGCACCTTGTGTAGTTTCCTGTTTCTTAAGAGATTGTTGTTGGTGACCTCGATCACGGTTTCCATCCCACTTTCTTTTGTTATCCGATACCTTGGCATTGGTATTTGATGCGTTCTTATCCAGGATGATCTGATCCATTAGCTCGTTTTCCATGGTGATAGCTTCATGAATTGTCTTGGGTTTGGATGGTGTAACATTGGCCTTGATATTTTTTGGTAGACCATCTTTGTACAATTCAATCTTTCGCTCTTCTGTTGGTACCAATTCAGGACATAATAAGGCTAATTTCATGAATCGCCTGTTATAGTTGGTAAGTTCCGTGTCGACAACTTTCAGATTTCGTAACTCGGCTTCCATCTTCCTAACCTCATTCCTTGGGCAGTATTCGTTGATTAGCATATTTTTCAACTCCTTCCAAGGAGTATCATATGCTTCATTACCCCCTACAGCTTTTACATAGTTTTTCCACCATGTAAGTGCACCATCTTGTAATGTGCATGAAGCATACTTTGTCTTATCCCCTTTCGCACAAACAGTAATTTTAAATACGGACTCGAGCTTTTCGAACCATCGGGTTAAACAGATTGGTCCTTCTGTTTCGTTGAATGATGAAGGTTTGCAACCTTGAAATGCTTTATATGAGCATCCAACACGAGGGTTTGTGTTGTTTGCTACTGCTCCTGTTGCTTCGATCCAAAGCATTCAGTCTTTTACGCGTTGGTTGATAAGCTCCTCAATTTCTTGTTCCATCATTCGATTCAATCGAACCATGTTTCTTCAATAAACATATAAAATGATTAATCACATAGAATATTATAGATGTAGCGAGTAATTAATGGTACATCGTGGCATATTAATAATATGAACCAATTATTATAAAAGCCTTTTCTTCTTATTAGCACTTTATAATTATATCCAGGGTAGTATCTACCCGTTAAAGTTCATACTTAATAGCTTAGTACAAAAATTAACTACTACAATCTAGATAATATTCTATTATGAAAAATTTAAAGTAAAATCATATAATCATTTCACGCTTATTCATGATATAGCAATACAATACCAGTATTTCACATAGGTTTATTTTACATAATACATATGTAGGATAAAATAAAGCACACTACATAATATTATACATGGCATGAAATGTTATCATAGAGGGAGGTGATTCAAAAACGACGAGGCTTTTTAGTTGTTGGTGAATCAATTTGTTTAGGTGGAATGAGGGATAGACGCACGGTGTATTTTTTTGTTGGTCGGGGGTTGGAGGTACTTGGTATTTCGGTGGGATTATCAGGGAGATTTATACGGTAAGGGTGGTTTGGTGGTAAAAGGTGTCGGTTTTCAATCCCTACTACAATAGGAAGTTTAACACCGGATCTTCTTGTTGCATTAATCCATTCCTGTTTGGAGATTTCTTTGATTTCATCTTCGGAGTTATTCCTTGACTCTTCTTTTGGATTTTTTGGATTGGTGATTATAGGTTTCTTTCCGTTATTAAATTCAGCCTCGGTAAATTCTTTTACTTCGTTCTCCTCAGGTTCCTCTTCCGGTTCCTCTGGAAATTGTGAATCTTCCCAAAATGCATCCGACTCCAGGTCATCATCTTCATCAGTTATATAGATGATCGATACATCTTTCTTCGGGTCATCGTCGTTATCAGATAAGTCGATGATTGGTACTTTTGCTGGAGATTCATCTTCGGAGTCGCTGAATGTGATAATGAGATTGGTGCTAGAAGTAGACATCTATCACACATTAACTACCACATTAGTAATATACCACATAATATTTACATGTTATAATATTCAATTTCCGAACAAAAATGATAAGCAATGGTTTTAAAAAACAAGTTCGGTCAAAGTCCAAACTCACTAATGCATCCTAACAAATACCGATCTGACACACTAATGCAATTTCTGGTTTGCTAAGACCTCTGCTCTGATACCAACTGAAACGACCCGTCCATATTACTATAAAAGTAGTACATTATTCATTGGTCCCATAACGAGGTATTTGACCTCTATATGATACGTTTTAGAAAATATTGCATTCATTTTATAAAAAGCACACCATTATTGGACATAATGCATGTTTTAAACAAGTGGGCGATTATTTAAGAAATAATCCCCATAATACATCGATTTCCAAATACTACACACGTGACATAACAGTCAAATATAATACATGATAAAGGTTTTATTGAATGCAACACTTCATTTAAACAAAAACATGAGACTCCATGCACAGTTTGCTCAGATAATGCAACAACGGAAGACTTTCTTACAGACCTGAGAATAAACATGCTTAAACAGTCAACACAAAGGTAGGTGAGATATATAGGTTTAAAGCTAGCATTGATATAAATATAGACCACAAGATTTCATAGTTACAAACATTTCAATAAAGATTTTCTATAAGTTGTTGAGCGCTTCGGTAACCATACTTAACCATTAATGTGGCATATTCCCTTTATTATGAAATCACCCTACACTGTACCAAGAGTATTAAAAATGAAGTACTATGCAACCGTTTACGATACTAGAGCGACTATCCCGGTTGGGGTTGTCAAACCCGATAGATCTATCAATAGTATTCGCTCTTACATGTTCTTACAACATGTAAATATTATTTATCAAGCTATTAAGGAAGATATGCAAGGTGGTACATCTCAACGTCGAATATATTTTAAGTACTTGTGTCTATGGCGTAAAACATAAAATGCATGTATTCTCATCCCAAAATATTTTTAGAGTTTAAAAATGAGACTATATACTCACGATAGTAAAAGTATATTAATAATAAGTTTTCAACTTATTAAAAATATGGCCGTCGTCCTTGGATTCACGAACCTATAACAATAATAATGATTCAGATAATAATACATGTGAACAAAATTAATATAGCAAGTTCATATCATATCTTCAATCACATGTGATTGTTTAAGTTCATACTTTCAATCACGTGTGATTGTTTATGTTTATATTTTCAATCACGTGTGATTGTTTAAGTTTATATTTTCAATCACGTGTGATTGTTTAAGTTGTCAAGTTAGCAGTTCAACGTTAGTAGTCCAAAATTAGTAGTCCACAGTTAGTAGTCCATAGTTAGTAGTAAATATATAGGTCGATACATCACCTTGAAATAATCAAGACATAGTATACACGTATTGTATAAGACTCAATCATGACCCACGATACCGCTATTGTCTTTGAAGTTATCTCGACGTATTGAGTATGTGGTGTCTTTCGATTTATCCGACGTATTGTGTAACTCATGCCATGTTAGAATGCATGTATAAAACAAGAAAAGTTAGCCAGGATATGGTTAGTTTAGATTTTAATGAATTAATCACGTAATCATTTTAGTCATTTTTAACCAATATTGTTTTGCCCATAACTTTTTTTTATTACAAATCCGTTTTGAGTGAATCAAATTGCTATGGTTTCGTAACGAACTCTAATTTTTAGAACTAAACTGAAAAAGTTGTGGTTTATAGTCAGAGTTACAGGTTACAAGTCCATAATTAAAAAAAGTAGTCATTTCTGTCGAAAGAACGGCATCTTGATGACCATTTTGAAAGACATACTTCTACTTTGTGTTTAACCATGATTTTTGGATATTTTATCATGCTCATATGAAATACCATTTTTTCAGAAGAACAACTTTTAAATCAAAGATTATGATAGTTTTTAATTATCCAACCCAAACCAGCCCCCGGTTTTACTATGACGGCGTATGTCCAGTTTTACGGTGTTCTTCGTGTTCCAAGTTTTAACTCATTAAGTTAGCATATCATATAAATATAAAACATGTTTTAATTTGTTTTTAAAAGTCAAGTTAGAAGGATTAACTTTGTTATCGAACAAGTTTAGAATTAACTAAACTATGTTCTAGTTTATAAACTCTTATATAGATAGCTATAATTATATACATTGAACAAAGCTCTGAGTAAGGTTAATACCTTGAATTAAGAAGGGAAGTTTCTGAATATTAAAAGAGTTTCTTGGACTTGAAAGACTCCTTGAAAGGTTTCTTAAAGAATATCAAACTTGGAAGCAAAACTTGAACCAAATGAAAGTGTTCTTGATCACTTCTTATATGATGTTTATGGATTTTTTTTTGTAACTAGTTTTTGTTATGGATGATGAAGGTTTATTAGAACTTGAAGAGAGGATATTAGAGAGTGTTTTTAGAGAGAAAGAATAAGAGAATACTTGAAAGTAGAATGGATGTAAATGTGTGTAAAAAAATATACCATTTAAGGCCTTTATATACTACTTGTAATTTGTTGTTTTATGACAAATATCTAGAATAAGTTAAATAACATGAGGTCATGCATGACATAATACTCCACTAATACAGATTTTTATTATTATATATCAATAGTAAATACTTCTAGAAGCTTCGTATAATACGTGTATATAAACTGTATGAATACGAGTAGAATTTTTGAGAAAAATGAACGAAAATACGAGTATAGCTATCCTTTATATGTGTTTGTATATTATTAAGTGTATTTAATACTTTTAAGGTTGTATTTGTACTCATAATACATTGTATGTAAATACATTTTAACATAAGTTAATTACGTCGTTTAAATAGTAACATATATATTGTTCTTAAACTCTCTAAATTAGTAGTATGAAAATATATATATAATACCTTGTTAATATACTTAATGAGATATTTAATTATCATATTTTTAAATATATATATATATATATATATATATATACACACACACACACACATATATAATTAATACAAGTTATGACGTTCGTGAATCGTAGGAATAAAAGGGTGGTCAAATGCTTATATAAAACTCTTTTCGGAGGTTCAAGACTTATTAAAACTCATTGCTTATCAAGTCAAAATTATTAAATCATGTAAATAGTATAATCAAGTAGTCAGAAAAATCCGGATCATTACAGATCCCGTGCGATTTCACTCTTCGTTAACCATGATTACGATTTGAGGTGCGTGTGGCGAGTGTTGTTCACTCTTCGTCAGCCACTTTTGCATGTGAGTTATGTGGTGAGCATTGTACACTCTTTGTCGACCACTTTTCCTTGTGTGTATGCGTGGTAGCGCCATTCGGGAGGCGTTTTGTTTGACCACGTGGGTGTGCGAGTAGAGTCAAGGTTGTTGACTAGATTTGGTATTAGAGTAACCGTGCTAATGGTTATGACGAAGTTGGAAAGGGTATAAGTCTCGGTGTTCCCGAGCATCTCCTTAGTGTTGAGTTGAAGGGTAAATAGGCTAGCTATGCGGCCTAGGTGGATTGTGACTAGGTGATCTCGCTAGAACGTTGTGGGCGTTGAGCCGTAAAGTTCGTTAGATTTGTGCAACTTTGAGTAGTCAGGTGACGTGTGACACCGAGAGTAGACACCGGGAATGTCAAGTGCTGAGTCTCGGTAGTAATAGTGGGGGAATTACATAACACTGTGTCAGGTGCCTCCTTATACCTGCTAGTGTAATGTTTGACTCTGATGGTATGATTACTTTGAAATTTGGGTACCGGTGAGAGACCCGATGGTACAACTGTGGTTTATTGTGGTGTTTTAGCGGCGTTAACGTTTGATCGATTTGAAAAAAATCGAGGTTCGAGTACCTTGTTGTGAGTCTGCGAAGAATTGTTTAGTATGACCAACGTCGAGACCGGTCATGTGTGTTGTGGAATGTCAAAATTCCACGAGATGTTATCATCTTGGCGGTGATAGTGTGGGGTCAAAACCCTAAGTGGGGTAGTATGTACCCGGAGGATACGGAGTTGCCTCAGTTTGGTAGGCGTGTTTGAGCGGTTTGTTGGAATTCGTCCCGTTTGGTGAGCGAACTCGGGACGTAGAGTGTTAATTTTGTCTGTCTCATATAGAGATATGTTACAGTAGAACGCGTTCGAAAGCGAGTTCTCTAGAGTATAGAGGACTTGTACGTGTGGACGGTGACAAGATCATCCTTGATGGACAGTTAAAGTAAAGGTTCACTTGGAAAGATGGACGAGTGGTGAACTGAAAAAAAAAGATTGTTTGTCGATTGGAGTTACCGAAGAGCGTATGGGGAATTCCATCACCGTATGTGTGGTCCGGATGACCCGAATAGATTTTCGGTTGGCGATGATACTCTAAGTCGTAAGTTAGAGTGTGCCACGGAATCGTGAAGGAATTGTTGTGTTGTTTAAACATTGCGTATTAAAGAAGTGAGACCGATATGATGCAATGGCGGCATCGAAAGGTCCCGAGTTATGTGAGAACTGTAGCGACCCGACCAAATCGTCATTGACGGCGTCGTCTACTTAGGTCCCGTTACGTGGTCATAAGTCTTTAAAACAACGTTTGACCAAAAGATATGTCGCCTTCATTTCAAAATAAAGATTGTTTCAAAGTTTACAAGAATTGTTCAACCAATAGTTAAGTTACAACGTTATAATACGAATGAAATCTAGGCGACACGGTTTAAGTAAAGTCAAAAGACGCTCCATGAAATGCACGTATACTCGACATCCAATGCAAGTATCAAATAATGAGCGGAAGCATGTATCATGTATCGTTCAAGGACCTGAGAAAAACATAGAAATCTGTCAACGAAAACGTTGGTGAAATCATAGGTTTAAGTAAGTAAGTACAAGTGAACCACAAGATTTGCATCAATGAAATAATAGTAATACATTCCAAAAGTTTGTTTCACGAGCACCCAATTATCAATGCTTAACATTTCCTTCCATTGAACCCCATCACTTAGTGCTAGAACATACACTGTTTCTCGAAAATATATTTCATTCGTAAACGGTAGCGAACCGTTTGAATGAGGGTTTGTCAAACCCATATGGATCCATACAACATAAGTTCTCGCTTACACCCGGCAAGTGTAACTAATGATAATCGAATTGAGGATTTTGTTCTAAACTCGTATGTAGAATGTTTGTTTTCCTGTACTTGTGTTCACTTAGTAGAAGAAATGTTTATGTTTTCTCATCCCAAATGTAAGTTCAAAAAGAGTAAAAGTGGGACTATGATCTCACCTTGTATGCACGAACCAAAAAGTACTTCGACAAGTAAACGTGCAGTAACAATGCTAGTCTTGACCTAAACAAATAGGTTGTATCAATAACGAAAGTCACGAGGGGTCAAAGATGTTCAATTAGTCCTATGGCTCGTTACGACTCAATAATGTAGCATGTGAGTCAAGTTGTCATGTTTCATGCAAGGTACAAGTATAAAAACATGTTAGAACGATTGCACAATTATTTGGTTAAGTTTGATTAAAAGTCAACTTGGTCGGGTCAAAGTCAACGGAAAAGTCAACTGGGTCGGGTTGGATATCCGACAATTTTTCTAAGTTATATAATCATATATGAGCATGTTGGTCAAGTTTCATGTTAATCGGAGGTCCGTAGCACAGCAAACATTTTCATGTCAAATGACCAAGTGAACAGCCAGTTTTAGCACAATGGGACGGCGTCCCAATTTGCTAGACGGCGTCCAGGATTTAAGGGTGGGACGGCGTCCCTATTAGCTAGACGGCGTCCCATATTTAAGGGTGGGACGGCGTCCCAATATTTTGGACGGCGTCCCAATTCGTTTTCTGGTCCTGTTTGCTGAAACTCTAAGTGCACGAACCAAAACACAAACTAACACAATTTACAATCCGCAAACAACCAAAATATGTACCTTATATCATCGGAAAGGTAATTTGACAAGGAATACAACCAAGCACATATCATCAATCAACTTTCGCATACAACAACCAAAAACCGCATTTAGTGACCCTCATTCAATGCATATAAGTCATAAATGCTATTTAATGATTCGGTAACCAAAAGACATGAACAATATGCCGTTTCGAAGGTAATTAAGCATACAACACAACTTAACACTTATAATTAACACTTCATGTCATTTAATGCATCAAAATCCATTCCTAGTTCATGAAACCCTAACCAAAAGTTACCAAATTTCATAATCAAGTTTAAGAGGTTTCTTTGATCAATCTTTACATCATAATGAAGCTAGTAACACTAGGAACAAGATTAAAACATGAAGTCTTAGCATCTAACAACACATGAACACTTAAAACTCAAGATTAAGCATGTTAACTTTCCATATGAACTAGTTACTCCAAAATATCAAAAACGAGCATACAAAGCACATAAACAAACTAGACTTGAGCCATAGATACTAATTAACAAACTTATAACTTAAAAATCTCAAGAACACAAAGATTAGTGATTTTAGAAAGTTACCCAAAATTGATGAAACCGGTATGAAATCGAAGAGGAGATCACGAGGAGTTCAAATATGTATTTTATTTGGCAAGAAGATCACTAGCTCGGTTTTGGATGATGAATCTTTGTTCTTGAAGTTGAGAGGAAAAGTTGAAGTATTAAGAAATTGGAAGAGATGAATGAATGGATAGAATGAGAGTTTGACTCTTTGACCTAGTCACAAGTTTCAACATTTGGCAAGATTGGTCCCTCAACTTAAATCGGGTGCGGGAATTACCTAACGAGATAATTCAAACGCATATTAACGAGATGTGTTATAAACATCTAACGGAACTTAAATAGTTAAACGGAAAAGTAAATGGAAAAAGGCGGGATGTTACATTACCTACACCTTAAAAGAAATTTCGTCCCGAAATTTAAGTAGGCGTAGTAGTCGTTGTTTCTTCCTCGAGATCTTGCGTTTCCGAATTCACGAATAGATGAGGATACTTCCTTTGCATTTGATCTTGTCTTTCCCAAGTAAACTCGGGTCCCCTTTTGGCGTTCCAACGGACTTTAACAATCGGGATTCGGCTTTGTTTCAATGTCTTGACGGAGGTGTCCACAATTTCAACCGGTTCCTCCACGAAATGAAGTTTGTCATCAATGGTAAGCTCCTCGAGAGGAATGACGATATCGGGTTCGGCAAGACACTTTTTCAAGTTGGATACATGGAAAGTAGGATGAACGGAGTTCAATTGAGGCGGAAGATCTAAACGATAAGCAACGGTTCCAATACGCTCCAAGATTTCGAAAGGACCAATATACCGCGGATTTAGCTTCCCGCGTTTCCCAAAACGGATTACACCCTTCCAAGGTGCGACTTTTAACATGACGCGGTCACCGACTTGAAATTCAAGGTCGTTGCGTCTTTTGTCGGTATAGCACTTTTGACGACTCCGGGCCGTCCTAAGCCTATCTCGGATTTGAACGATTTTCTCGGTGGTTTCGTGAATGAGTTCGGGTCCGGTGATTTGCACGTCGCCTACCTCGGCCCAACAAAGAGGTGAACGACATTTGCGGCCATATAGCGCTTCAAAAGGTGCGGCTTTAATACTCGCGTGATAACTATTGTTGTAAGAGAACTCGGCGAGAGGTAAGTGCTTGTCCCAAGCTTTTCCGAAATCAACCACGCAAGCTCGTAACATGTCCTCTAAGGTTTGAATTGTGCGTTCGCTTTGTCCATCGGTCTGAGGATGATATGCGGTGCTCATGTCTAAACGCGTTCCCAACGCTTCTTGCAATGTACGCCAAAATCTAGAAACGAAACGGCCATCTCGGTCGGAGATAATCGATAAAGGTACACCGTGTCGGGCTACGATCTCCTTAATGTAAAGTTGTGCAAGTTTCTCCATTTTGTCCGTTTCTTTCATGGCAAGGAAGTGTGCGGATTTGGTGAGACGGTCAACAATAACCCAAATGGTATCATAACCGCCCGTCGTTTTTGGTAGCTTGGTGATAAAATCCATCGTTATCCTTTCCCACTTCCATTGCGGGATCTCGGGTTGTTGAAGTAGTCCGGACGGTCTTTGGTGTTCGGCTTTGACTTTGGAACATGTCAAACACTTGGAAACATAAGTAGCTACGTCTCTTCTGATGTTCGGCCACCAATATAGTTGTTTAAGGTCGTGGTACATCTTATTGGCACCGGGGTGAATCGAGTATCGTGACTTATGGGCTTCATCTAAAATAAGGCTTCGTAGATCCCCATAACTAGGCACCCAAATTCTTCCGGCGAAATGTCGGAGTCCGGTTTCTTTAACTTCGAATCGAGAGGTGAGGACGTTCAAGTGTTCGAGAGAGATGTTTTCATCCTTGAGAGCCTCATCTTGGGCTACCCGAATTTGGCTATTAAGGTTGGTGTGAATGGTGATGTTTAAAGCTCGGACACGGAGAGGCACCGCTCTTTCTTTTCGACTTAAGGCATCGGCTACTACATTTGCCTTCCCGGGATGGTAACGAAGCTCGCAATCGTAATCGTTTAAGGTTTCAATCCACCTTCGTTGTCTCATGTTTAGTTGCTTTTGATCGAAAATGTGTTGAAGGCTTTTGTGATCGGTGAAGATAGTACTCTTGGTTCCATAAAGATAGTGTCTCCACATTTTAAGTGCAAAGACAACGGCTCCGAGTTCGAGATCATGTGTCGTATAGTTTCGTTCATGAATTTTGAGTTGCCGAGAAGCATAAGCAATGACTTTCGTTCGTTGCATCAATACACACCCAAAACCATGTTTTGAGGCATCGCAATATACAACAAAGTCATCATTGCCTTCGGGAAGTGACAAGATAGGAGCGGTGGTTAGCTTCGTTTTCAAGATTTGGAATGCGGATTCATGTTCGGTCGCCCAAATGAATTTCTTTCCCTTGTGAGTCAATGCGGTTAGAGGACGTGCAACCAAAGAGAAATTTTCGATGAATCTACGATAGTACCCGGCGAGACCCAAAAATTGACGAATGTGAGTAGGAGTAGTAGGAGTCTCCCATTTGCTAATGGCTTCGATTTTCGTTGGATCGACTTTAATACCTTGGTCACTTACAACATGACCAAGAAATTGAACTTCCTTTAACCAAAATTCACACTTGGAGAATTTGGCATAGAGTTGTTCTTGTCTTAAAAGTTCAAGCACAAGTCGGAGATGTTGTTCGTGCTCTTCTTCATTTTTAGAATAGATCAATATGTCATCGATGAACACAATAACGAATTTATCGAGATACGGTTTGCACACGCGGTTCATAAGATCCATGAACACCGCCGGTGCGTTAGTGAGACCAAATGGCATGACAAGGAATTCATAACTACCATAACGAGTTCGGAAAGCGGTTTTGGAGACATCTTCCCCCTTAACCCTCAATTGATGATAACCCGAGCGGAGATCGATTTTCGAATATACACAAGACCCTTGTAGTTGATCAAAGAGGTCATCGATGCGAGGAAGAGGATATCGGTTCTTAACCGTCAATTTATTTAGTTCACGATAATCAATGCACATTCGTAGGGATCCGTCTTTCTTTTTAACAAACAAAATCGGAGCGCCCCAAGGTGAATGGCTAGGTTGGATAAAACCACGATCAAGTAGTTCTTGGATTTGACTTTGCAATTCTTGCATTTCGGATGGAGCGAGTCTATATGGTGCACGTGCTACGGGTGCGGCTCCCGGAATAAGATCGATTTGGAATTCAACCGGTCGATGAGGCGGAAGACCCGGCAATTCGTCGGGAAATACATCGGAATAGTCACTAACAATTGGCACATCATCGATGTGCTTCTCATCGGACTCGACTTTCTTAACGTGAGCAAGGATCGCAAAACAACCCTTACGGAGTAGTTTTCTAACTTTAATACACGAAACGAGGTTGAGTCCGGTGCAACTCTTATCGCCATAAACAATCAAAGGTTCACCATTCTCGATAGGAATTCGGATTGCGTTAAGATCACAAAGAATGTGGGATTTCGTTTTGACTAACCAATTCATACCGATTATTACATCAAAGCTTCCTAGTTCCATGGGTATCAAGTCAATTTCAAATTCCTTACCCAAAATGTTTAACGTACACCCCCGGTAATATGTGTTGGCACTTAATAGTTTCCCGTTAGCCACTTCAATGGTATAAGTGGTATCTAATGGAAGAGGTGGAGTGCTAAAAGAATGAGTCAAAGTCTTGGATACAAAGCATTTATCGGCACCCGAATCGAATAAACAGGAGACATAAGAATTGTTGAGAAGAAACGTACCCGTGACTAGTTCAGTGTCATCCCGGGCTTCCTCGGTGTTGATGTTGAAAGCTCGGCCGCGCGTATTGGTGTTATCTTTCCTTTTCGGGCATGCATTTCTATAATGACCCGTTTGACCACATTCGTAACAAGTGCCCGTCTTTGGTGCATTGGGCCACTTTCGAGCAATGGGAGTGGCACTTTTACAATCGTTGGCCTTATGACCAACTCCTTGGCACCGGTGGCAAATTATCTTACTACATTCGCCAAAGTGATGTTTGTTGCATTTGTTGCAAAGAGGTAGGTTCCCGGCATAACCCTTCTTGCCGTCGGAAGTGAAAGATTTCTTGGCAAAGTTGTTGTTGCTTGATTGGGAGGGTTCCCACTTTCTTTTGTTGCCGCCCGATTTATCCTCGGCCTTAGGTGCCGGAACTACGATTTCGTCAACCGTTTCAATTAGTTGGCGAGCCATGTTCATAGCGGCTTGATGAGTAGTGGGTTTGGATGACATCACCCCTTGTTTGATGCTTTTTGGAAGACCGAGCATGTAGAGCTCAATCCTTTGAGATTCGGGGTTAACAAGATTAGGACACATCAAGGATAGTTCGGCGAAGCGTTGATTATAAGCTTTAAGATCGTTTCCGACCGCTTTCAAAGCTCTTAGTTCTTCCTCAAGCTTTCGAGTTTCTTCGCGCGGAAAATATTCAACAATCATCTTTTCCTTTAGATCGGCCCAAGAGAGGGCATGAGCCTCATCGGTACCCACCGATTGAACATAGGTGTTCCACCATGTTAGAGCAATTCCGGAGAAAGTGTGAGTGGAGTATTTGACCTTGTCTTGGTCCCGACAACCGCTTATGCTAAAGACGGCTTCCGTTTGCTCAAACCATCGGGTGAGCACGACCGGTCCCCCGGTTCCATCAAAAGTGTGAGGTTTGCACCCCATGAAAGCTTTATAGGAGCATCCCTCGTTTGAGTTTCCGGCTCCATTGTTGTTGTTATTGTTGTTGTTGTTGTTGTGGTTGTTATTATTATTGTTGTTGGATGAGTGACCGGCCATGGCCGCATCTACGGCGGTTGCTATCATCCGTTCGAGAGCTTGTTCGGGAGTTTCATTGCGGCGTACACGACGAGGAGCCATTGTTCCTTCAAGACACAAGAATATCATTGATTAGTATTCTCAATAATACTAACCGTGATATAGAATAAAGATAAAGAGAAGTTTTTCCTCGACTCGCCTTAAATTCTTTATGTCATAATGTCGGAACGTTCATATGAGTCACCGTAATATAATCCCGGAAATTATATTACCCTGATTCATATGTGCATTCGACATCATTTCATATAGTCAAGGTGGCGTGTCAATCAAATTAAACAACGTGAGATTAAGATGAACTAAGAGTAGGTATGAGTAGAAGCGTTTGAGTATAAATGCACAAGTAGTCAAGTAATTCCTACTTCAAGTCTATATGCCGGTTGTAGTCTAGACTCACCAATGTACCCTATGACTCGGGGTCGACACCAATGAACTCTAAATCCCTACAACCAACGCTCTGATACCATCTGTAGCGACCCGACCAAATCGTCATTGACGGCGTCGTCTACTTAGGTCCCGTTACGTGGTCATAAGTCTTTAAAACAACGTTTGACCAAAAGATATGTCGCCTTCATTTCAAAATAAAGATTGTTTCAAAGTTTACAAGAATTGTTCAACCAATAGTTAAGTTACAACGTTATAATACGAATGAAATCTAGGCGACACGGTTTAAGTAAAGTCAAAAGACGCTCCATGAAATGCACGTATACTCGACATCCAATGCAAGTATCAAATAATGAGCGGAAGCATGTATCATGTATCGTTCAAGGACCTGAGAAAAACATAGAAATCTGTCAACGAAAACGTTGGTGAAATCATAGGTTTAAGTAAGTAAGTACAAGTGAACCACAAGATTTGCATCAATGAAATAATAGTAATACATTCCAAAAGTTTGTTTCACGAGCACCCAATTATCAATGCTTAACATTTCCTTCCATTGAACCCCATCACTTAGTGCTAGAACATACACTGTTTCTCGAAAATATATTTCATTCGTAAACGGTAGCGAACCGTTTGAATGAGGGTTTGTCAAACCCATATGGATCCATACAACATAAGTTCTCGCTTACACCCGGCAAGTGTAACTAATGATAATCGAATTGAGGATTTTGTTCTAAACTCGTATGTAGAATGTTTGTTTTCCTGTACTTGTGTTCACTTAGTAGAAGAAATGTTTATGTTTTCTCATCCCAAATGTAAGTTCAAAAAGAGTAAAAGTGGGACTATGATCTCACCTTGTATGCACGAACCAAAAAGTACTTCGACAAGTAAACGTGCAGTAACAATGCTAGTCTTGACCTAAACAAATAGGTTGTATCAATAACGAAAGTCACGAGGGGTCAAAGATGTTCAATTAGTCATATGGCTCGTTACGACTCAATAATGTAGCATGTGAGTCAAGTTGTCATGTTTCATGCAAGGTACAAGTATAAAAACATGTTAGAACGATTGCACAATTATTTGGTTAAGTTTGATTAAAAGTCAACTTGGTCGGGTCAAAGTCAACGGAAAAGTCAACTGGGTCGGGTTGGATATCCGACAATTTTTCTAAGTTATATAATCATATATGAGCATGTTGGCCAAGTTTCATGTTAATCGGAGGTCCGTAGCACAGCAAACATTTTCATGTCAAATGACCAAGTGAACAGCCAGTTTTAGCACAATGGGACGGCGTCCCAATTTGCTAGACGGCGTCCAGGATTTAAGGGTGGGACGGCGTCCCTATTAGCTAGACGGCGTCCCATATTTAAGGGTGGGACGGCGTCCCAATATTTTGGACGGCGTCCCAATTCGTTTTCTGGTCCTGTTTGCTGAAACTCTAAGTGCACGAACCAAAACACAAACTAACACAATTTACAATCCGCAAACAACCAAAATATGTACCTTATATCATCGGAAAGGTAATTTGACAAGGAATACAACCAAGCACATATCATCAATCAACTTTCGCATACAACAACCAAAAACCGCATTTAGTGACCCTCATTCAATGCATATAAGTCATAAATGCTATTTAATGATTCGGTAACCAAAAGACATGAACAATATGCCGTTTCGAAGGTAATTAAGCATACAACACAACTTAACACTTATAATTAACACTTCATGTCATTTAATGCATCAAAATCCATTCCTAGTTCATGAAACCCTAACCAAAAGTTACCAAATTTCATAATCAAGTTTAAGAGGTTTCTTTGATCAATCTTTACATCATAATGAAGCTAGTAACACTAGGAACAAGATTAAAACATGAAGTCTTAGCATCTAACAACACATGAACACTTAAAACTCAAGATTAAGCATGTTAACTTTCCATATGAACTAGTTACTCCAAAATATCAAAAACGAGCATACAAAGCACATAAACAAACTAGACTTGAGCCATAGATACTAATTAACAAACTTATAACTTAAAAATCTCAAGAACACAAAGATTAGTGATTTTAGAAAGTTACCCAAAATTGATGAAACCGGTATGAAATCGAAGAGGAGATCACGAGGAGTTCAAATATGTATTTTATTTGGCAAGAAGATCACTAGCTCGGTTTTGGATGATGAATCTTTGTTCTTGAAGTTGAGAGGAAAAGTTGAAGTATTAAGAAATTGGAAGAGATGAATGAATGGATAGAATGAGAGTTTGACTCTTTGACCTAGTCACAAGTTTCAACATTTGGCAAGATTGGTCCCTCAACTTAAATCGGGTGCGGGAATTACCTAACGAGATAATTCAAACGCATATTAACGAGATGTGTTATAAACATCTAACGGAACTTAAATAGTTAAACGGAAAAGTAAATGGAAAAAGGCGGGATGTTACAAGAACTCAAAGAGTCGAGGAAGGTGTACTTTCTAGACTGTTATGAGGGCTTAGATCGAGAGGACTCAATCAAGTTTAAGTGGGGGAGAGTTGTAACACCCTGAACTCAAACGTATACGTGTGTGCATTTAAACAAGCGGTCGGAGTCGTAAAACATGTTTAATATAAAAACATACTTCGTACAACATTTCTACCAATGTATTATGGTTGGTTTACCTCAATTATGATTGGGTGTATTATAACAACCCTCACTTTTCCCTTCTGAATTTACCAAGTTGTCCTTAGGGTTTCAATGTCATATTTTGTGCATCATCATTAGGGTTGTTATCCATTTCGACAAACGAACATTTATACTTTCATTAAATGATCGTAATTATTATAAACCCCTAATATGATATAAAACCCTAAACCTAACCTTACCTATTAATTACAAAACCCTAATACCATTTAATATTAAATAATAAACCCAAACCCTAATAACTATTATTATTAAGGTTATTGTTATGATCAAAATAAAATTTATAAATAATATATTTGCAGTAAAAATATATATAATAAATGTATCAGTTATATAAAATAAATGTATTAAACAAATTGTAATATTATATAAGTTAAACAAATTAGAACCAAAATAAAAAAAAAGATTGATAAAACTTAGGGGTTAATAAATAAATAAAATGTATTTAAATAATATAACCCTAATACTAATAATAATAATAATAATAATTAAAATAAAAAAAAATATAAATAATACATATAAATAATTAAGGAGCCGTATAAAAAAAAAGAAATAAGATCATATGTAACTAAAATAAATCGGCTGTAGAGGTTAATAGGAGGTAAACTTGGTGTCTAAGCATTCTTTAATCCTAGTTTAACTCTCATAGTCTCCTTGATCTTCAAGTATTTGAGTATAATTAGGAAACAAATAGCAACTATATAAGGCATCATGTTATTCATGAAATCACCACAAAAATAAACCCTACAATCTTGCAATTTAGTCGACTAAACTACCTGCCTTCCCTCTTATTTTTTGTCGACAATTGCAGCCCTAGTTGCATTCAACTAAAATTCCCAGAACAATCCTCTTTTTTGCCATAGTATTCTGCTGCTGCTCAGCTCATGTCTTCGCCAATAAAACAGCCCAAGAAACCTGCTTGTTCCTGCTGTTAATTGCCTACAATTCAGCCTGTTCTTGCTGATTTCTATTTCGTGATCAAACAGCCCCTTCAACACCATCAATCGCCACCTTCCTGCTGCTGATTCAGCCTTCTGTTTTCGTCCAAAGCAACCCAGGAAAAATCGAGTAAGTCTACTTCTGTTTCTGCTGTAAGTTGACCACCATAACAACCCTTTAATCTCTTGTTTTCTTGCTGCAATTGAATTCACAGCAATCCTTTTGTTTCCTGCTAGAGTCGCCATCAAAACAGACCCATAAAGCTTAATTCGTTTGGCCTTATGTTGCTGCTGTGCTGCTAGTTTCTGTCGTGACCATTCAGAACCAAGAACCCTCCTGTTTTGGGTCGTGATTGTGCTGTTGGTTTCTGTTTTCTGTTCAGTTTTCATTCGTCATCATTCTTGAACTTAACCTACATAAGGTAGCTCTAAAACCCTAATTAATCTTGCTTTTAACCTATTACTTTTATATAGTTCATAAGTATTATGTTATGTGTATTATGAAAATAGAATGAGAAAAGATATTGAATCATGAATATGTTAATAAATAAAAGTGAGCTTGTTATAATGTGATTAATAGGGTTAAAGGTTGATAAACCTAAAAGATTGAATAAGTTAGATGATTAATGAAAAAGGGTAAAAGTATTTTGGAGATGAATATTATTAGGTAGTGTTGAATGAGAAGTATATGGATTAATGAATAAAGTTGTATGATTTAAGGATTAATAAGTTAGTGTTGATTATGGTTTAGTAATTAGTTTGATCATATAAGAATAATAATAAGACTAGTTAACAACAATAGTAGAAGATGAAGATTATGATCGTGATTAGTGATTATTAAGCTAGGCTACTTGATTAAGTATCTTGAAAATTATAATGATAAAAAGTTAGGGATAAGGTTAAAGGATATAATGAAAGATTATGATTGATGATTAAAGGTTTAGGAAGTTATGATGCTCATAAAACTAGTTGATAAGTTAAAGATTACGATTTTTGTGTTAATGATTAATGGGATAATAATGATTAAGGGTTAAGATTATGAAAGTTAATAAGATAATAGGTCATGATTATGATTAATGAGATTTGTTGTAAAATATGGGAGTGTATTAGTAAATAATAATGAAGATGATATACAAGCATGCATGTATACATACGTATGTGCAAGTATACACTATATGTATATGTGTGTGTGTATATGTGAATATATGCATACGTGTATATGTATGTGTATATAAGTATATATATGTACGTGTGAATGTATGTATGAATATGCATTATGTAAGATACATAAGTTAGTAAACTTAATAATAAAAAGTAATGAGTATATATATATATATATATATATATATATATATATATGCATCATCTTACACCTATCTATATGTAACATCTAATGTATATATAAATATATTGTATAGTTATATCACATAGATATAATTATACACGTAACATGTTATGATAAGATACATAGTAATTGATTAAAGTAACTAATAATACTATTATTAGTATAACCTGTACACATACCTATATAGTAACACTTATAACACTAAGTATATTATCATTCATATAAATATAACTTTTCTCGAAAACGGTCACTGTTAATATAGTTTACTATATTAATAAACAAGCTATATGTCTATTAGACATTAACTAATCGAACATTATATCTCTAGGTTGAGATCTCCGATTACACACTCCATTCATACTACTTGAGGGGATTTGCTTGCTTGCTATTAAGGTGAACTTCATAGCCCCTCTTTTTACTATTTCTTAACTGTTTTATAAACTTTGGGGTGAGCCACATGCTTGCTTTTAAACTATTTTACGCGTAGACACAAGTACTCAAACTTTCATTTGATCAGTTCAAACTGTTTGCTAACATGCTTTGATTCATGCTTAATCCCTACCATGATATCGTTAATTGCTACATATAAAGGCAAGCTTAGTTATTGTGAATAGCGCTATTGAGGGTGACGTCTCTATCCGGATGACCGCTGGTCAATGGATACATAATAACGATGAACGACACGAACGTGATGTGTTTAGGGTAACTAATGGTTAGTATCGATATCATATACACCAGCACTACTACCGAACTGATTAAACCGCTTATTTAAATCTTGTGGTCTAAGAACTTGTTATAATTATTAAACCTATGTTGTTCACTCAACCATTTTGGTTGACACTTTTAAGCATGTTTTGTCTCAGGTACTTAGATATATTGCTTCCGCTGTAGAACTCTGCTGTTACTTAGAAGTCAAGCCGAGCACTGGGACCAAAGTTAACATCCGCGTCAATGGCGATTTTGGCGGGGTGTTACAGTTGGTATCAGAGCTCTGGTTATAGGGAACTAGGTTACATTAGTGTGACTAACATGAATAGTTAAGATGCATTAGTGAGCCTAGTCTATAACCGAGTTGTTCATTTGCATTGATTATTTGCATTACATTCTAGATTATGTGCATTAAGTTCACTTATATTTGTTATGCCTAGAACTCCTATACCATTCAAATCTTTAGAAACACTTTGCTATAGGAACTATACTTACACGTCTGACTCTTAGAATAAGAGCCATGACTTACTTGTATTCCAACAATAGAATGTCACCATACCTATCTCATTATGTAATTTAGGAGAGCCAAGACTTGTTATAGAGAATCAGGATTGCATTCTATGTGTGCCTTATGTGGGTACCTCAGCAATATTTATGTCTATAACCTTTCCTGCCTTAGTTATAAGTGCTTTCCTTTAATCTTGATACTGCCAATCCATCTTACTACCTGCTTTTACCTCTGTTGATATTATGTATCCTTTCTTAAGGATATTAAGCCAAAACCCCATCATCTTGCATGATCCCGACTCTGAAGGATCAGCTAATATGTGATTATTTTCATATCCAAACATATCCTATGACCTGACTTCGCCATTGTGATTCAAAGTTTTCTTTGACTCACGCGAAGGGATGTCACTCATGACTCAACATTCCAACGTCAACTTTGATCACATGTCCTGACCATATGAGGTGATATTGAAGTGGAAGTATGAATTAGTGAAATATAATGACGCTTGGCCGACGTGATTATATTATGGTAATTCATATAGAAATTCCAATATCATGACATATGGAATAGAAAGTGAATCAAAGAAAAATTCCCAAGCCATTCATTCGAAAATCTTAATGTTATTACATGAAGTGTAATTATCATCTTATTTATAGATATACGAAGAAGATTATTACGATCAAACTATCTATCTCATACCTATGAGTAGATTAACAAATTCTCCTATGCCATATGTGACAACCCGTCCTTATCCATCTGGACAAAATCATCAACATCTGGTCCCGTTGCGATGATCCACTCCAAGTAATGTCCTTAAAACAAGCAAATGCACAGCGGAAGACTTAATTCGTACCTGAGAATAACATGCTTTAAAACGTCAACATAAAGTTGGTGAGATATATAGGTTTGATGCTAGCAGCGTAATAACTATGGACCACAAGATTTTAAGTTTATACGTAATACACTCCTCGTGTATAGAAAAGCAGTTGAGCACTTGGTAACCATACTTAACTAAAAGTCATCGCAGCATATTCTTAAATAAACCCTACACCGTACCAAGTGTAGTAACGAGAACGAAGTACTGTGCAACCGTTAAATGCTGGTCGTCCAGCCCGGTTGGGGATGTCAGCCTGATAGATCTATCAACAGGATTCGCGTTTACGCTCCTCACGTAATTAGCAGTTACCAAGTATAAAGAGATATGCCATGGTACAACTCAACCGAGAATTTAGTTTTATCACTTGTGTCCATAACGTAAATTATTTATAAAAACAGCGCATGTATTCTCAGCCCAAAAATATTTAGAGTTTAAAAGGGACTATATACTCACCTAATGTATTTTGTAGTAAAAATACATATAACATCATTGAACACGTATAAGGTTGGCCTCGGATTCATGAACCTATATCATTTGTATATATATATATTAAAACGTTTAATCGAAATCGAACAAATTTGTTTATTATATCTTGATTTATATATTATATTTAATTTGTGTATATATATTCCAAAATGGTTAATATTTATATAGCTAATATATCCATATTTATATACATACTCGTTTAATGTTATATTTACAAGAATCGATAGTTTGTTATCTGTAAGTATTTATATAAATAGTTTTAGTAGTGTTGTTATGTATAATTATGTAATATTTTAATATAGTTATAGTATATGTGAAAAGTATATTTCGTGTACAAAATATTTATTGGTTTAAAAAGATAGTTTTTGATATCAAAAATGATAGTATAATTCATATTACCTAATAACAATACATAATTTGTTAATAATATTATTAATAACAATAATAATAATAATCATACTATAAGTTTTAACATAATAATGATAATAATAATAATAATAATAATAATAATAATAATAATAATAATAATAATAATAATAAAAAGAGAACTACCTTTAAAGGTTTAAAAAGAATTAAAGTGTCAAAGTCAGGACTCGAACCCATGACCTACTGCTACACAAAACACACCTTAACCCATTGATCCATTCTGTTTTTCTATTATGTATTCGACGTTTATTTCAATTAAGGTATTTGTGTTTCGGTTTTATTCCCTTTTTTTCTTTTTCTGCCCAACGTCAATATGATCATCACTCCTCAGCGTTTCTTTCGGCCCATAACAGTCTTCAGGCCCAATAAACAGCAACATACAGCCCAAGTGACTTTGCAACCCAATTAAAATTGTGGGATCTCTTTTGTGAGATCCGTGGACGGTTTTAAAAAAAAAATTATATATAAAACGAAGCACCAGCTGGATACCATTTGATTTGATAATTACTGCAGCCTTTATTGTCTTCTTTATCATTATAAACATTATTAATAAAGAAAGAGTGGGTGTCGGTTGCAACCCATATACTTTATCAATAACATTCACCTTCAATTATATATCAAGTGGGTTTTTTTTTTCTCTAACACCATTTAACAGAAAGTATAGGAAATCAGCAAGTAAGAGGTGATGGCGATTGTGTTTTACGGTGGGAAGAATAGTATAACAGCAGCAGTTTTTAAATGGGTTTACATGGTTGTTTAAGGTGGCGGTTTGATGTTCAATGAAGAGAGAAAAGAGGTATTTTGAAGGTGGTGGCTGTTAGAATGTAAATAGAAACAGAATATTAGGAGCTGTAACAGGTTCATTGCTGTAGCATCGTTTTTTTTTTTACTCGTCACTGTTGCAATTTCTCGTAGGTATTTACAGGCTATTTTTGAACAGTAAACAAAGGTAATAGCAGGTGCAGTTTGCGTGGAACAGAAGAAGGAATTTAGCAGTTGTTGCAGGTTGATCTATGGTGGTTTCATTCGTGGTGTTTCTCTGCCACAGAAACTTGATAGCAAAACACTAGTTGATGGATTGTTGGTGGTTTCATGGTGATCATGGGTGATAAGTTGTAGTGGGTTCGTTAATGGTGTAGGGAGTGGAGGATAATGATAGGTTTTGTGAGTCTTGGTATTCGATGAAAGAGGTGTTTGGTTAGGCTAATAAAGAAAGAAATTATGTATCATTGATAATAATTTGTGCATGGTGTATTTGTGTGAATGATTATATAGAACGTGAGTATAGCAGAGATTTAAGAATATGAATTGACCGTTTTGTTTGTATACAGAAAAAAAAAATATCACGGGTAAACAGAAATCGTGGGATAGAAGGGAAATTTTGGACAGTGATATAAATGGATATATATATAACACGCGTATATATCATATTATTACTATATATCAGTGTTTATTTATCTGTACCTATTTATTTGTATCTTACTTGATATATTATAATTAATCTTAATAATTAATAACTATATTACTATTAAAAAAAATAGTAATAATAATAATAACAATAATCTAATAATAATAATAAAATTAATAATATTATTAAAGATAATGATAAAAAAAATACTAATAAAAATATTAATAATAACATCAATCATAAATTTTACTACTATATATAATAATACTATTATTAGTAATGATACAATAATATTAGTAATTAAATATATCAAATTTTATGTGGGCATATATATATATATTTTCATACATATATGTTTACAATTATAGGTTCGTGAATCGTCGGGAATGGTCAAAGGGTAATTGATTATCCGAATACAGATTTCAAACTTTCTAGACTCAACATTAAGGTTTTTGCTTATTGTGTCGGAAACATATAGAGATTAAGGTTTAAATTTGGTCGGAAATTTCCTGGTCATTACAGTACCTACCCGTTAAAGAAATTTCGTCCTCGAAATTTGATAAAGATCATTATAGATAGTAATGAGGATATTTTTATGATGAATATGAGGTCATAATGGAGTTTTATCATTATCGAAAGATATAGATAAAATGATTTGATCATGTGAAGCGCACGAGTGAAGCTATCACAAAAGAGTGAAATGAGTAATATGGATTTGTTTTAACCGATGACATGGTTATGATTGATTTCCAGAATTTATGGAATTTAAAGAAAATCTTACGTGATAAGATTTGGTTCTTCAGCGATCAGGATCTTCTTTGATTTAATGTGGCAAATCTGTTTTGATTTTTTTTTTTTCTATCAGATATAATACTATAAATTCACCCCCTTCTCTTCCTTAGTTCCATACCTCACATCTTCTATTCTTTCCTCCTTGATTCATACTTTAAAGTATTCCTTTAAATGCTCCATCCCGTACTGATTCTTGTTATACTTCTAACTTTCATATCTTTCATTCTTCTCTTTCATCTGTCGCCAGAAGAATCTATTCACTTTTATGATTTCCTTGGAATTATAATGTTTCTAATTCTCCCGTGTCTTTACGTTGCAATACGTATTGATATACACGGTTTGTAGTTTCTGCGTGGTTGTTGGGTTTTATATCTTCCCTTATACTTTGATGCTCCTGCTTCTGTTTTCCATAATCATTGTTATCCATAGTTAATACTCTCTCCTATTTGCTGTGATCTATACCCCAATTTTTTATTTCTAAGCTTCATTCTTTCGTTTCCTCTTCTTACGGTTAAGCGTCTCTTCTAATGGTCCGGAATTCGTAGGTATGAGATTTGGAATGAACATAGCAAATGCTCTTAGAAAGAAATGGTAATGGAACGATTTTGACTTGTCAAATTACCAGAATGTTCTGGAAAAGACGGAATCATCAAGAAATATTTTCTTGATATTTTTAGATTTTATATAGAATGTAAGAGCCGTGTAACATGGCACATGATGATGGTACTGTGAATCATCACATTCCATTAGAAACTCAACATGTATTACTGTAATATAATGAAGTTGATCAAGTTTCATTATATTATACTAATTCATGCATCAGTTCCCACACTGCTTCAGAACATTCCTATTTTAAACTCGAAGGATTTAGAAACTAACACAGTTTCCTTTATATTGTAACGCAGATATTACAGAGAGATAAATGATTTCAGATAAGGATAGTGGTAAAAATATTTTCAGAAATATTGAGGATATTTATAATGAAAGATATGATAATATCTTGGAATTTCTAATGTCAAAGGATGATGATGAAGATTGACCCGTAAGGGTTTAGATTCAGAAGCAAGGTGTTTGCTACAGAATCGACATAATTCTTTATGTACAAGTTTAGTCCTTGTAGCTTGTTCAGAGTCTCCTTCACGGTTTGCTCAATCCGGTTTTCAGTACCAAATTTTCTATCGAGCGTTCCTAACACTTCCTTCTTTTATCATCAACTTTTGGTCATTAAGACCATCTACAACATGCTGCTTCGTCAGCATTTTCAAAGTTATCGGATCTGGGTCATCGGTTATCAAACCAAGATGGTTTCAGGAGAATTGCATTTTTAGATGATTAAACGCTGATGGTAATATGATAGGATATAAAAGGTTCTCCGGTAACAATGGCGAAAGAACAACGTATATATATCGAGGTTATACTAAGAGTAATCTTACTGAGAAGTCGAAGTGGAGCTGTGACAAAATTGACTACTTTGGAAAGGAACTTGCAAAGTTATTTTTGATAATAACAGTGCCAAAGGAGCTAACACGGATATGGGTTAAACGTTTTCTCAGTTTTCGAGAGTTTTCAGGTGCATAAATTTTATGCAACGATCTTTCCTTCCAGAGATGAAGTGCGGTTGGTTCAACTTCTCGATCGAGGTGTTTTCAAAAATCATGAAAAGTTGTGAATGCGAATTGTATTCGCCAAGATACGAATGAGGTTTAAGATAGAATCAAGTGGCAAACTTGAAGAATTATTTAGTTTCATATGTTATAATCATCATTTTAACTCATTTTACTTGTCCTTAGTTAGCAGTCTATTAATCCGATTGTCCAATGGTCCAATAGTTCAACAGTTCAATATATTCATATATAATTTAATATACATAATTAATACGTATCGTGACCCGTGTACCGGTCTCAGTGTCGATCACAACTCAAAGTATATATATATTTTGGAATCAACTCCGACCCTGTATAGCCAACTCCCACCTTCACACATAGAGTGTCTACGGTTGTTCCAATATATATATATAGATGGGTCAATATGATAAGTCGAAACCTTGTATACGTGTCCCGTTATTTATAGTGCGTAAAATAAATAAATATATATATCATGACCCATTATACAATGTGTTGTCTCAGAATTAATCCGACGTATTGTTGTACATGTGTCCCGACAGTATGTACAGTGCAGAAATTTAAAATTGCGAGAATGTAAATTGCGATAAATTAAATGTTAATCAGTTAGCTGGGAACAGTTAGCCGGAACAGTTAGCGTGGAATCCTTAACAGATTTTTAATTAGTTAATTCGTGTGTTTCTAACAAATTTTTAATTTGTCCAATATTTCTTCTTTATGCCACTTGTTGTATTCGGGTAGATAAAATCCAAATATGAAATTTAAATGGAAATGATTAATTTGGAATGAACGGATACGTATATCGGTGATTGCAAGTAGGATAGCAAATGACCGTTGAATCAGATTCGAAAAATGTACAGTTTAACTTATTAATGTGAAATCCAAATATTCCTCGGGTACTACCCACCCGTTAAAATATTTTCATCATTAACAGTTTGTACGAGAGAATTTTTAATTACAATCTTTATGAAAATATACTTGCATATATATTTTCATCGGATGTAATCTTGGATTTAATGAGTCAATAAGATATTAAACTCATTTGTTTTATCGTTAATACTGGATTACACGATCTCTAAAACATTAGAGATTTCATAATCACCATGTCGAACGAAGATATATAAGGTAGAACGTTACATAAAGCGAAGGTAATCGATGTAGAACGATATATAGAACGAAGATTATACTTGAAGTACAGATGATGATATTGAGACATATGATGTTGATATCCGAGGTACAGATCGTGACGTTGAGATTTATGACGTGATTGTGGTTGGTGTGATAAGAGTATTGTCGGCGTTGATGATGGTGGTACGGTTTATGCTGCTGGTGCTGCTGCTGGTGTTTGTAACCTTCGCACCATGTTCTCCAAAACCGTCACGCGAGTACGAAGTTCGTTAACTTCTGCTAGTACACCGGGATGATTGGCGGTTGAAGCGAGCGGATGAAATACGGGATAGTATGTAAACGTGACAAGGTACTTGGAAAAGGGGAGAGAAAATGGTTTCTCGAACAGGTTCGCCGGTAAGCGCTTCAGGTTCATCGCCAAGAGAGCAATTTGGTGGGTGGAAGGGATCTTCGTCGTGAAATGATTTTCGAATATAGGATGATATTCTAACTTCATAGAATATCTATGTATATAGTACTAAAGATTTTGTAGACTACGGAGGAATTTACGGCATATGTCTGGCAAATCTACAGATGCGCCAAGATATGAATTATCAGATACGCTAAGATATGAATTTTGTCTATACACTATCAATGCAATAAATGCAGTAAGACGTGTCTAGACTTATGAATGATAAGCAGAAAATTTCTTAAGGATGATAAGCAGACGATTTCCGACTAAAATGATAAGCAAAACTTTTTGACATGCAAACACGGTCGAAGTCCAGACCCACTGATGCATCTAAACAACTAACAGTTAGACACACTAATGCAAGACCTGGTTCGCTAAGACCAACGCTCTGATACCAACTGTGACAACCCGTCCTTATCCATCTGGACGAAATCATCAACATCTGGTCCCGTTGCGATGATCCACTCCAAGTAATGTCCTTAAAACAAGCAAATGCACAGCGGAAGACTTAATTCGTACCTGAGAATAACATGCTTTAAAACATCAACATAAAGTTGGTGAGATATATAGGTTTGATACTAGCAGCGTAATAACTATGGACCACAAGATTTTAAGTTTATACGTAATACACTCCTCGTGTATAGAAAAGCAGTTGAGCACTTGGTAACCATACTTAACTAAAAGTCATCGCAGCATATTCTTAAATAAACCCTACACCGTACCAAGTGTAGTAACGAGAACGAAGTACTGTGCAACCGTTAAATGCTGGTCGTCCAGCCCGGTTGGGGATGTCAGCCCGATAGATCTATCAACAGGATTCGCGTTTACGCTCCTCACGTAATTAGCAGTTACCAAGTATAAAGAGATATGCCATGGTACAACTCAACCGAGAATTTAGTTTTATCACTTGTGTCCATAACGTAAATTATTTATAAAAACAGCGCATGTATTCTCAGCCCAAAAATATTTAGAGTTTAAAAGGGACTATATACTCACCTAATGTATTTTGTAGTAAAAATACATATAACATCATTGAACACGTATAAGGTTGGCCTCGGATTCATGAACCTATATCATTTGTATATATATATTAAAACGTTTAATCGAAATCGAACAAATTTGTTTATTATATCTTGATTTATATATTATATTTAATTTGTGTATATATATATTCCAAAATGGTTAATATTTATATAGCTAATATATCCATATTTATATACATACTCGTTTAATGTTATATTTACAAGAATCGATAGTTTGTTATCTGTAAGTATTTATATAAATAGTTTTAGTAGTGTTGTTATGTATAATTATGTAATATTTTAATATAGTTATAGTATATGTGAAAAGTATATTTCGTGTACAAAATATTTATTGGTTTAAAAAGATAGTTTTTGATATCAAAAATGATAGTATAATTCATATTACCTAATAACAATACATAATTTGTTAATAATATTATTAATAACAATAATAATAATAATCATACTATAAGTTTTAACATAATAATGATAATAATAATAATAATAATAATAATAATAATAATAATAATAATAATAATAATAAAAAGAGAACTACCTTTAAAGGTTTAAAAAGAATTAAAGTGTCAAAGTCAGGACTCGAACCCATGACCTACTGCTACACAAAACACACCTTAACCCATTGATCCATTCTGTTTTTCTATTATATATTCGACGTTTATTTCAATTAAGGTATTTGTGTTTCGGTTTTATTCCCTTTTTTTCTTTTTCTGCCCAACGTCAATATGATCATCACTCCTCAGCGTTTCTTTCGGCCCATAACAGTCTTCAGGCCCAATAAACAGCAACATACAGCCCAAGTGACTTTGCAACCCAATTAAAATTGTGGGATCTCTTTTGTGAGATCCGTGGACGGTTTTAAAAAAAAAAATTATATATAAAACGAAGCACCAGCTGGATACCATTTGATTTGATAATTACTGCAGCCTTTATTGTCTTCTTTATCATTATAAACATTATTAATAAAGAAAGAGTGGGTGTCGGTTGCAACCCATATACTTTATCAATAACATTCACCTTCAATTATATATCAAGTGGGTTTTTTTTCCTCTAACACCATTTAACAGAAAGTATAGGAAATCAGCAAGTAAGAGGTGATGGCGATTGTGTTTTACGGTGGGAAGAATAGTATAACAGCAACAGTTTTTAAATGGGTTTACATGGTTGTTTAAGGTGGCGGTTTGATGTTCAACGAAGAGAGAAAAGAGGTATTTTGAAGGTGGTGGCTGTTAGAATGTAAATAGAAACAGAATATTAGGAGCTGTAACAGGTTCATTGCTGTAGCATCGTTTTTTTTTTTTTACTCGTCACTGTTGTAGTTTCTCGTAGGTATTTACAGGCTATTTTCGAACAGTAAACAAAGGTAATAGCAGGTGCAGTTTGCATGGAACAGAAGAAGGAATTTAGCAGTTGTTGCAGGTTGATCTATGGTGGTTTCATTCGTGGTGTTTCTCTGCCACAGAAACTTGATAGCAAAACACTAGTTGATGGATTGTTGGTGGTTTCATGGTGATCATGGGTGATAAGTTGTAGTGGGTTCGTTAATGGTGTAGGGAGTGGAGGATGATGATAGGTTTTGTGAGTCTTGGTATTCGATGAAAGAGGTGTTTGGTTAGGCTAATAAAGAAAGAAATTATGTATCATTGATAATAATTTGTGCATGGTGTATTTGTGTGAATGATTATATAGAACGTGAGTATAGCAGAGATTTAAGAATATGAATTGACCGTTTTGTTTGTATACAGAAAAAAAAATATCACGGGTAAACAGAAATCGTGGGATAGAAGGGAAATTTTGGACAGTGATATAAATGGATATATATATAACACGCGTATATATCATATTAATACTATATATCAGTGTTTATTTATCTGTACCTATTTATTTGTATCTTACTTGATATATTATAATTAATCTTAATAATTAATAACTATATTACTATTAAAAAAAATAGTAATAATAATAATAACAATAATCTAATAATAATAAAATTAATAATATTATTAAAGATAATGATAAAAAAAATACTAATAAAAATATTAATAATAACATCAATCATAAATTTTACTACTATATATAATAATACTATTATTAGTAATGATACAATAATATTAGTAATTAAATATATCAAATTTTATGTGGGCATATATATATATATTTTCATACATATATGTTTACAATTATAGGTTCGTGAATCGTCGGGAATGGTCAAAGGGTAATTGATTATCCGAATACAGATTTCAAACTTTCTAGACTCAACATTAAGGTTTTTGCTTATTGTGTCGGAAACATATAGAGATTAAGGTTTAAATTTGGTCGGAAATTTCCGGGTCATTACACCATAAAAGCTGTAAAGCTTTGCATTCTTTCTTTCTTAAACAACTTATCTCTTTATCTTTGACACTTAATTATCACATTCCCGCTGAAGGGAAGGATGCATGTTCTTAAGTGAACTGAAGTGACACCCCCGAAACTTCTTCGAAGCATGCCTTCTGTTATCTGCAATTATGATCCTAGTGTAGATTTTCATAAACACATTAGGAAACCTGTCGAAGATAAGCGACAACCACTCGCAAGATTTTCATTTGAATATTCAAATGAAGATACTATAAACACCACATTCACAATCACGTTCTTATACTTTACCATTCATATCTCATTTTTCAGCAACAGCTTCACACATGAACGTTTTGAATTCCAAGAACTTTAACCACATTCAAATTCAATGGTTTTCATTAACTCGTAACATTTTTGCTTAAATATCCCCCAATATTTTCAAAAATCATTCACTCGATCTTCATCGATCCGTTTCCAACTCGTAACCTCCGAAATATGAAAATTCTGTTACCAAAATTTTACTGTGCGATCCTCTCAAAAATTTTATAAATTTATTTACTACCATTAGTGAAAATTTTATAAATCGTATATGTTTATATAATAAAGTAAATAAAATTTACCTTTAAATTATACTCCCACTTTTACAAATCAATTATTTTATTCAAAAGATATTTTACTTAAAATAGTACATGTTGTACATAACTCTAGTTTTATTAAGAACTTCGTTCCTTTTTAATTTGTCACCTTAAACAACTCGAACTTCTATAAAAATTTTCATTGCTTGTTCATATAAAATTTTTCATATTATTCTACACCACATATCAATCACAATTCCTCTTGTCATCCGAAACTTACCATTAAGTTCATCATTCAAAACTCTCTATTCTCATCAACTTTTCCCTTTTGAGATTGACCGTTGAGAAGATTTTACTTCTGATATCTCACGACTAAATCACAGCAACCTCGTAAAACTTCAATTCTATGATTTAATATTTTTTATTTTTGGCACAAGAAAGCATTTCTCAGATATTTTCTCGCCCGGTGTAAACTATTATTTGTAGCCAATGATTCATATTTCTTTTCATTCGCACTTAAACTCATAAGTGAATCTTAGATTGACTCGCCGCCTGTGCGAGAACGTCTGTCCCGATCAAAGATCACCCCTCCCATACGGTTTCCTTTTAGTAATAGGAATCTATAATCCTCGCTATCTTCTCTAAAGGAGTTACCTTAAATGTATATGACATTTATTTGTTTACTCCAAATATCTCTCTTCGTTGGTTGCAACTAGATGATTATCCTAGATAAGGGTTCGACCTCTGTTTCGACCTAACGGAAGTCATAATCATAAAGTTACGTTCGACAATGTGCCTTCAAAATTTCTTCCAAGGATAAGTTCACATGTATTGTATATATTGGACAACATCTTTTCCACAAGACCATTTTTGAGGGCATCTTAGTAATCATGGCTTGCTTTGCATATAAGCCAGATTAATGACCCCTCGGCTGGCATCTCGTTTTGCCTTCCATGAAAATCATAGGCATCATTCCTATGGTTAATTTTACGGAATTAAAATCTAAACACCAACAATATCAAACACAAGCCATTCATCAAATTACATGGCTGTGATCTCCAAGCACTTCTCTATGATTGTGTGCCCTAACGGCGACATAAACGCTCAAGGTTTCAAATAAATTTAGTAATGTTCGTTGCACATTTCAGGTGCCCAACTTACTGAAATGCTTGTACGACTAAAATATCATAATCCCTTTTAAGGAAACCTAGTCAGATGACGCTCATGTTATCCCTTTGAATTACCTCCACATTGATAAAAAAAATGCACTTCATAGAAGAACCTGTAGAAGTTATGGTTCGTGAGGTTAAACGTTTGAAACAAAGCTCTATTCCTGTTGTTAAGATCCGTTGGAATTCATGAAGAGTGTGACAACCCTGAAATTTAAAACCAAATTTAAACTTTAATCTTTATATGTTTCCGACACGATAAGCAATATTTGTTAAGTTAAATTTCAAGAATTTTAAACTATGTTCATACATTCATTAAACCTCGACCAAGTTCCAACGATTCACGAACCATTAAACGAATATGATTATATATGTATATGTGTATATATATTATAACTTGAAACGTAAACAAAATATTAGATTAAATACTTTATATGATTGTATCTGTTTCAAAATGTTTATCAATGGAATTAGAAGATAAGATCAAATGATTGAATTATCAGATATATTGAATTATGATTACAAGTCTCTGTTGAAAGGCCCACGTTGATTTGAGAAATCTTTCCATTTTAACAATATTCGGAAAATGGTAAACTGATTTATAAATAAGAACAAATTGTCAATCATTGAGAACTAGACAAAGGATAGTGGAAGATTGAATCTCATAAAGACTCGATTGATCTATTTAGTTTCAAACGTACAAAAACGTTTTCAGTTTAAAAAGAACATTATTATTAAAACGTATATAACTTTTATAAATATCTAGAACCACTTTTGACAACTCATTACTTAACTAGTATGATAAAGATAACGATATTTATATTTTATTTTATTAAATATATATAACGATTTAAATTAATATTATATATTTATACGCGTATTATACGTACATAGTTTTATACTTTTACTATACTTAAACTTTACCTTTACTTTATTTTTACTTTACTTTAACTTTAATAATTCACTTTAATAATTCACACTTTAATAATTCACTTTAATAATTCATACTTTAATAATTCACTTTAATAATTCATACTTTAGTAATTCACTTTAATAATTCATACTTTAATAATTCACTTTAATAATTCATACTTTAATAATTCACTTTAATAATTCATACTTTAATAATTCACTTTAATAATTCATACTTTAATAATTCACTTTAATAATTCAAAAATCTATTATAAATAGAATTCAATAGGTTTCATTATTTCATAGAAACTTGAAAATATTTTTCTATAAACTCTCTCAATCAATTTACATATATATATATTTACTCCGTATTATTTCAAGATATTCTTAGTATACATAAAATATTACGACGGAGTGCTGTCCGAGTGATTTCGAAATTGTTTTTCGAGTGGGATAGGATTAAGGAAATTATGGGTTATAGCTATGGAGGTGATTGAGTATGGTTCATGGGTATGCTCATGAGGTCAATATAGTGTTTATCATTTCCGTTGCGTCTACGTACCTTTCCTGCAATATTGAATCTCAATATTGATACGTGAGTACTTATAATTTAACTTTTACATACTAATAGTGTATCCCTGACTAGTGCTCGAGTATTTAGGATTATGCATGCTTGTACTTTTGATATTTCCATTAGCAGGTTAGGTTGAATGTTGAATTAGTTACACTTGCGGTTGAGATAAGGTATAAGATATGCATGTCCTTGGAAAGCTAGCGAAAAATTAAGAACTTTTCCTTTAGATATCGAATGGTTTCGATGAACGGATTATAAGTTATAATCAATTGAATTTTCGATATTTTTATTAAAAATATATTATTATTATCGTCATTTTTATCATCGTTCTAGTTTTATCTTATTATTATCTTTATCAATAAAAGGGATTTATCATTAAAAATTGTTATTTTTTTTATTATTACTATCGTTATTATCGTTAAAGTTATAATTAGTATTATTATTATTATTATTATTATTATTATTATTATTATTATTATTATTATTATTATTATTATTATTATTATTATTTATTATTGGTATTATTATTATTATTATTATTATCATTATTAATATATATATCATTATTTAAAAATAGTTATTGTTATTGTTATTATTATTATTACTATATTATCATTAAGATAATTATTAGTATTATCGTTAATAATGTTATAGTAACTATCATTATTAATATTAGTGTAATTAAAACAAATATTTGTAACACCTAATTATTTTGATTACTATTATTATCATTATTATGAACACGATATAAAAGACGATTAAAAGCTATTAAACGAAACGATTAGGAAATGATGGGTAAGAGTATCATGATGAAATTAAAATATTATAAGATATTGATTTAGATAAAATTATCGTTCTTATTATTTTTATCATTACTATTATTATTAAAAGTATCGTTAGTATTAAAACTATCATTTTAACAAAATTTATCATTTTAATAGAAATGTCATTGTTACTATAAAATATCATTATTATTATTATTTTAAATAGAATTATTATTTTAAAGATAATATTAAAAATTATCGTAAATATTAAAGTTATCATAATTAGAATTATCGTTTTATCATAACGTCATCTTAGTAATTATAAATATTGATATTTTTATAATAATAATTATTATTACAAAATAATACAACTTTTACTTACTATCATTATAGATATTATTTTATAAAATAAATATGTGATACAAACATATTTTACTACGTGTAATAACTTACTTTAATAATACCTATCATATTATCTTTATGATATTAAATGAACCCTATAAATTTTATTACTTAATATATATAAAAGTATATTTTATTATATAAATTTAATATAAAATTTTATTTATTAATAAATAAATTATATTATTTACTCTAATAAATCTTTTAAAAATATTTAAAAATATAAAACAACGATATTTAAACTATATATTAATCATGTATAGATTTTTGGAAATTATTTTGAGTGAAATTTACTTTTGTTGACTTTTGCATATTAGTCTCGAGCATTAGGATTGTGGTACACTATGACTTGACCTAATTTGTTAGACAAATATTGACCAACACATAAATATATACAATTAATTTAGGTTCGTGAATCCGAGGCCAACCTTGCACTTGTTCAATGACGTTATATGTATTTTTACTACGAAATACAGTATGGTGAGTTTCATTTGCCTTTTTACCCTTTATATTTTTGGGACTGAGAATACATGCGCTTTTATAAATGTTTGACAAAATAGACACAAGTAATTGAAACTACATTCTATGGTTGAATTATCGAAATCGAATATGCCCCTTTTTATTAAAGTCTGGTAATCTAAGAATTAGGGAACAGACACCCTAATTGACGCGAATCCTAAAGATAGATCTATTGGGCCTAACAAACCCCATCCAAAGTACCGGATGATTTAGTACTTCGAAATTTATATCATGTCCGAAGGAGGATCCCGGAATGATAGGGGATATTCTTATATGTATCTAGTTAATGTCGGTTACCAGGTGTTCACCATATGAAAGATTATTTTTGTCTCTATGCATGGGACGTATATTTATGAGAACTGGAAATGAAATTCTTGTGGTCTATTAAAATGATGGAAATAAATGATTATGATAAACTAATGAACTCACCAACCTTTTGGTTGGCACTTTAAAGCATGTTTATTCTCAGGTGTTAAAGAAATCTTCCGCTGTGCATTTGCTCATTTTAAAGATATTACTTGGAGTCTTTCATAGCATATTTCGAAGAACGTTGCATTCGAGTCATTGAGTTCATCAAAGATTATTATTAAATCAATTTATGGTTGGATAGTGGATATTATGAAATGGTATGCATGCCTGTCAATTTTCGATGTAAAGAAAGATTGTCTTTTAAAAATGAATGCAATGTTTGTAAAATGTATCATATAGAGGTCAAATACCTCGCAATGTAATCAACTATTGTGAATCGTTTATAATGTATATGAACGGGTCCTTTCAGTTGGTATCAGAGCGGTGGTCTTAGAGAACCAGGTCTGCATTAGTGTGTCTAACTGATAAGTCGATAGGATGCATTAGTGAGTCTGGACTTCGACCGTGTCTGCATGTCAAAAGTTTTGCTTATCATTTTGTGTCGAAAATTAACTACTTATCATCCTCAGGAAATTACCTGCTTATCATTTTTAGTCTAAGACACGTCTTGCTGCATTGGTTGCATGAATAGTGTATAGACAAAAATTCATATCTTAGCATATCTGCTAAATCATATCTTATCGTATCTGTTACTTTAACCTTTGCCTGACATATCCCGCAATGTCCTCCGTAATCTACGAAATCTTTTGATCTATATATATATATATATATATATATATATATATATATATATATATATATATATATATATATATATATATATATATATATATATATATATATATATATATAGATATTCTATGTATTAGAATACCATCCGTTAGCCAAAATCATTTCATATCGAAAAAAAAAATCCTTTATCCAATCGTACGAAATGGAATTCGTCATCAGTTCAAGTCACTCAGATTCCGAAATGGAATCCCATTCAAGCTCCGAAAGCAGTGTGACCGGAATAGATCAACCAATCAGTCATCACCTATTCTGGATGAATTGGGGATGGGTTCGTAGCCTCCTCAATCATTGGAGATAAGAAGAAGGTGATCCCTTCCATCCACCACATTGCCCTCTTGAAGAAGAACCTGAAGCACTTACCAGCGAACATGTCCGAAACACCATGTTCTCGCTCATTTCCAGAGTATCTCGTCACGATTATATATTACATCAAATTTTAGATTTTATTTATCCGCTCGTCCGAACCAACAATCACCCCGGTGTAATAGAAGAAGTCAACCAGCAGCAGCATCAGCATCATAACCAGTACCACCATCATCAACGCCAACAGTACCATTACCACCTCCAACCACAACCGCGTCGTAAACCTCAACTTCACAATCTTTCCCACGAGCATCAACGTCATACGCACCATAGATACCAAGGAGTACCAACAACAATAACTGACGAAGTATTAATTCATAACGTCATTGGAGAAACATTCCGCGGCGATTATGTAATCTCTAAAGTCTTAGAGATTATCTAATCTAGCCCTAACCATAAATCAGTTAAGCGAATCAAAAATGATAGAAGGAAGAGTAGAAACCCTGACAAAAATGGTGTGTGATTAACAAGCTAAACTTGCTTTATCAACAGCATCAGCAGTACCGTCAGAGTTACCAGCATTGTCAGTACAGTCAACATCTGAATCAACAACACCGATAACATCACAAACTCCGTCAGTTCAAGAATCACTGTGGACATTATTACGAATCAATAACGTGTATATTGTATCAAAGAGTTATGAAGAATTAACTCATTCCCTCTGAAGAAATTATATGTATATTATATATATATATATATATATATATATATATATATATATATATATATATATATATATATATATATATATATATATATATATATATATATATATATATATATATATATATATATATATATATATATATATATATATATATATATATATATATATATATATATATATATATATATATATATATATTTTGAAATAAATCTTTCCGTGCTAAACTATTGTGTGTGAATCTTAACTACTCGGTTAATTCATATTACAAATATGCAATAATGTACGTCCTTCGGTCGCAACTTAACCAGCGTTAACTACAATCTCTGTCACAATTCAACAAATTCCAATTCATAATAAATCAAGTATATATTTGATTTTACACTTTCATCATCGATGTACCCGAAACTTTTCAGATAATATTATTCGTACTTTGCGAAATTCACAAGAATTCCACTAACCGAACATCATACATCAATAAATAACGAAGTATTGATTCATAATTTCAATGTCATTAAAGAAATACTGCGTAAAAGTTTTGTACTTTTTAAAGCCTTTAGGGATTATTAAATTCTAGTTTCGACCGTAAATCAAATGAGTTTAATTTAACATTAACTCATTAAATCTATGTTACATCTGAAGAAAATATACATATATATATTTTCATAAAGACTGTAATAAAATTCTTTTGTACAAAATATTAATTGTGAAATTTTTTTTAACGGGTAGGTAATACCCGAGAGATATATAAATTCACAAATAATATATTACATTCTTCGAATCTGATTCAGTAAATCATCCATTATACTCCCTACTTTCACAACAATATACATTCTTTTATAGAAATCAAAACAACCATACTCATTCAAAATTTAATTACATATTCTGATTTTGAAATCTCAAAATTCAACTCGAGATATGACCAAAATCATCACTCTTAGATCCTTACATCTTTCACAAGCTATATTTTGACTTCAAAACTATGTTAGAACATCAAATGTAGGTTAACGATTACAATCTGTGTTCAAACCCTTCGAAAATTTCTGAAGACACTTCGAATGATGAGCAATCGAGATGATGATCCAATCACATGTTACCCACAGTTATGTACCTGAAAAACTCTTGAAACCAAAGTAAAAGTTTAAACAACGTATCCGCGTCAGATTCTTTGGCATTTATTAGCAAAAATAACTTTCCGACTCCTATTCAAAGTAGCCAGTTTTGTCACAGCTCCAGCAAGTCAACTTCAACTTTTCAGTCAGACTAACCTTATTATAACCTTGAGATATACACCATCGTTACCAGGGAACCTTTTACATTCCACCACATTATTAGCAGATGTACCAACAACTTCATTACCCTTTGACTTTAGCCTCTCCAAAAAGTCATTATAATTATTTATTGAAACCCCATCATTTACTCATTCGCATCTTGTAATGAGAATTGCCATACGAATCATTGGGAATTAGCAATCAGTATTTTGAAATCTCACAGCATGTCTACGCCAACAGTTATATGTGTATATATAACGTCTATCTTCTGGACTTAATTTGAATGTGAAGTTTCTGAAAAACACTCCGAACTAAGAATTGGTTCTCCGAAAATGGAAAAAATGCTGATGAAGCAGCAAAAACTAAAAACGACTTTAAACGGTAAAAGCTGGATGATAATGATGAAGTGTGCTGGCAAAGCGCAGAAAAAGATAAGTTTTGGAACTGGAAAACGGATTGAGCAAAGTAGGAAGGAGGCTTTGGACAAATTACAAAGACTGAACCTGAGTTTAAAGGATCCAAATGATTCAGTACCTGCTGAAGTCATTAACGAATACCTTGCTCATGACTCTAAACCCCTGCGGACAATATTCTTCATCATCCTCTGATATTAGAAATTCTAAAATATCATCATATCTTTCATTATAAATATCCTCCATATTTCTGAAGATATTTTCTTAATTTTTCTTATTTGAAATCATTTACCTCTTCGCACTATCTGTATTACATCATAAAAGAAACTATTTTATTTTCTAAATTCTGAAACATTCAAGTTTAAAATAGGAATATTTTGAAGTAGTGTTGGGAACTGAAGCATGAATTAGTATAATATAATGACACTTGATCAACGTGATTATATTACAGTAAGTCATGCTGAGTTTCTAAATGGAACGTGATGATTCACAGATCATAATATCATCATGTGCCATGTTATACGACTCTTGTATTCTATTTAACCTCTAAAATATCAAGAAAATATTTCTTGATGATTCGGCCTTTTCCAAGGTATTCTAGTAATTTGACAAGTCAAGATCGTGTCATCATAATTTCCTTCCTAAAACATTAACAATATTCATTCCGAAATTCATATCTGTGAATTCTGGACCATTACAAGCGGTGCTTAATCGCAAGAAGAAGAAACAAAAGGACAAAACTCTGAAATAGAAATTGGGGTATAAATTGCAGCAAATAAAAGAGAGCATTAACTGTGAATGATAATGATTATAGAAGATAGAAGCAGAGACTTTGAAATATAAGGGAACATTTAAAGCCCAACGATAAACCAGAAATTATAAACCATATATATCGATGCATATAGCAATATAAAGACACGAGAGAACTAGAAACACTATAAACCCAAGAGTATAGTAGAAGTAAATAGATTCTTCTGGCGGTAGATGAAAAAGAAGAATGACCGATATAAAAGTTAGAAGTATATCGAGAATCAGAACTGGATGGAGCATATTGATGAATACTTTAAAATATGAGTTGAGGGGGAAAGAATAGAAGGTGATGAAACATGACTAGGAACTTAGAAATTAACAGATTTAACTCACACAATGGCGGAATAAGTGAATCAAACCCTCTAGTGAATAGGTTAAGTTTTTTTTTTGATTAATTTAGTCAAACCACAACTAAATCAAGTGTGATTAGATCAACACCTAGAGCTATTATTCACCACCTGGGTGATTTGGACTGAGAGAAAATCGGAGGAGCTCACTAGATCTGAGTGTGTGTAACAAATGAGAGGCTTAACCTAAAATGAAGAACATAAGACCTTATATACCCCTGATGTTGACTCACCCATACGATTCATTCATCACACTACGAGTTGGCTTCATCAGCCGTACGGGTGATCACTCACTCGTGTCTTCTCATTTAGGTTGTAATTGTGACTTAGCTCATCATCAACCGTGCGTATGAGCCTGTCAGCCGTACTAGTGAGGCTTCACTCGTACGTCTGACTAATTCTAACATAGTCAAACATCTAAATCTCATTTCTGCAGTTCCTGTAACCACATACAAACACGGATAGGATAATAACGAGCAATCATGGTGGCCTATAAACTGTTGTACCTGCAATGGATGTGGGTAGATGTCTAGGGACTTGCATAAAATGCATCAACAGAAGGTGTGAGTTGTAAGGAAACGAAGGAGGTGAATTTATAAGAAAATCTCCGACAGAACAATTAAAATGGACGATCGCATTTAAAGCGGATCCTAATTCCCTTGATTACCGGAGAGTCAAATCTTATTAAGAAGATTTTCTTTAAATCCCTTGAAATCTAAGAATCAATCATATCTACGTCAAATGATAAGATGAATCTACACTTACTCATTTCACTCTTCTATGTTAGCTTCATTCGTACTCTTCATATAAATGGATTGTTTATCCAAATTATTCGCTGATGATAAAACTCTAATTTTCAGCCCGTATGCATCATGAAAACATACTTATTATCATTCACGACCTTTTCACTCAAATTTCGGGACGAAATTTCTTTAACGGGTAGGTACTGTGACAACCCAGAAATTTTCAACCAAATTTAAACTTTAATCTTTATATGTTTCTGACACGATAAGCAATATTTGTTAAACTATGTTCATACATTCATTAAACCTCGACCAAGTTCCAACGATTCACGAACCATTAAACGAATATGATTATATATGTATATGTGTATATATATATTATAACTTGAAACGTAAACAAAATATTAGATTAAATACTTTATATGATTGTATCTGTTTCAAAATGTTTATCAATGGAATTAGAAGATAAGATCAAATGATTGAATTATCAGATATATTGAATTATGATTACAAGTCTCTGTTGAAAGGCCCACGTTGATTTGAGAAATCTTTCCATTTTAACAATATTCGGAAAATGGTAAACTGATTTATAAATAAGAACAAATTGTCAATCATTGAGAACTAGACAAAGGATAGTGGAAGATTGAATCTCATAAAGACTCGATTGATCTATTTAGTTTCAAACGTACAAAAACGTTTTCAGTTTAAAAAGAACTTTATTATTAAAACATATATAACTTTTATAAATATCTAGAACCACTTTTGACAACTCATTACTTAACTAGTATGATAAAGATAACGATATTTATATTTTATTTTATTAAATATATATAACGATTTAAATTAATATTATATATTATTATACGTACATAGTTTTATACTTTTACTATACTTAAACTTTACCTTTACTTTATTTTTACTTTACTTTACCTTTAATAATTTACTTTAATAATTCACACTTTAATAATTCACTTTAATAATTCATACTTTAATAATTCACTTTAATAATTCATACTTTAATAATTCACTTTAATAATTCATACTTTAATAATTCACTTTAATAATTCATACTTTAATAATTCACTTTAATAATTCAAAAATCTATTATAAATAGAATTCAATAGGTTTCATTATTTCATAGAAACTTGAAAATATTTTTCTCTAAACTCTCTCAATCGATTTACATATATATATATTTACTCCGTATTATTTCAAGATATTATTAGTATACATAAAATATTACGACGGAGTGCTGTCCGAGTGATTTCGAAATTATTTTTCGATTGGGATAGGATTAAGGAAATTATGGGTTATAGCTATGGAGGTGATTGAGTATGGTTCATGGGTATGCTTGTGAGGTTAATATAGTGTTTATCATTTCCGTTGCATCTACGTACCTTTCCTGCAATATTGAATCTCAATATTGATACGTGAGTACTCATAATTTAACTTTTACATACTAATAGTGTATCCCTGACTAGTGCTCAAGTATTTAGGATTATGCATGCTTGTACTTTTGATATTGCCATTAGATAGGTTAGGTTGAATGTTGAATTAGTTACACTTGCGGTTGAGATAAGGTATAAGATATGCATGTCCTTGGAAAGCTAGCGAAAAATTAAGAACTTTTCCTTTAGATATCGAATGGTTTCGATGAACGGATTAGGAGTTATAATCAATTGAATTTTCGATATTTTTATTAAAAATGATTATTATTATCGTCGTTTTTATCGTCGTTCTAGTTTTATCTTATTATTATCATTATTATTATCTTTATCAATAAAAGGGATTTATCATTAAAAATTGTTATTTTTTTTATTATTACTATCGTTATTATCGTTAAAGTTATAATTAGTATTATTATTATCCAATTATTATTATTATTATTATTATTATTATTATTATTATTATTATTATTATTATTATTATTATTATTATTATTATTATTATTATTATTATTATTATTATTATTATTATTATTATTATTATTATTATTGGTATTATTATTATTATTATCATTATTAATATATATATCATTATTTAAAAATGGTTATTGTTATTGTTATTATTATTATTACTATATTATCATTAAGATAATTATTAGTATTATCGTTAATAATGTTATAGTAACTATCATTATTAATATTAGTGTAATTAAAACAAATATTTGTAACACCTAATTATTTTGATTACTATTATTATCATTATTATGAACACGATATAAAAGACGATTAAAAGCTATTAAATGAAACGATTAGGAAATAATGGGTAAGAGTATCATGATGAAATTAAAATATTATAAGATATTGATTTAGATAAAATTATCGTTCTTATTATTTTTATCATTACTATTATTATTAAAAGTATCGTTAGTATTAAAACTATCATTTTAACAAAATTTATCATTTTAATAGAAATGTCATTGTTACTATAAAATATCATTATTATTATTATTATTTTAATTAGAATTATTATTTTAAAGATAATATTAAAAATTATCGTAAATATTAAAGTTATCATAATTAGAATTATCGTTTTATCATAACGTCATCTTAGTAATTATAAATATTGATATTTTTATAATAATTATTATTATTACAAAATAATACAACTTTTACTTACTATCATTATAGATATTATTTTATAAAATAAATATGTGATACAAACATATTTTACTACGTGTAATAACTTACTTTAATAATACCTATCATATTATATTTATGATATTAAATGACCCTATAAATTTTATTACTTAATATATATAAAAGTATATTTTATTATATAAATTTAATATAAAATTTTATTTATTAATAAATAAATTATATTATTTACTCTAATAAATCTTTTAAAAATATTTAAAAATATAAAACAACGATATTTAAACTATATATTAATCATGTATAGATTTTTAGAAATTATTTTGAGTCAAATTTACTTATGTTGACTTTTGCGTATTAGTCTCGAGCATTAGGATTGTGGTACACTATGACTTGACCTAATTTGTTAGACAAATATTGACCAACACATAAATATATACAATTAATTTAGGTTCGTGAATCCGAGGCCAACCTTGCACTTGTTCAATGACGTTATATGTATTTTTACTACGAAATACAGTATGGTGAGTTTCATTTGCCTTTTTACCCTTTATATTTTTGGGACTGAGAATACATGCGCTTTTATAAATGTTTGACAAAATAGACACAAGTAATTGAAACTACATTCTATGGTTGAATTATCGAAATCGAATATGCCCCTTTTTATTAAAGTCTGGTAATCTAAGAATTAGGGAACAGATACCCTAATTGACGCGAATCCTAAAGATAGATCTATTGGGCCTAACAAACCCCATCCAAAGTACCGGATGATTTAGTACTTCGAAATTTATATCATGTCCGAACGAGGATCCCGGAATGATAGGGGATATTCTTATATGTACCTAGTTAATGTCGGTTACCAGGTGTTCACCATATGAATGATTATTTTTGTCTCTATGCATGGGACGTATATTTATGAGAACTGGAAATGAAATTCTTGTGGTCTATTAAAATGATGGAAATAAATGATTATGATAAACTAATGAACTCACTAACTTTTTGGTTGACACTTTAAAGCATGTTTATTCTCAGGTGTTAAAGAAATCTTCCGCTGTGCATTTGCTCATTTTAAAGATATTACTTGGAGTCTTTCATAGCATATTACGAAGAAAGTTGCATTCGAGTCATTGAGTTCATCAAAGATTATTATTAAATCAATTTATAGTTGGATAGTGGATATTATGAAATGGTATGCATGCCTGTCAATTTTCGATGTAAAGAAAGATTGTCTTTTAATAACGAATGCAATGTTTGTAAAATGTATCATATAGAGGTCAAATACCTCGCAATGTAATCAACTATTGTGAATAGTTTATAATATATATGAACGGGTCCTTTCAAAGAGGCCCCGAGCATACCAGGGAACGTGAAAACCAAATGAAACGGAAATATCCACATCTCTTCTCAACCACTGATGCATTCGAGAAGTCTTCCTGAAACTTCGGGACGAAGTTTAAATTAACGGGGAGGTACTATAACAACCCTCACTTTTCCTTTCTGAATTTACCAAATTGTCCTTAGGGTTTCAATGTCATATTTTGTGCATCATCATTAGGGTTGTTATCCATTTCGACAAACGAACATTTATACTTTCATTAAATGATCGTAATTATTATAAAACCCTAATATGATATAAAACCCTAAACCTAACCTTACCTATTAATTACAAAACACTAATACCATTTAATATTAAATAATAAACCCAAACCCTAATAACTATTATTATTAAGGTTATTGTTATGATCAAAATAAAATTTATAAATAATATATTTGCAGTAAAAATATATATAATAAATGTATCAGTTATATAAACTAAATGTATTAAACAAATTGTAATATTATATAAGTTAAACAAATTAGTACCAAAATATAAAAAAAGATTGATAAAACTTAGGGGTTAATAAATAAATAAAATGTATTTAAATAATATAACCCTAATACTAATAATAATAATAATAATAATAATTATAATAAAAAAAATATAAATAATACATATAAATAATTAAGGAGCCGTATAAAAAAAAATAAATAAGATCATATGTAACTAAAATAAATCGGCTGTAGAGGTTAATAGGAGGTAAACTTGGTGTCTAAGCATTCTTTAATCCTAGTTTAACTCTCATAGTCTCCTTGATCTTCAAGTATTTGAGTACAATTAGGAAACAAATAGCAACTATATAAGGCATCATGTTATTCATGAAATCACCACAAAAATAAACCCTACAATCTTGCAATTTAGTCGACAAAACTACCTGCCTTCCCTCTTATTTTCTGTCAACAATTGCAGCCCTAGTTGCAGTCGACTAAAATTCCCAGAACAATCCTCTTTTTCGCCATAGTATTCTGCTGCTGCTCAGCTCATGTCTTCGCCAATAAAATAGCCCAAGAAACCTGCTTGTTCCTGCTGTTAATCGCCTACAATTCAGCCTGTTCTTGCTGATTTCTGTTTCGTGATCAAACAGCCCCTTCAACACCATCAATCGTCACCTTCCTGCTGCTGATTCAGCCTTCTGTTTTCGTCCAAAGCAACCCAGGAAAAATCGAGTAAGTCTACTTCTGTTTCTGCTGTAAGTTGACCACCATAACAACCCTTTAATCTCTTGTTTTCTTGCTGCAATTGAATTCACAGCAATCCTTTTGTTTCCTGCTAGAGTCACCATCAAAACAGACCCATAAAGCTTGATTCGTTTGGCCGTATGTTGCTGCTGTGCTGCTAGTTTCTGTCGTGACCATTCAGACCCAAGAACCCTCCTATTTTGGGTCGTGATTGTGCTGTTGGTTTCTGTTTTCTGTTCAGTTTTCATTCGTCATCATTCTTGAACTTAACCTACATAAGGTAGCTCTAAAACCCTAATTAATCTTGCTTTTAACCTATTACTTTTATATAGTTCATAAGTATTATGTTATGTGTATTATGAAAATAGAATGAGAAAATATATTGAATCATGAATATGTTAATAAATAAAAGTGAGCTTGTTATAATGTGATTAATAGGGTTAAAGGTTGATAAACCTAAAAGATTGAATAAGTTAGATGATTAATGAAAAAGGGTAAAAGTATTTTGGAGATGAATATTATTAGGTAGTGTTGAATGAGAAGTATATGGATTAATGAATAAAGTTGTATGATTTAAGGATTAATAAGTTAGTGTTGATTATGGTTTAGTAATTAGTTTGATCATATAAGAATAATAATAAGACTAGTTAACAACAATAGTAGAAGATGAAGATTATGATCGTGATTAGTGATTATTAAGCTAGGCTACTTGATTAAGTATCTTGAAAATTATAATGATAAAAAGTTAGGGATAAGGTTAAAGGATATAATGAAAGATTATGATTGATGATTAAAGGTTTAGGAAGTTATGATGCTCATAAAACTAGTTGATAAGTTAAAGATTACGATTTTTGTGTTAATGATTAATGGGATAATAATGATTAAGGGTTAAGATTATGAAAGTTAATAAGATAATAGGTCATGATTATGATTAATGAGATTTGTTGTAAAATATGGGAGTGTATTAGTAAATAATAATGAAGATGATATACATTCATGCATGCATACATACGTATGTGCAAGTATACACTATATGTATATGTGTGTGTGTATATGTGAGTATATGCATACGTGTATATGTATGTGTATATAAGTATGTATATGTACGTGTGAATGTATGTATGAATATGCATTATGTAAGATACATAAGTTAGTAAACTTAATAATAAAAAGTAATGAGTATATATATATGCATCATCTTACACCTATCTATATGTAACATCTAATGTATATATAAATATATTGTATAGTTATATCACATAGATATAATTATACACGTAACATGTTATGATAAGATACATAGTAATTGATTAAAGTAACTAATAATACTATTATTAGTATAACCTGTACACATACCTATATAGTAACACTTATAACACTAAGTATATTATCATTCATATAAATATAACTTTTCTCGGAAACGGTCACTGTTAATATAGTTTACTATATTAATAAACAAGCTATATGTCTATTAGACATTAACTAATCGAACATTATATCTCTAGGTTGAGATCTCCGATTACATACTCCATTCATACTACTTGCGGGGATTTGCTTGCTTGCTATTAAGGTGAACTTCATAGCCCCTCTTTTTACTATTTCTTAACTGTTTTATAAACTTTGGGGTGAGACACATGCTTGCTTTTAAACTATTTTACGCTTAGACACAAGTACTCAAACTTTCTTTTGATCAGTTCAAACTGTTTGCTAACATGCTTTGATTCATGCTTAATCCCTCCCATGATATCGTTAATTGCTACGTATAAAGGCAAGCTTAGTTATTGTGAATAGCGCTATTGAGGGTGACGTCTCTATCCGGATGACCGCTGGTCAATGGATACATAATAACGATGAACGACATGAACGTGATGTGTTTAGGGTAACTAATGGTTAGTATCGATATCATATACACCAGCACTACTACCGAACTGATTAAATCGCTTATTTAAATCTTGTGGTCTAAGAACTTGTTATAATTATTAAACCTATGTTGTTCACTCAACCATTTGGGTTGACACTTTTAAGCATGTTTTGTCTCAGGTACTTAGATATATTGCTTCCGCTGTAGAACTCTGCTGTTACATAGAAGTCAAGCTGAGCACTGGGACCAAAGTTAACATCCGCGTCAATGGCGATTTTGGCGGGGTGTTACATGTATCATTTATGGTGTATGAATATTTAATTTTATACATCACGTTCAGTTTCAGAATGGCACGCCGTGCCAAAGCAAAATTCAGCAAACCCAGTTTCAGAGTGGCACGCCGTGCCAAGGTACAAATCAGTAAATTCAGAACCCAAGTGTCACGCCGTGCCAGTTAGGTGGCACTCCGTGCCAAGACCTGATTTCGCATTTTTTAAAGGGCTTTAATGAGGGGTAGTTTCATCTTTTCACATGTGGACGGATTTTTGGCCACCAAAACTGATCCAAACCTTATCCAAACTTCATTTTTTCCATTTTCTTCTCATCTACTTCCATCAAAACCTAGAGAGAGAGGGAGAGGTTCTAGAGAGAGAATTAGAGATTTGGAGAAGAAGAAGGGTGAATCGGGTCAAGTCTCAAGTGTTAAGGTTGGTCATCTCATTCGTGGCTACGTTGTAGTTGTATTGGTAAGTTCTAACTCCGAATTTAATAATTTGATTTGAGATTTAATGTTAGGGTTTGAACTTAAATTGTCAAGAAACCCATTTAAACTCTTGAAGTGAGTTTATTGATGCTAGTAATCGGGTTTAAAATTATTGTTGGTGGATTTTGGGTTGGTTGATGATTTAGCCATGATTAGGGCTTTAATTTGAAGTGTAATCACTATGATTAGTGATTATGTTGTTGAAAGAACCCCATGGGTGTTGTTGGAAACTTGATTTTGAATTGGGTCAAAATAAGAGTTGTAAGTTGATTTTGGTGAAGACAAGTGTTTAAAACTTGTGGTTTAGTTAAATTGGTGTTGTTGGAACCATTTTTACTAGTGTTAGTGATTATAGAAGTGTTGGAACCATTTTGGGTGTTTTGGTTGACTAATTTTAAAATGGGTGAAAATTAGGGTTCATGTGTCACTTTGGGCAAGATAGGTATTTAACACTTATGGTTGGGTTTGATTGGTGTATTAGGACCATTCTCACTTGTGTTAGTGATTATTGGTTAGTTTGGGCGCGGTTTGTGCTTGGAAGTGCATTTGGGTCGAAATTGCACTAAGTGTCAATTTGGGTTGATTTGTAAATCCACCATAATTGTGTTGTTTATTATGTGATAAATGGAATAGGTACGTTCTGTTGGCGAGTTGCGATATTGGATTTGCACTTCATCGAGGCATTTAAGGTGAGTGTAAATTTATTATACTCACATGTATGTGTAAAATGGGTGCGTGTGTGTGGAGTGACCCTTGCGGGGGTTTACTCTATGTTTGTGTGGGAGAACGGACTCTATGAGTTTTGGGTCCTTGAGGCACATTTGTGCGTGTTGGGTTACCACCCTTGATGTTGTGATTGGATAACGTATTTGATAAACCCATTGGCGACGGGTTTTGCTAGCGTTTGTCGTGGAGATGATTCGGGTAGTGAATCGCGTGATGTTCGGATTCACTAAGGCCCGTGAAGTTTGGCCAACCCTATTGTGATGTTTGACTAAGGTATGAGTCAAGTGATGTTCGGATTCATAAAGGCGCGTGAAGTTCGACCATCCTTAATAGTCAAGTTGTTTGAAGGTAGTGAGTCGCGTGAAGTTCGGATTCACTAAGGCGCGTGAAGTTCGGCCAACCTTCATGTGGTTTAGGTTAAGGGGTTAACCTTATTGATGTTGTTGATTATATTTATGGCATATGCGTATATACTTATTGTTGTGTTGTAGCTAATCTTGTGGCGTTAGCTTGGTGTTTACGTAGCATGTAGCTACATTGTGTATGAGTTCATTTTTATCTTGCTTACTATGCGGAGGTGGTATGTGTTTACTTTTTGTACTTGGTGATGCGTAGTCATTTTATGCATATGTATGTGTATAGTACCTTTACATTCAGTAAACATTAGCTTACCCTCTCGTTGTTGATATTTTTATAGGTTCGCGTGATAGCGGCTCGGGTAAGCGTGGGGAGTTGAGATCTTGGCTAGGTTGCTTTGGAAGATCTTGCTTTTGGACTCGATTTAGGAGTGTGTAGCATAGTCCCACTCACCATGCTCGGTTTTGTGTAAAAGTAACTAGTCGGGTCATGTAACGTATTTTTGGTTTAGTCAAATGGGTCATGAGTATAACCCGGTTTATGATTTAATTATGTAATGTACGTTTTATTAAAGTTGTTTGACGTAATGTGATAACAAATACGTTTTGGGAATTGTGTAATGGGACCTAAAGTGTTATTTAAAGTATATTAAAAAGGAAAAAAATGTATGGGCCGAAAATCGACGGGTTGGGTCGTTACACATATAAGGATTGTATGTTCGTCCATATAATGTTTATGTATAATGAATTGTCATGTTAACTCTTTTTATTGTTACATGCATAAGTTATTATTTTAATATCTATTTGTAACAGATTTTGATTTTGTTTCCGCATATAAGCAGTTTTATAGCTTTTGTGAATTCTAAATTCCTTAATTGTTGCATCATCCTATTATGTGGTTGCTTTATTATGCTCCATAGGTTTATCTTCATCTATTTTTTACTTTCTATCCATTATATAAGAATTGTAATTAAGTTGTATCCAAGGTCTCATTTGTATCTCAAGTCATATATGGATTGTAAGTTGGTCCATATAATGCTTATGTATAATCAGTTGCCATGTTAGTTTTTTTTTATTGTTACATGCATAAGTTATTATTTTACTAATATCTATTATATTTTATAGTTTGTAACAGATTTTGATTTTGTTTCTGCATATAAGCATTTTTTATAGCTGTAACACCCCGTTAAAACCCCTTTAACGGAATGTTAACTCTGGTCCCAGTGCTTGGCTTGACTTCTACGTAACATCAATAATTTACAGCGAAAGCAATTAATACCTGAGAATAAAACCCGCAAAACGGATCAACAATAATATTGAGTGAATCTACAGGTTTTAGGTAAACAATACAGTATGATTATTAAATGATATTCAGAAACTATTTTTTAGTGAAAGACCACCAGGGTTTAATGTTAAAAGTTTGTAGACAGCACAGTGTCCCATTTTAAAAGTTTGTTGACACTATCATGTCAAGTTTCAAATATTTGTAGACAATACCATTGTGACGACCCGAAAATTTCCGACCAAATTTAAACTTAATCTTTATATGTTTCCGACACGATAAGCAAAGTCTGTAATATTGAAATCTCAAAAATTTTGAACTGTTTCATACATTCAATTAATCTTCGACCATTCCCGACGATTCACGAACCACTATTTGTAAATAGTTATGTGTGAATATATATATATATATATATAAATAATAATTGGAAATATAATTCGAAACATTATATGTTGTTGTTATTAAAACGAATTATATAAAATAAAATAAAAATAGAATATTATAATAATTATTATTTACGACATAACTATATATAAATAAAGTATAGTAAAAATAAATATTAAATGATTGTAATACTCGTTTGATGTTTCGATTGATATTAAGCAAACTAAATTCAAATTTATATGATTTTCAAAATAAACGGTGACCCAAAAATAAGTTATATGAATTATAGCTTTATTAAAAATATAATTAGAACCTATTTGATTAGTTTTAACATTTAGTATTTTTACTTTGGGTCTAAAGATTTCCCAATAGAGAGTTTAAAATGTAAATTAATTCAATTACATTGTATTCGGCGTTGAAGTAAGTAATTTTAAGAGTATACAAGTTAAACTATCTATGATGTAAGTTTTATCGGCTATTGAATCATCACATATTTCCAATTACACTTTCAAAAACATCTTCTCAGATTGTTTGTTCTCTTGCTCTCTTTAAATATAGAAATTTATAAACGAAGATATAATGATTGTAAAATATGTAGATACCCTATCTTGACCATAATTATATATGTAGCAATCAACTAGCAATTTGATAGTCATTTTATTTTTATTCCCACTTAAATTTTTGTGACACCCGTGATTTTTGTTGTTCTTTACTTTGACAAACACATGTATAGTGTCATCTATCACTATCTTCATAGTTACTCTCATCTTTTTACTAACTCCACAAACGAAAACCCCAATCACGGTTCTTACTATACTTGTTTCCTTTCTAATATCCTAAACTTATTATATCATTATATATCTACATGTAAATCGATCAATATGAGAGCATTGAACTTGCTTTTCTATTTTAAGAGTCACCCTCATCATCTTCAATCATCAACCATCTCTTTCGATCACTTGTAATCGCTTCTATTGTTCACTACTTGTTTCCTTCGATTCAACAACAACAAAACACATCCAAATCTTCTGTGTCACTGTTCTTGTTCAAACCATCGCCACCAATAACTGCTGCAAAATGTTATATTACTTTTGCCCAACAAACCGCCCACAACTGCAACCACCCATCACCATCTCCTGCAACCCTCTTCATCATCAACTCACACACATATATACAAGAGTGTTGACTGTTTACTTGCAGCCCTATTCGAACTCAAATCCAAACACCCACCATCTTCAGGTTAGTCTACTGCTGCTACTCAAATGTTTCTGTCTCCTGTTCAGACAAAAAAAAAACCCACAGCTGCAATTATCCTGTTTCTACTTTATTATTGCTCATTAGTTGCTTTCATGACTTCTGTTTCGAATTATAACCAAACCATCACCCAAACTCAAGTTGAACCACTACTATAACAGTTTCATGATCGAACCCATAACTGCAATCCTCATCCGTTGTCTTTCTATTTCAAACCCCACGAAACCATCTTGTTACCTATCATTGTTGTAGTGTGATGATGTAGCGTGGGGGTACGAAATAGTTATATATTTTTATTACGAAATACGTTATAAATAACACAAGTTTTAATTATTTATTTACAAATGGGATATACCTAAACCTTGCTACAACACTATAGGCGGTGTACCTAATCGTAGAGTAGTATAGTTTTTAGTAAGTCCGGTTCATTCCACAGGGAGACGACTTATTTTACACTATATTTTTAAACAATTATATTTGTACAAAATATATTATATATAGTAATAATATATAAAAGGGGGTTTACCATTTAATGACCGGTTTGTCGATTTTACATTTTAAGCGAAGCGTAAAGTAAATGACGATATTTAACCAACGATAAAATAAATAACAATAATTAAAATGACAAAATAAATAAAAGTACGAGAAAATATAAAATAAAATATATTATGCTTATTCAAATTTCCGTACTCATGATGTTTGACGTTTTGATTTTAATTTATTACCTTGGGTTAATTGTCCTTTGTCCTGGATTATTCGATAAGTCCATCTGGTTTTGCCATAATAGTCCATCGGTCATAATTATAAAGTGCGAGGGTCTTCGCCAAATTAACCTTATACCCGAAGTCAAATATTCCAACTAATTGGGGATTCGAACTGTAACAAGGTCTAAATACTTTGTTTAATGAATACACCAGGTTTTCGACTGTGTGTAATCCAAGGTTTTAATACTTTGTTAACAATTACACCAATTATCCTTGAATGTAATCCACCCCTGTTTTAATGAGTCAAGTAACTATTAATCCATCCCCGTGTCCGGTCAAATGAACAATAATTCGTACTTATAAATATCCCGCCCATCGTGTCCGATTAAGCGTATGTGGTTATATATAGATACGTCAAATCATAACCTTTATATTAAATTAACGAGGTATCGTTAATTTAATATAAAGCCCATTAATAGCCCATAGTCTAATTTCCACAAGTTTCGATCTTTTGTCCAAACCCCAATTATGGTCCAAAACCCAATAACCCCGTCTTTTAATATTTAGCCCAACATCATGATTACTTCGATTTAAATAAGCATAATAATAACTTAGTTACAAGACATTAATTTGAAAAGGAGAACATAGCTTACATTGATTATTTATCGCGTAGTGTTACACGGAGAGAACTTCGACTTCAAAACCCGTAAAATAACCTTTACATTACCCAAACTAATCTAATATAAAACTAAACTAATATATATATATATATATATATATATATATATATATATATATATATATATATATATATATATATATATATATATATATATATATAATATTATGAGACAGAGAGATATTGATTATGTTGGTGTCTTTAAAACTCGGCCTGAATTCGTGAATTTATAGGACCTGACCAACTTTTTCACTCCATGCGATCGCATGGAGTTTTCACCTCCAGGCCATACGATCGCATGGCCACCTGGATCCAGCTCAATGACTTTTGTTTCTAGCTTGTCGACGTAATTTAATAAATATATATAATATATAAATAATTTATATAATTATTTAAATATTATATTATATTCTTGTGCATAGTAGACTTGTAATTTTTGGTCCGTTGCATCGCGCGTTGAGAGTTGACTCTGGTCCCGGTTCCGGATTTTCGAACGTCCTTTTGTACTATTTAATATCTTGTACTTTGCGTTTTGCAATTTGTAATTTGCACAAAAAATTATTTTCCTTAACTCCCAAAATCCGCGCAAGTCTTTTAACTCAATTTTTGGGACGCTTTTGAGTGCACTATGACGTTAAGGACCCTTTTCCAGTTTTAGTGGCACTTTTTCTTCAATTCTTTAATCTTCGTGCTTCGTGTTCACATTTATTTATTTAAACGATTACAACTTAAAAATAGAATAATTACAACTAAAAACTTTACATATTGAAAGGATATTGCGACTAAATATATGATCATTTGGAGTACTATCAAATATCCCCACACTTGAGCGTTGCTTGTCCTCAAGCAATACAGAACTTGAAATTAAATCACACGAATCACTTCTTTATTCTTCACACTTTATACATTAGTGATTTTGATACGGCGGTATAAACAATGATAGTAACGATGTGATTTACAGTCCCACATGACTATAAAAATTTAGATCCTTAAGAAAATTGGATCTTTATGAAAACATTTGATCTTTTGTAAATTCAATCTAGCTTTTACCCTAGATAAGTTTTCCGGAATAACCATTCACCGGTGTTTGCAAAATATTTTTGTGGGTTTTGTGGGTTTCAGATTTTAAAATTTTAGCTCAAATCTTGCGGTTTTGTGTCACCCACTTGCGAACCTTGTATTGGGAAAGAAACACGTCCAGTATACTTGCTCCGTATATTACCTTTCAGTAAACTACCGTCCGGTTGTAAAGGAAAGCGTTGAGCAAGCAACTGTTAAGGCAATGTCCCCTGACATGCTTTTAATTATGGTCTATAACGTGTTGGATGCATCTACTATCCTTGGTAGGAGTAATAGTAAAGCTCACCCTTATGGTTTTTTTGTTTGGCACAAGGTCCTGTCTTCGACCATGCTATGCAACCACCGTTCTTACGGTTGACACCCGATTTGGTTCAGGTGACCTAATGAATTCCAGGTGAATTCCTAGGATTTTACGTTCAATGGTAATGAACGCATTAAAAATAGGGTTTTCAGAAAACAAATCGGTTTTAATTTGATCAAAATATTTTCTCGTTCTAGCTCGAGTTTAGATATCATCGAATTCCATGAGTTTGTAATTCTCAATCTTTAAGGTCAATCTCAAGGATTGAGTAATATCAGGCTTAAAAGCTGATTTTTAATCTTTAAGGAGATTATCCTTTCTGGGGGTCTGATTCATTAGTCTTATCAAGCTAATTTCCACGGCATCGTCCCCATTTTACGAGACAGATCCTCTCATGGTTAGGATAAGTCTGACCACTTGGCGACCCTGTTTGATGCTGAGGTCCGTGGATTTCCTGCTGATTTTAGAGATGACTTTTCTAGATTTTTCGTCAACCTACAGCTTGTCTGGACGAAAACTTCTTGACCTAAATCACGAAGCACGTGTCTTTTACGGAAGTTTAATGATGGAATTGATTCATCGTGTAGATCCATCTTTTCTTTTATCTTTATTATAATATTGCGGGTAAAACAGTCAATTTAGTCCAAAACAAAAGCACCTGCAATAACTTTACACAAACATGTGATAGATAGTTTTTTAATTGAATAACTTGGTACATTCTCCCCACACTTGGCTTTTTTCATGCGTCTTTTTATATCTTAATAAATAAATTCAAGCGTTTTAGTTGTTTCTCAATTTATGTCCTTTTCGAGGTAACAATAATTTCGGCATTAACACCTAGTTTTATCGTTCATAAATATGTATAAACATGCTTTTGAATTTATTTAGTTGAAAATTTTTAAAATTTTCACAATATTTAGAAAATAAGCCAAGTATAAACCTGAGAGAATTTATAACCCTTCCCCACACTTGAGATCATGCAATGCCCTCATTTGCATGAAATCAGACTCTAATTATAAATTCATGAGGGTGATTAGTGTAGAAAAGTGATTGAAAATACATAGTTTGTAATTACAAAGCTCGTTGAATGATAGATGGCGCGCCTCATCGTTCATTCCTTCTTGTTTTATCACACATGTTTTTCTTCAAAAACGGTTGCTTTTCTGAACTGTTTGCTAATATTTGAAAATGCGTCTTCTACCCTTACTCATTATGCATGTTTATTAACGAGTTATGCACTAACCCGAACCCCTAATTTATCGTTAAGTGGGGTTAGACTTCCCCACACTTAGCTGACGACATGTGAAGTCGGTAGAATAAGTTTCACGAATTAGAATAGTGAGCCAGTTATTTACATCTCGGGTGGTGTATAATATATCAATGGGTTTAAAGTTTAGACTCACCCGATCGTCACTACTTAATTCTTTTTTAAGTGTAGCTTTTATTAAATGGATATGTCTCTTTTCTGGTTCTTGGTCAAATGGATCGATATACACCGACATACATATTTCTATAGGGTGGACAATTCCTAACATTTCCTTTCGTTTATTCTCGGGATCAAAGTTTTCACCTCTATTACCCAATTGGGTGAAATCCGAGGTGTCATTATCTATTACAGCTCGTAGTTCATCTTCGGTAGATGACTCGTCTATTGAGAATATTGGTTTGGAAGGTTGTGGAATGGTGAATTTCGGGATCGAAGTAGATTCTTTTTCATTAACAGTACTTATCGGTCCCACCAGTTTGGTCTCGGGGGTAAAGTTTTCAACGTTATCGTTTTCCCAAGAGTACCAATTTGTCACCCTTACTTCTTCTTCATTCATTGATTGATCGATGATTTCGTCGGTAGAGGCTAATGTGTCGATATGTTGTGAAATTGGTAAAGCTGAATAAAAAGTATCATCGGGATAGTTGGTGATTTCGGAGCTCTCGAATTCATCAAAATTCTATGATATGAGATTTTCTTGCACAATATTCCTCAGATCAACAGGTGTGTAATCTGATAGAGTTTCAGCTTGCCTATTTACAAACTCTCTCATTTGTTCATTTTGAGCATCGAGTTCTTCGAGTTTGATTTTCATATAATCTAAAGAATTTTCAGACACATAATTTTCCTCGTCTTCTGGTTGTTGAGTTTGGATATATTCTTGGGAATAATCCCAATTAGAATTATATTCCTCATAATCATTCCATTCAGGTTCTATGGGTGCATAATTTTCCATAGGAACGTAATAATAACATTCCCATGTTGAGTGATAATCTCCACAGATTTCACAACCAGTTATTGTTTCGTCATTCGTGATCCAAGATTGACCGAACGAATTGTCATCAGCACCCGTTTGAGAGTATTGATTAAATTGATTTCGGATGTCATAAAGAGTTTCCAAAATATTCTCGAGATTTTCCATAATGCGCTTATTACCAAATTTTAGCTACAATGTGGTGCATTTACTTAATTATCCTATTAGTTATAAAAATAAAAATTATATAAGTTATCAAATTAATAGATTTTTCTGCTTTTGCCCATGTTTCGAATAGCCAATAGATGCAGCAGGGAGCCAGAACCCTTTAAATCGGAAGCTCACAACTCAGCCACTAACAAAAATCCAACTATTACTACGAAGCAGAAAATTTGGATGTCTATCAATTTAACCGCTTAAAATAATTTTTCGTTTTGAAATTTTTAGAGAAGAAATAGAAAATTCTATGTCCTAAAAACTAGAGCGTCGAGAAATAAGAAAGAAAAAGAGAGCGTCGAAAAACGTCGAAAAATAAAAGGTCGAAAAATAAATGTCGAAAAACAAACAGTCGAAAAATAAAAATAAGAAAATAAAGCGTCGAAACTTAGTATTCTAAAACCTAAATATTAAAAGTTATGTCTAAAGGTATTAAAGCTTAAAAGGAATTCTATATCCAAAACGGCAATAACTTAAAAAGTACTGAAATTTTAAAATGGCGTCGCAAAATTCTAAAGCACCTAAATCTTAGTCTAAAGAAAAGATACTTAAGGGATTTTACGGCAAAGTCTTAAAAGCTAAAAATAAAGTAACTACGGCAAAATACTAGTCTTAAAACTAATTACGAACGATAAAAATACAAATATTACGAATAAACGATAAAAATACAAATTGTAATTAAAATGATAAAAATACAAATTTTATAAAAATATTATTTTTATATTTATATTATATAAATATTTTAAACTATATGATTAATAATAATAATTAAAACTTAATATTACTAATTAAAACTAACACTAAATAATAAATTAATTAAAACCCTAATTGATTTAAATAATAATAATTATATTTAAAACCTACTTGTAATTAATGCCCGAAATCAGGCCTGTCAGGTCATCCCATGGGGCCTGGGTTCCATGTTTTTTTTTAAAATTTTATATTGTTTTTCTAAAAATTATATATAAAAATATTTACACAAATATATATATTAAAAATATAGCGTTTTGCCGAGGTCCCCGGCAGCGGTGCCAAAAACTTGATGATGTAGCGTGGGGGTACGAAATAGTTATATATTTTTATTACGAAATACGTTACAAATAACACAAGTTTTAATTATTTATTTACAAATGGGATATACCTAAACCTTGCTACAACACTATAGGCAGTGTACCTAATAGTAGAGCAGTATAGTTTTCAGTAAGTCCAGTTCGTTCCACAGGGAGACGACTTATTTTACACTATATTTTTAAACAATTATATTTGTACAAAATATATTATATATAGTAATAATATATAAAAGGGGGTTTACCGTTTAATGACCGGTTTGTCGATTTTATATTTTAAGCGAAGCGTAAAGTAAATGACGATATTTAACCAACGATAAAATAAATAACAATAATTAAAATGACAAAATAAATAAAAGTAAGAGAAAATATAAAATAAAATATATTATGCTTATTCAAATTTCCGTACTCATGATGTTTGACGTTTTGATTTTAATTTATTACCCTGGGTTAATTGTCCTTTGTCCTGGATTATTCGATAAGTCCATCTGGTTTTGCCATAATAGTCCATCGGTCATAATTATAAAGTGCGAGGGTCTTCGCCAAATTAACCTTATACCCGAAGTCAAATATTCCAACTAATTGGGGATTCGAACTGTAACAAGGTCTTAATACTTTGTTTAATGAATACACCAGGTTATCGACTGTGTGTAATCCAAGGTTTTAATACTTTGTTAACAATTACACCAATTATCCTTGAATGTAATCCACCCCTATTTTAATGAGTCCAGTAACTATTAATCCATCCCCGTGTCCGGTCAAATGAACAATAATTCGTACTTATAAATATCTCGCCCATCGTGTCCGATTAAGCGTATGTGGTTATATATAGATACGTCAAATCATAACCTTTATATTAAATTAACGAGGTATCGTTAATTTAATATAAAGCACATTATTAGCCCATAGTCTAATTTCCACAAGTGTCGATCTTTTGTCCAAACCCCAATTATGGTCCAAAACCCAATAACCCCGTCTTTTAATATTTAGCCCAACATCATGATTACTTCGATTTAAATAAGCATAATAATAACTTAGTTACAAGACATTAATTTAAAAAGGAGAACATAGCTTACATTGATTATTTATCGCGTAGTGTTACACGGAGAGAACTTCGACTTCAAAACCCGTAAAATAACCTTTACATTACCCAAACTAATCTAATATAAAACTAAACTAATATTTATATTATATATATATATATATATATATATATATATATATATATATATATATATATATATATATTATGAGACAGAGAGATATTGATTATGTTGGTGTCTTTAAAACTCGGCCAGAATTCGTGAATTTATAGGACCTGACCAACTTTTTCACTCCATGCGATCGCATGGAGTTTTCACCTCCAGGCCATGCCATCGCATGGCCACCTGGATCCAGCTCAATGACTTTTGTTTCTAGCTTGTCGAAGTAATTTAATAAATATATATAATATATAAATAATTTATATAATTATTTAAATATTATATTATATTCTTGTGCATAGTAGACTTGTAATTTTTGGTCCGTTGCGTCACGCGTTGAGAGTTGACTCTGGTCCCGGTTCCAGATTTTCGAACGTCCTTTCGTACTATTTAATATCTTGTACTTTGCGTTTTGCAATTTGTAATTTGCACAAAAAATTATTTTCCTTAACTCCCAAAATCCGCGCAAGTCTTTTAACTCAATTTTTGAGACGCTTTTGAGTGCATTATGGCTTTAAGGACCCTTTTTCAGTTTTAGTGGCACTTTTTCTTCAATTCTTTAATCTTCGTGCTTCGTCTTCGCATTTATTTATTTAAACGATTACAACTTAAAAATAGAATAATTACAACTAAAAACTTTATATATTGGAAGGATATTGCGACTAAATATATGATCATTTGGAGCACTATCATAGTGACCCGAACTTTTCGATGTTTATATATATTAAATGAAATTTATATTTATATGATTAAGTGTTTCCAACATGTTAAGCAATCAAACTTGTTAAGACTTGATTAATTGAAATAGGTTTTATATAGACAATTGACCACCCAAGTTGACCGGTGATTCACGAACGTTAAAACTTGTAAAAACTATATGATGTCATATATATATATATATATATATATATATATATATATATATATATATATATATATATATATATATATATATATATATATATAGTTAACATGGTATTATGATAAGTAAACATATCATTAAGTATATTAACAATGAACTACATATGTAAAAACAAGACTACTAACTTAATGATTTCGAAACGAGACATATATGTAACGATTATCGTTGTAACGACATTTAATCATATATATATCATATTAAGATATATTAATATATCATAATATCATGATAATGTAATAATTTAACATCTCATTTGATATAATAAACAATGGGTTAACAACACTTAACAGGATCGTTAACCTAAAGGCTTCAAAACAACATTTACATGTAACGACTAACGATGACTTAACGACTCAGTTAAAATTTATATACATGTAGTGTTTTAATATGTATTTATACACTTTTGAAAGACTTCAAGACACTTATCAAAATACTTCTAATTAGCAAAAATGCTTACAATTACATCCTCGTTCAGTTTCATCAACAATTCTACTCGTATGCAACCGTATTCGTACTCGTACAATACACAGCTTTCAGATGTAAATTGGTATATACACTCCAATGATTAGCTCTTAGCAGCCCATGTAAGTCACCTAACACATGTGGGAACTATAATTTGGCAACTAGCATGAAATATCTCATAAAATTACAAAAATAGTAGTAATCATTCATGACTTATTTACATGTAAACAAAATTACACATCTTTTATATCTAATCCATATACCAATGACCAAAAACACCTACAAACACTTTCATTCATCAATTTTCTTCATTAAATTGATCTCTCTCAAGTTCTATCTTCAAGTTCTAAGTGTTTTTTATAAATTCTATAAGTTCTAGTTTCATAAATTCAAGAATACTTCCAAGTTTGCTAGCGTACTTCCAGTCTTGTAAAGTGATCATCCAACCTCAAGAAATCTTTATTATTTACAGTAAGATATCTTTCTAAGACAAGGTAATACTCATATTCAAACTTTGATTCAATTTCTATAACTCTAACAATCTTATTTCGAGTGGAAATCTTACTTGAACTTGTTTTCGTGTCATTATTCTGCTTCAAGAACTTTCAAGCCATCCAAGGATCCTTTGAAGCTAGATATATTTTTCTCATTTCCAGTGGGTTTATCCACAAAACCTGATGTAGTAATGATGTTCATAACATCATTCGATTCATATATATAAAACTACCTTATTCGAAGGTTTAAACTTGTAATCACTAGAACATAGTTTAGTTAATTCTAAACTTGTTCGCAAACAAAAGTTAATCCTTCTAACTTGAATTTTAAAATCAACTAAATACATGTTCTATATCTATATGATATTCTAACTTAAGGATTTAAAACCTGAAAACACGAAAAATATCGTAAAACTGGATATACGCCGTCGTAGTAACACCGCGGGCTGTTTTGGGTTAGTTAATTAAAAACTATGATAAACTTTGATTTAAAAGTTGTTCTTCTGGGAAATTGATTTTTCTTATGACCATGAAACTATATCCAAAAATCATGATTAAACTCAAAATGGAAGTATGTTTTCCAAAATGGTCATCTAGACGTCGTTCTTTCGACTGAAATGACTACCTTTAAAAAAACGACTTGTAACCTGTATTTCCGACTCTAAACTTATAATTTTTCTGTATAGATTCATAAACTTAAGTTCAATATGAAACCATAGCAATTGAATTCACTCAAAACGGATTTAAAACGAAGAAGTTATGGGTAAAACAAGATTGGATATTTTTACTTGTTGTAGCTACGTGAAAATTGGTAACAAATTTATACAAATCATATCCTAGCTAACTTATATTGTATTATACATGTATTCTAATATATTATGTAATCTTGGGATACCATAGACACGTATGCAAATGTTTTGAAATATCATATAGACCCATCTATATATATTATTTGGAACAACCATAGACACTCTATATGCAGTAATGTTGGAGTTAGCTATACAGGGTTGAGGTTAATTCCAAAAATATATATACTTTGAATTGTGATCTAGCCTGAGACGTGTATACACTGGGTCGTGGATTGGGTCAAGAATATATATATCAATTTATTTCTGTACATCTAACTATGGACAAGTAGTTGTAGGTTACTAACGAGAACAACTGACTGAAAATATTTAAAACATTAAAACGTATTAAAAAATGTTGTAAATATATTTTGAACATACTTTGATATATATGTATATATTTGTTATAGGTTCATGAATCGACTAGTGGCCAAGTCTTACTTCCCAACGAAGTAAAAATCTGTGAAAGTGAGTTATAGTCCCATTTTTAAAATCTATTATTTTTGAGATGAGAATACATGCAGTTTTATAAATGTTTTACAAAATAGACACAAATATGCGAAACTACATTCTATGGTTGGATTATTAAACCGAATATCACCCTTCAAGTCTGGTAGCCTAAGAATTAGGGAAATGGCCCCTAATTGACGCGAATCCTAAAGATAGATCTATTAGGCTTAACAACCCCCATTCAGGTTATGGATGGTTTAGTACTTCGAGATTATTATACAGACGAGAGGTTCTGTTTTGAGGATATTCTTTGCATTAAGTTAACGTCGGTTATCAGGTGTTCAACATATGAATGATTTTTATCTCTATGCAGTTTGCGAAATGCCTGATAAGAGATGAGTTATAAAAATGAAATCTTGTGGTCTATTATTATGATTTAATAATATGTAGGTTAAACCTATAACTCACCAACAATTTTGTTGACGTTTTAAGCATGTTTATTCTTAGGTGATTATTAAGAGCTTCCACTGTTGCATACAAAATTAAGGACAAGATTTGGAGTCCATGCTTGTATAATATTGTTTAAAAACTACATTCGAAGACTTATGTTGATGTGTAATATTATTGTAAACCATTATGTAATGGTCATGTGAAAAATGCTATATTTTAGATTATCATTATTTGATAATCGTCGTAATATTTTAAAGGTTATGGTTTGTTTTAAAATTGAATGCAGTCTTTGAAAAACGTCTCATATAGAGGTCAAAATCTCGCGACGAAATCAATTAATATGGAACGTTTATAATCAATATGAACGGGACATTTCAGTTGGTATCCGAGCGTCGGTCTTAGAGAACCAGAAATTTGCATTAGTGTGTCTTATCGAGTTTGTTAGGATACATTATTGAGTCTGGACTTCGACCCTTTTTTCTTTAAAAACGATTGCTTAAAACTTTTGATGGAAATTATATATTATTAACATGTAAATATTATGTGATATATTAACCTCTTAATGTGTTTGATATTGTGTGATAGATGTCTACCACTAGTATAATTCCTATTGACTCACCTAATAATAATGAAGCGTCGAATATAATTTGGGAAGATTCACAAATTTCCGAAGAGGAACCGGAAGAAGAGGAACCGGAAGAAGAGGAACCGGAAGAAGAAGAATCAGAAGAGGAGGAACCGGAAGAATAAGAGGTTCTGGAAGAAGAAATATTGATACCTATAGTAAATCGATTAAATAAAAGAAAATCCTCAACTAACGGACCAAAGTTAATAATGGTCAATGGTGTTTCCGCCGAGGAAGCAAAAATATTGGGAAGATTATCAATTTTTCAATGAATCGGATCCCGAGGAGGATTCCGATGATGTTATAGAAATTACCTCGACCCAATTTAATAAAGCGAAAGAAAATAATAAGGGAAAAGGTATAAAAATAGAGAAACCCGATTCCAACCCCGATGAACTTTATATGTATCAGCAACATTTGTATTTCCTAAAATGTAACAATGATCCAGGAACCTATAAACCACCAGGTTTTTCTAAACCATTGTGGAAAACGACAGCTCGTATTAGGGGAGCATCATATATCCCTAGGAAATTAGCAAAACGAACCAAGTCCGAAGAAGAAGAAACGAGTGAGGCGGATTAAAGAGTTGTAATCATGTTGTGCAATATATGTAATATAGTGTGCTTGTACTTTTATGTTATATGTAAAAATTGCTTGTATTGTTTGTTAATTATCTTTTACGAATCTAATCCTTGTCTATTTTATAGTATAAAAACAAAATGGACGTTAAGGGTAGACAACCGAATATTTTAGAAGACCTACCAGAGGATATGATTGAGGAAATCTTGTCTAGAGTTGGTCAAAATTCATCAGCACATTTAGTTATGGCAAAATTAACTTGTCAAATATTTAAAAGACTTTCCAAAAATGCCTTAGTTTATAAAAGGCTTTCCTTTGATAGGTGGGTTATATCACATTGGGGAGACCGTAAGTTACGCCGTGTTTTCTTTAAAGCGTTAAATGCGGGGAACCCAAATGCAATTTTACTCTACGGGTTAAGAACCTATTTTGACTCAACATATCCCAACATAGGATTTCGTGAGTTAGAAAGAGCTTCTAACATGCAACATAAAGAAGCATGTTATGCTTACGGGTTAATAATGTTCGCTTCTCATCAAATTGAGAAAAAGAACATTGGGTTGTAACTTTTAAATAAAACATTCCCACAAGTGATGGACTCGGTAGTTGAGATGAGAAACAAGGTTTTTAGATTATTACGGGGCTGCTGGACATTACGAAACCCTCATCCTTTTGACGACATTACAACATGCTGTTGTAGTGACCCGGGAATTTCCGACCAAATTTAAACTTTAATCTTTATATGTTTCCGACACGATAAGCAAAATCTGTAATATTGAGTCTCGAAAAATTTGAAACTATATTTAGATAATCAATTACCCTTTGAACATGGCCGCCGATTCACGGACAAGTTGTCTGTAAATAATATGTAATTAAATATATATATATATATATATATATATATATATATATATATTAAAAATAGTAAAATATAATTTAACATTTGAATTAAAAATGTAAGGTAAGTTACAAAATAGTTAAGTTGTAATTCAAAATGAACCTATATGAATTATACTTATAAATATTATGATATGTATATTGTAATGTATGTATGTATATATATATATATATATATATATATATATATATATATATATATATATATATATATATATATATATAAATATGTAAATATAAATAAATACATGTATACAAATAAGATTTTGTATTCTGTTTTATATCATCATCAAACTATGCTGTAAAGTGTTTCCCAACAGTAATCAGGTACGATTAAACCCAAAAAGTCCTGCTAACAAACCAAAAATGTTACTGTCGATTGGAGTTTACTTAATTGTCTTCTGAATCAATTTATTTGATCGTACCAATTAAACTAACAAACAAACCAACCTGTTAACATCTGAATTCATCTTTTGCTATTATTTTTTTTACTGTCATTGTCTGGATAAATAAAAGAATTCGACAGATTATATAATTGAGCATTACAGTTGTTGAACGAATCATCCTCTAACCACCACCTTCTTAGATGAAACCCATTAACACCTCACTATTTCTGTTTTGATCTTCAAACCGAATCAAACCAACACCACCACCATCGAATTAACCACTGCAATTATTTTTCTGTTTTGATTCTTAAGCCACAAACAAACACCACTTCACCTCCAATGTTACTGCTATCTGTTTCAGCTGTGAACCGAGACTCAAAAACACCACAACCCCACGACTGTTCTGCTGCAGTATCCTTGTTGCTTTTGCTTGCTGCTACAGCAAATTTTTTTATGTAAACCGCCACCACAAAACAATTATTAACACCCGTTTAATGAAGATGATTTAATGATGATAAAGTGTCCAAATTATACAAGTCATTTCGAAGATTTTCTTTATATCCCTTGAATTCCGGAATTCAACCAAGACAACGTCAAAAGTTAAAATGAAACTTCATTTATTCATTTCACTCTTTTGTGATAGCTTCATTCGTGCTCTTCGAATAATCGAATTATTTTATCTGTATTATACAATAATGATAAAATACTATTTATCAGCTCATATTCGTCAGGAAAACATATTTATTGTTAGCCCTGACAACCTCACACAAATTTCGGGACGAAATTTCTTTAACGGGTAGGTACTGTAGTGACCCGGGAATTTGTTTATATGTTTCTGACACGATAAGCAAAATCTGTAATATTGAGTCTCGGAAAATTTGAAACTATATTTAGATAATCAATTACCCTTTGAACATGCCCGCCGATTCACGGACAAGTTGTCTGTAAATAATATGTAATTAAATATAGATATATATATATATATATATATATATATATATATATATATATATATATATATATATATATATATATATATATATATATATATATATATATATATATATATATATATATATATATATATATATATATATATTAAAAATAGTAAAATATAATTTAACATTTGAATTAAAAATGTAAGGTAAGTTACAAAATAGTTAAGTTGTAATTCAAAATGAACCTATATGAATTATACTTATAAATATTATGATATGTATATTGTAATGTATATATATATATATATATATATACATATATATATATATATATATATATATATATATATATATATATATATATATAAATATGTAAATATAAATAAATACATGTATACAAATAAGATTTTGTATTCTGTTTTATATCATCATCAAACTATGCTGTAAAGTGTTTCCCAACAGTAATCAGGTACGATTAAACCCAAAAAGTCCTGCTAACAAACCAAAAATGTTACTGTCGATTGGAGTTTACTTAATTGTCTTCTGAATCAATTTATTTGATCGTACCAATTAAACTAACAAACAAACCAACCTGTTAACATCTGAATTCATCTTTTGCTATTATTTTTTTTACTGTCATTGTCTGGATAAAGAAAAGAATTCGACAGATTATATAATTGAGCATTACAGTTGTTGAACGAATCATCCTCTAACCACCACCTTCTTAGATGAAACCCATTAACACCTCACTATTTCTGTTTTGATCTTCAAACCGAATCAAACCAACACCACCACCATCGAATTAACCACTGCAATTATTTTTCTGTTTTGATTCTTAAGCCACAAACAAACACCACTTCACCTCCAATGTTACTGCTATCTGTTTCAGCTGTGAACCGAGACTCAAAAACACCACAACCCCACGACTGTTCTGCTGCAGTATCCTTGTTGCTTTTGCTTGCTGCTACAACAAATTTTTTTATGTAAACCGCCACCACAAAACAATTATTAACACCCGTTTAATGAAGATGATTTAATGATGATAAAGTGTCCAAATTATACAAGTCATTTAACATATAAAGAAGGATAAGTAGTTGGGTTCCAGCTGTGATCACGATAGAAAAAGAAATCCTCATCAAAAAGTGGATCCAATATACTTTACAACAAAATTATAAGTATACAGTGTGTTAATGGACCCACTAGCTTTAGGAGATGTCGATATGTACCTAAATTCGATGGCTTTCTGTTCGGTGGAGGGTTTGAGATATCCAGCTCAAGTAATATCGACCCAAGTCTTAATGAAGCCAAGAAGTAATGAGATTGGGTCGATGTTGTGAAGGGAAAAAAAAGATATAGGAACGGATAACTACAGGTTCAAGTGATATAAAAGTATAGCATGCGTTTTCTTTTTTATTCCTTCGTTTCAATCTGGCCGACCAAGTAGATGCTGTGTTATTTTATTTTCTTTCTTTACTACTCGATAACACCACCGATGTTCTTGTTTTCTTTCTTCCTAAACCTAAACGTAGATCTGTTTAATAAGGATTTGGACTGCCAGGGCTAGTTGGGTCGAGGTTAATTAGGAAATTCAGTAGGGTCAGATCCTGATAAATGTTGTTGGGCCGTGACCCAATTCAGTTCGTTTTGGGCTGCTATGCTGTGTCATAAACGATGAGTATTGATGATGATATCGGATAGGATATACGTGATGTATGATGATGATAAATCATGATAATGATGAAGATAGGATGATAATGGTATGATTATGTTATTATATGCGTATGATGATAATTAGAAGATGATTAGATTAGGAAGAAGATGAATTAATTAAAGGGAATACGGGTTATATAGATTTGGAAATAGATTTATATCAGAAAAACAGAAGCGGACGAGTGGTTAAGTATTGATTCGGGTTTGCAAGTGGTCGTGTGTTCGAGTCCAAGCATCGACTGTTTTATTTTTGGGACTCATTTTATTTGAGGTAGTCTTTACTTACTTACTTATTATTGTTATTATTAGTGTTATTGTTATTATTAAAGTATAAGTATTATTAATATTATCATAATTATTATAATCACTATAAGTATTAATAATATTATTACTAGTAGTAATCTTATCATTTTAGGTATTATTGTTATTATTATTACTAATATTAACATATGTATTATTATTATTATAACTATGGTCATTATTATTATTATTATTATCATTGTTATAAACATAATACAAATTATCATTATAAATATTATTGTTAGTATCATTTGATAAATTATTGGTAATATTATTGTTATTATCAACAAAAGTATTAGTAATAAAAAAAGTCATTTTCATTATTAATGATAATATGATTATTGTATGGTTATAATTAAACTTATTATCAATATTAACAAAATAGATATTTTCATTATTAAAAACTAAGTATTATTACCAAAAATTAATATTTTCATGACCATTATTACTAAATTATTCATTTATTATAAACTACTGTTATTATCATTATTATAAGATTCATTATAAAAACTATCATTTTTGTTACAAATATATATTTTGTACCAAAAATATAATAAATACGTATGAATATATTAATAGTTTATATACCTACATGTTAAACCAAATAACTTTATTTATATAAATACTTATACATAACAAACGAATTTTTTTCTTTATACTAACCATAAATATAGATAGATATTAAACAGTTTGAAAGTATACACAAACTAAATAAGTATAATATATAATTTAAGATATAACATATAAATTTGTTCGATTACGAATATACCTTTTAATATATATACACAAATGATATAGGTTCGTGAATCCGAGGCCAAACCTATACTTGTTCAATGTCGTTCTATGTATTTTTACTACAAAATACAATAGGTGAGTTTCATTTGATTCCCTTTTCACTCTTTACATTTTTGGGACAGAGAATAAATGCGCATTTATAAATGTTTAACGCAATAGACACAAGTACCTTAATTGCATTCTATGATAGAATTATCTGGGATTGGGATTGATTATTATAACACGCATTAGCCCCCGGTTTCCGTTAGAGCGTATGAGCTCCCGAGCCGGGTGGATGGTTTATTATTGATGACATTTTGGCACCAGTTGTCCTATATTTTATAAACATGTGTTCAGCCGTGGGGTGTAAAGACCGGCACAGAGGTTCTATATTTTGAAGGCACATGTATTCAGCCGTGGGGTGAAAGACCGGCACAGATGGTTACTATTATATTTTGAATCCTCACCTGGTGTTCTTCATATGAAAGATATTTTTTGTGCAGTTGGAATGGGACTTCTGCACGTTTTATAATATTTAAAATCTTGTGGTTTATTAAAATGATGAAAATGAAATGATTACTATAAACCGATGAACTCACCAACCTTTTGGTTGACACTTGAAAGCATGTTTATTCTCAGGTTTGAAAGAAATCTTCCGCTGTGCATTAGCTCATTTTAAGGATATTACTTGGAGTCATTCATGACATATTTCAAAAGATGTTGCATTCGAGTCATTGAAGTTCATTAGAGATTATTAAGTAAATGACGGATTAGATCATTTATAGTTGGATATTATGAAATGGTATGCATACCTGTCAACTTTCGATGAAATGAAAGTCTGTCTTTTGAAAACGAATGCAATGTTTGTAAAATGTATCATTTAGAGGTTAAGTACCTCGCGATGAAATCAACTATTATGAATCGTTTATAATCGATATGGACTTCGTCCGTATGGATTAGGATGGGGCACTTCAGCTGTCTTGTCAACGGTCACAATGGTTATGTTCCACAAGACCAAGGATGGGAAGTAGTCATAGTAAAACCAGAATGCATGACTTGTTTCTGGACATATGAATTACGTGTCTTTATTGCCTTTGTTGAACGACTTGCGTATTAACTAGAATTGTCTTCGCAACTGTTTTGTATCAGAGTTTTTATGTGCTATATTTCATGCTATATGTAAAATAGCGGTATTGTAAGTTTGCAAAATATTGTATAAAAGTTTAAATGTGAAATATTATTATAATCAGTTTTCATATAGAATTGTAGTAGTTGAATTGTATGTTAGCTACTAAGTATGAACTTAATGGGTAGGTATTACCCGAATTAAAACTTATAAAACGCTAATATGAAGAAATTTTTTTTATAAATGAGTTCATATTATGCTACAGAATACTATTGACTACTCTTAATATTCTATATGATTAACTTAATTCTTTTGGCTATTTTTGAAGGAAATGGCACCGACTACTCGTCAGAAATTGAACATGAGTGAGGAAGACTTCCATGCTTTCCTTGCATCAAATATAGCCGCAGTACAGGCTGTAATGCAAAACAACAATAACTCAGGGTTTAGCAGTGGAGTTAACTCCACAGGAAACCGTATAGGATGCTCCTACAAGGCTTTCACTGCCTGTAAACCTCTAGAATTCGATGGAACTGAACGACCAGTCGGATTGAAACGATGGACCGAAAAGGTCGAATCTGTGTTTGCTATAAGCAAATGTGTTGAGGAAGATAAGGTAAAGTACGCCACGCATACCTTCACAGGTACTGCATTAACATGGTGGAATACCTATCTCGAATAAGTGGGACAAGATGGTGCTTACACACTACCGTCGCACCAACAATCATAACTACAATCGCACCAATTTTCGCAACAACAAATGCAACAACAACAACCACCCCAGCAACAACTACAACAACCGTTTCAACAACAATAATAACCGCAACAACAACAATCCTAACAATAACAATAAGAGGCAGAAATTCTGCCAGAGATGTGAAGGATACCATCTAACTGGGCTCTATACAGCAGTGTATACTAAGTGTAATAGAAAGGGCCATGGTGCGACAAAGTGCAAAATCTACGGATCAATGGCTAAGGGAACAAATAATGCCGGAACAAGTTATGCAGACATTACTTGTTTCGGATGCGGGAAGAAGGGCCATTACAAAAATATGTGTCCAAATCAGGGGGATAATAATGGGCAAGGCTAAGGAAGAGTCTTCAACATTAATGCGGTTGAAGCGCAGGAAGACCCGGAGCTTGTTACGGGTACGTTTCTTATTGACAATACATCTGCTTATGTTTTATGTGATTCGGGTGCGGATAGAAGCTATATGAGTAAGGATTTCTGTGCTAAATTAAGTTGTCCATTGATGCCTTTGGATAATAAGTTTATACTAGAATTAGCAAACGGTAAATTAATTGCAGCAGATAATATATGTCGGAATCGAGAAATTAAACTGGTTAGCGAAACATTTAAGATTGATTTGATACCAGTAGAGTTAGGGAGTTTTGATGTGATAATCTGCATGGACTGGTTGAAAGAGGTGAAAGCAGAGATTGTATGTTACAAAAATGCAATTCGCATTGTACGAGAAGAAGGAAAACCCTTAATGGTGTACGGAGAAAAGACCAACGCGAAGCTAAATCTTATTAGTAATTTGAAGGCGCAAAAGTTAATAAGAAAGGGTTGCTATGCTGTTCTAGCACACGTCAAGAAAGTACAAACTGAAGAAAAGAGCATCAATGATGTTCCCGTCGTAAAAGAATTTCCCGATGTATTTTCGAAAGAATTACCGGGATTACCTCCACACCGATCCGTTGAATTTCAAATAGATCTTGTACTGGGAGCTGCACCAATAGCTCGTGCTCCATACAAACTCGGACCCAGCAAAATGAAGGAACTTCAAAGCCAATTACAAGAACTTCTAGAGCGTGGTTTCATACGACCAAGTACATCACCATGGGGAGCTCCTGTTTTGTTTGTCAAAAAGAAGGATGGTACATTCAGGTTGTGTATCGACTACCGAGAGTTGAACAAACTTACCATCAAGAACCATTACCTATTACCGAGAATCGAAGATTTATTTGATCAACTACAAGGCTCGTCGGTTTATTCGAAGATTGATTTACGTTCTGGGTATCACCAAATGCGGGTGAAGGAGGATGACATTCCGAAGACTGCTTTTAGGACGCGTTACGGTCATTACGAGTTTATGGTTATGCCATTTGGATTGACTAACACACCAGCTGTGTTCATGGACCTCATGAACCGAGTGTGTGGGCCATATTGAAATGTCCCGTTCTTATTGATTAAAAACGTTCCATATTAATTGATTTCGTTGCGAGGTTTTGACCTCTATATGAGACGTTTTTCAAAGACTGCATACATTTTAAAACAAACCTTAACCTTTATTTCATCAATAAAGGTTTAAAAAGCTTTACGTAGATTATCAAATAATGATAATCTAAAATATCCTGTTTACACACGACCATTACATAATGGTTTACAATACAAATATGTTACAACAAAATAAGTTTCTTGAATGCAGTTTTTACACAATATCATACAAGCATGGACTCCAAATCTCGTCCTTATTTAAGTATGCGACAGCGGAAGCTCTTAATAATCACCTGAGAATAAACATGCTTAAAACGTCAACAAAAATGTTGGTGAGTTATAGGTTTAACCTATATATATCAAATCGTAACAATAGACCACAAGATTTCATATTTCAATACACATCCCATACATAGAGATAAAAATCATTCATATGGTGAACACCTGGTAACCGACATTAACAAGATGCATATATAAGAATATCCCCATCATTCCGGGACACCCTTCGGATATGATATAAATTTCGAAGTACTAAAGCATCCGGTACTTTGGATGGGGTTTGTTAGGCCCAATAGATCTATCTTTAGGATTCGCGTCAATTAGGGTGTCTGTTCCCTAATTCTTAGATTACCAGACTTAATAAAAAGGGGCATATTCGATTTCGATAATTCAACCATAGAATGTAGTTTCACGTACTTGTGTCTATTTTGTAAATCATTTATAAAACCTGCATGTATTCTCATCCCAAAAATATTAGATTTTAAAAGTGGGACTATAACTCACTTTCACAGATTTTTACTTCTTCGGGAAGTAAGACTTGGCCACTGGTTGATTCACGAACCTATAACAATATATACATATATATCAAAGTATGTTCAAAATATATTTACAACACTTTTAATATATTTTGATGTTTTAAGTTTATTAAGTCAGCTGTCCTCGTTAGTAACCTACAACTAATTGTCCACAGTTAGATATACAGAAATAAATCGATAAATATTATCTTGAATCAATCCACGACCCAGTGTATACGTATCTCAGTATTGATCACAACTCAAACTATACATATTTTGGAATCAACCTCAACCCTGTATAGCTAACTCCAACATTCACATATAGAGTGTCTATGGTTGTTCCGAAATATATATAGATGTGTCGACATGATAGGTCGAAACATTGTATACGTGTCTATGGTATCTCAAGATTACATAATATACAATACAAGTTGATTAAGTTATGGTTGGAATAGATTTGTTACCAATTTTCACGTAGCTAAAATGAGAAAAATTATCCAATCTTGTTTTACCCATAACTTCTTCATTTTAAATCCGTTTTGAGTTAATCAAATTGCTATGGTTTCATATTGAACTCTATTTTATGAATCTAAACAGAAAAAGTATAGGTTTATAGTCAGAAAAATAAGTTACAAGTCGTTTTTGTAAAGGTAGTCATTTCAGTCGAAAGAACGACGTCTAGATGACCATTTTAGAAAACATACTTCCACTTTGAGTTTAACCATAATTTTTGGATATAGTTTTATGTTCATAATAAAAATAATTTTCTCAGAATAACAAATTTTAAATCAAAGTTTATCATAGTTTTTAATTAACTAACCCAAAACAGCCCGCGGTGTTACTACGACGGCGTAAATCCAGTTTTACGGTGTTTTTCGTGTTTCCAGGTTTTAAATCATTAAGTTAGCATATCATATAGATATAGAACATGTGTTTAGTTAATTTTAAAAGTCAATTTAGAAGGATTAACTTTTGTTTGCGAACAAGTTTAGAATTAACTAAACTATGTTCTAGTGATTACGAGTTTAAACCTTCGAATAAGATAGTTATATATATATGAATCGAATGATGTTATGAACATCATTACTACCTCAAGTTTAGTAGGTAAACCTACTGGAAGTGTCAAGAAATTATCTAGCTTCAAAGGATCTTGGATGGCTTGAAAGTTCTTGAAGTAGGATCATGACACAAAAACAAGTTCAAGTAAGATTTTTACTCGAATTAAGATAGTTTATAGTTATAGAAATTGAATCAAAGTTTGAATATGAATATTAACTTGAATAAGAAAGATAACCTACTGTATATAACAAAGGTTTCTTGATCTTAGATGATTACTTGGAATGGATTAGAAAGCTTGGAAGTAAATTAGTAAACTTGAAGGGATTTTTGAAGTGTTCTTGAAGTGTTCTTCCTATGATGATTATAGCTTGATTCTTGAAGTGATTTTTGATGAAGATGATGAATAACTACTGGAAAAATACGTTCATAATAGTGTGTGTGTGTGTGTGTTGAGAGAGAATTAGAAAGAGAATTGGAAGTGAAATGGAGTGAATGATGAGTGGTAATTGGTGAGTGGTGAGTGGGGTTAAAAGGAGTTCTAGTTAGTTGAATAGCTCATGGTAGAAGTTAAAATTGATTAGTCATACATGACATAATCAAGAGTGGAATCCCATGCTAGTTCCTATTGGTATATACCCATAGTAAGTACTTTTTGAAGCTGTGTATAATACGGGTAAGAATACGACTAGAATTCTTGATGAAAGAAAAGAATGGGAAAGTGACTGTAACCATTTTCGTTAAGTATGAGTGTTTTGATATATGTCTTGAAGTCTTCCAAAAGTATTTTAATACATCTAAATACACTACATGTATATACATTTTAACTGAGTCGTTAAGTCATCGTTAGTCGTTACATGTAAGTGTTGTTTTGAAACCTTTAAGTTAACGATCTCAATTAATGTTGTTAACCCATTGTTTATTATATCTAATGAGATGTTAAATTATTATATTATCATGATATTATGATATATTAATATATCTTAATATGATATATATACATTTAAATGTCGTTACAACGATAATCGTTACATATATGTCTCGTTTCGAAATCCTTAAGTTAGTAGTCTTGTTTATATGTATAAAACTCATTGTTAATATACTTATGGAGATACTTACTTATCATAATCTCATGTTAACCACATGTATATCCATATATATATATATATATATATCGTCATGTCATTTTTACAAGTTTTAATGTTCGTGAATCGCCGGTCAACTTGGGTGGTTAATTGTCTATATGAAACATATTTCAATTAATCAAGTCTTAACAAGTTTGATTGCTTAACATGTTGGAAACATTTAATCATGTAAATATCAATCTCAATTAATATATATAAACATGGAAAAGTTCGGGTCACTACAGTACCTACCCGTTAAATAAATTTCGTCCCGAAATTTTAAGAAGTTTGATGTGTTGACGTATCTTCAGGAAATAAATGCGGGTATTTCTTCTTCATCTGATCTTCTCATTCCCAGGTGAACTCGGGTCCTCTACGAGCATTCCATCGAACCTTAACAATTGGTATCTTGTTTTGCTTAAGTCTTTTAACCTCACGATCCATTATTTCGACGGGTTCTTCGATGAATTGAAGTTTTTCGTTGATTTGGATTTCATCTAATGGAATAGTGAGATCTTCTTTAGCAAAACATTTCTTCAAATTCGAGACGTGGAAAGTGTTATGTACAGCCGCAAGTTGTTGAGGTAATTCAAGTCGGTAAGCTACTGGTCCGACACGATCAATAATCTTGAATGGTCCAATATACCTTGGATTTACCAAATCTAACAATGCCTTTCCAAGGTGCAACTTTAAGCATGACCATCTCTCCAATTTCAAATTCTATATCTTTTCTTTTAATGTCAGCGTAGCACTTTTGTCGACTTTGGGCGGCTTTCAACCGTTGTTGAATTTGGATGATCTTCTCGGTAGTTTCTTGTATAATCTCTGGACCCGTAATCTGTCTATCCCCCACTTCACTCCAACAAATTGGAGACCTGCACTTTCTACCATAAAGTGCTTCAAACGGCGCCATCTCAATGCTTGAATGGTAGCTGTTGTTGTAGGAAAATTCTGCTAACGGTAGATGTCGATCCCAACTGTTTCCAAAATCAATAACACATGATCGTAGCATGTCTTCAAGCGTTTATTTCGTCCTTTCGCTCTGCCCATCAGTTTGTGGATGATAGGCAGTACTCATGTCTAGACGAGTTCCTAATGCTTGCTGTAATGTCTGCCAGAATCTTGAAATAAATCTGCCATCCCTATCAGAGATAATAGAGATTGGTATTCCATGTCTGGAGACGACTTCCTTCAAATACAGTCGTGCTAACTTCTCCATCTTGTCATCTTCTCTTATTGGCAGGAAGTGTGCTGATTTGGTGAGACGATCAACTATTACCCAAATAGTATCAAAACCACTTGCAGTCCTTGGCAATTTAGTGATGAAATCCATGGTAATGTTTTCCCATTTCCATTCTGGGATTTCGGGTTGTTGAAGTAGACCTGATGGTTTCTGATGCTCAGCTTTGACCTTAGAACACGTCAAACATTCTCCTACATATTTAGCAACATCGGCTTTCATACCCGGCCACCAAAAATGTTTCTTAAGATCCTTATACATCTTCCCCGTTTCAGGATGTATTGAGTATCTGGTTTTATGAGCTTCTCTAAGTACCATTTCTCTCATATCTCCAAATTTTGGTACCCAAATCCTTTCAGCCCTATACCGGGTTCCGTCTTCCCGAATAATAAGATGCTTCTCCGATCCTTTGGGTATTTCATCCTTTAAATTTCCCTCTTTTAAAACTCCTTGTTGCGCCTCCTTTATTTGAGTAGTAAGGTTATTGTGAATCATTATATTCATAGATTTTACTCGAATGGGTTCTCTGTCCTTCCTGCTCAAGGCGTCAGCTACCACATTTGCCTTCCCCGAGTGGTAACGAATCTCAAAGTCGTAACCATTCAACAATTCAATCCACCTACGATGCCTCATATTCAATTGTTTCTGATTAAATAGATGCTGAAGACTTTTGTGGTCGGTATATATAATACTTTTGACCCCATATAAGTAGTGCCTCCAAGTCTTTAATGCAAAAACAACCGCGCCTAATTCCAAATCATGCGTCGTATAATTTTGTTCGTGAATCTTCAATTGTCTAGACGCATAAGCAATCACCTTCGTTCGTTGCATTAATACACAACCAAGACTTTGCTTTGATGCGTCACAATAAATCACAAAATCATCATTCCCTTCAGGCAATGACAATATAGGTGCCTTAGTTAGCTTTTTCTTCAATAACTGAAACGCTTTCTCTTGTTCATCCTTCCATTCAAATTTCTTCCCTTTATGCGTTAATGCAGTCAAGGGTTTTGCTATTCTGGAAAAGTCTTGGATGAACCTTCTGTAGTAACCAGCTAGTCCTAAAAACTGGCGTATGTGTTTCGGAGTTTTCGGGGTTTCCCACTTTTCAAGAGTTTCTATCTTTGCCGGATCCACCTTAATACCTTCTTTGTTCACTATGTGACCGAGGAATTGAACTTCTTCTAACCAAAATGCACACTTTGAAAACTTAGCGTACAGTTTTTCCTTCCTCAATACTTCTAACACCTTTCTCAAATGTTCACCGTGTTCTTGGTCATTATTTGAGTAAATAAGTATGTCATCAATGAAAACAATGACAAACTTGTCAAGGTATGGTCCACACACTCGGTTCATAAGGTCCATGAACACAGCTGGTGCATTAGTTAAACCAAACGGCATGACCATAAACTCGTAATGACCGTAACGTGTTCCGAAAGCAGTCTTTGGAATATCATCTTCTTTCACCCGCATTTGATGATACCTAGAACGTAAGTCAATCTTTGAATAAACAGACGAGCCTTGTAGTTGATCAAATAAGTCGTCGATTCTCGGTAGTGGGTAGCAGTTCTTGATGGTAAGTTTGTTCAACTCTCGGTAGTCGATACACAACCTGAATGTACCATCTTTCTTCTTGACAAACAAAACAGGAGCTCCCCACGGTGATGTGCTTGGTCAAATGAAACCACGCTCTAAAAGTTCTTGTAATTGGCTTTGCAGTTCTTTCATCTCGCTGGGTGCGAGTCTGTAAGGAGCACGAGCTATTGGTGCAGCTCCTGGTACAAGATCTATTTGAAATTCAACGGATCGATGTGGGGGTAATCCCGGTAATTCTTTCGGAAATACATCGGGAAATTCTTTTGTAATGGGAATATCATTGATGCTCTTTTCTTCAGTTTGTACTTTTTCGACGTGTGCAAGAACAACATAGCAACCTTTTCTTATTAGTTATTGTGCCTTCAAATTACTAATAAGATGTAGCTTCGTGTTGCCCTTTTCTCCGTACACCATTAAGGGTTTTCCTTTTTCTTGTATAATGCGAATTGCATTTTTGTAATAAACGATCTCTGCTTTCACTTCTTTCAACCAGTCCATACAGATTATCACATCAAAACTCCCTAACTCTACAGGTATCAAATCAATCTTAAATGTTTCGCTAACCAGTTTAATTTCTCGATTCCGACATATATTATCTGCTGAAATTAATTTATCATTTGCTAATTCGAGTAAAAATTTACTATCCAAAGGCGTCAATGGACAACTTAATTTAGCACAAAAATCTCTACTCATATAGCTTCTATCCGCACCCGAATCAAATAAAACGTAAGCAGATTTATTGTCAATAAGAAACGTACCCGTAACAAGCTCCGGGTCTTCCTGTGCCTCTGCCGCATTAATATTGAATACTCTTCCTCGGCCTTGTCCATTCGTGTTCTCCTGGTTCGAGCAATTTCTAATAATGTGGCCCGGTTTTCCACATTTATAACAAACTAAATTGGCATAACTTGCTCCGACACTACTTGCTCCGCCATTACTCATTCCGACACCATTTATTCCTTTCGTTCTGTTAACCCCTGGTCCGTAGACCTCACACTTCGCCGCGCAATGACCATTTCTTTTACACTTGTTACAAAATTTGGTGCAGAACCCCGAGTGATACTTTTCACACCTTTGGCATAGTTTCTTCTGATTGTTGTTGTTGTTGCGGTTGTTATTGTTGTTGGGATGATTGTTGTAGTTGCTGTTATTGTTGTTGTTGTTGTTGTTGTTGTTGTTGTTGGGCCATTTGTTCTAGTTGCGATTGATGTTGCGATTGTTGGGATAATTGTTGCGATTATTGTTGTAATTGCTGTTGTTGTTGTATTGGTGATTCTTATCACCGTTTTCCTCCCACTTTCTTTTGACTTGCTTCACATTGGCCTCTTCAGCAGTCTGTTCTTTAATTCTTTCTTCAATCTGGTTCACTAGTTTGTGAGCCATTCTACATGCCTGTTGTATGAAGGCGGGCTCGTGTGAACTTATATCTTCTTGGATTCTTTTCGGTAATCCTTTCACAAATGCGTCGATCTTCTCTTCCTCATCTTCGAACGCTCCCGGACACAATAGGCACAATTCTGTGAATCGTCTTTCGTACGTGGTAATATCAAATCCTTGGGTTCGTAACCCTCTAAGTTCTGTCTTGAGTTTATTGACCTCGGTTCTGGGACGGTACTTCTCGTTCATCAAGTGCTTGAATGCTGACCACGGTAGTGCGTAAGCATCATCTTGTCCCACTTGCTCTAGATAGGTATTCCACCATGTTAACGCAGAACCTGTGAAGGTATGCGTAGCGTACTTCACTTTGTCCTCTTCAGTACACTTACTTATGGCAAACACCGATTCGACCTTCTCGGTCCACCGTTTCAATCCGATCGGTCCTTCGGTTCCATCAAATTCCAAAGGTTTGCAGCCAGTGAATTCTTTGTAGGTGCATCCTACACGATTTCCTGTACTGCTAGATCCAAGGTTATTGTTGGTATGTAGCGCAGCCTGTACTGCGGCTATGTTTAAAGCTAGAAAAGTACGGAATTCCTCTTCATTCATATTCACGGTGTGTCGAGTAGTCGGTGCCATTTCCTTCAAAATAGTCAAATGGAACAAGTTAATCATACAGAATATTAAGAGTAGTTAATAGTATTTCGTAGCATAATATGAACTCATTTATAAAAGCTTTTTCTTCATATTAGCATTTTATAAGTTTAAATTCGGGTAGTACCTGACCATTAAGTTCATACTTAGTAGCTAATATACAATTCAACTACTACAATTCTATATGAAAAACTGATTATAATAATATTTCGCGTTCAAACTTTTATACAATATTTTACAAACTTACAATACCGCTTATTTTACATAAAGCATGAAATATAGCACACAATAACTTTGATACAAAATAGTTGTGAAGATAATTATAGCTAGTACACAAGTCGTTCAGCAAAGGCAATAAAAACACGTAATTCATACGTCCAGAAACAAGTCATGCATTCTGGTTTTACTAGGACTACTTCCCATCCTTGGTCTTGTGGAACATAACCGTTATGGCCGTTGATAAGATAGCGTGTTGTAACGTCGTCAAAGGGACGAGGGTTACGTAATGACCAACAGTCTCGTAATAACCTAAAAACCTCATTTCTTACCCCAATTACCGACTCCGTCACTTGTGGGAACGTTTTGTTTAATAGTTGTAGCCCGATGTTCTTTTTCTCACTTTGGTGAGAAGCGAACATTACTAACCCGTAAGCATAGCATGCTTCTTTATGTTGCATGTTAGCCGCTTTTTCTAAATCACGAAGTTCAATATTCGGATATATTGAGTCAAAATAATTTCTTAACCCATTGCGTAAAATAGCATTTGAGTTCCCCGAAATATATGCGTCAAAGTAAACACATCGTAACTTATGGATTTTCCAACGTGATATCCCCCATCTTTCGAACGAAAGCCTTTTATAAACCAAGGCATTCTTGGAACGTTCTTCGAATGTCTTACAAACTGATCTCGCCTTAAATAGTTGTGCCGAAGAATTCTGACCGACTCTAGACAAGATTTCATCAATCATGTCTCCGGGTAGGTCTCTTAAAATATTGGGTTGTCTATCCATTTTGTGTTTTTATACTGTAAAATAGACAAGAGTTAGATTCATAAAAAAAAATACTGATTAATACAAGCAATTTTTACATATATCATAAAGCATAAGCACACTATATTACTTATATTACACCACACGAATACAACTATCTTATTCCGACTCGCTTGTTTCTTCTTCTTCGGTTTTGGTTCGTTTTGCCAAGTTTCTAGGGATATATGATGTTCCCCTAATACGAGCCGTCGTTATCCACATTGGTTTAGAAAAACCTGGTGGTTTAGAGGTTCCCGGGTCATTGTTACAACTTAAGGACTTCAGGGGTTGACGATACATATAAAGTTCATCGGGGTTGGAATTAGATTTCTCTATTTTTATGCCCTTTCCCTTATTATTTTCTTTTGCCTTTTTAAATTCAGTTGGGGTAATTTCTATAACATCATCGGAATTCTCATCGGAATCCGATTCATCGGAGAATTGGTAATCCTCCCAATATTTTGCTTCCTTGGCAGAAACACCATTGACCATAATTAACCTTGGTCGGTTGGTTGAGGATTTTCTTTTACTTAACCGTTTTATTATTTCCCCCACCGGTTCTATTTCTTCATCCGGTTCCGATTCTTCTTCCGGTTCCGATTCTTCTTCCGGTTCCGACTCTTCTTCCGGTTCCTCTTCGGGAACTTGTGAATCAGTCCACGAATCATTCCAATTTACATTTGACTCTTCATTATTATTAGGTGAGTCAATGGGAGTTGTTCTAGAGGTAGACATCTATCACATAATATCAAACGCGTTAAGAGATTAATATATCATATAATATTCACATATTAAAAATATATAGTTTCCAACAAAATTTGTTAAGCAATCATTTTTCAAGTAAACACGGTCGAAGTCCAGACTCACTAATGCATCCTAACAAACTCGATAAGACACACTAATGCAAAATTCTGGTTCTCTAAGACCAACGCTCTGATACCAACTGAAATGTCCCGTTCCTATTGATTAAAAACGTTCCATATTAATTGATTTCGTTGCGAGGTTTTGACCTCTATATGAGACGTTTTTCAAAGACTGCATTCATTTTAAAATAAACCATAACCTTTATTTCATCAATAAAGGTTTAAAAAGCTTTACGTAGATTATCAAATAATGATAATCTAAAATATCCTGTTTACACACGACCATTACATAATGGTTTACAATACAAATATGTTACAACAAAATAAGTTTCTTGAATGCAGTTTTTACATAATATCATACAAGCATGGACTCCAAATCTCGTCCTTATTTAAGTATGCGACAGCGGAAGCTCTTAATAATCACCTGAGAATAAACATGCTTAAAACGTCAACAAAAATGTTGGTGAGTTATAGGTTTAACCTATATATATCAAATCGTAACAATAGACCACAAGATTTCATATTTCAATACACATCCCATACATAGAGATAAAAATCATTCATATGGTGAACACCTGGTAACCGACATTAACAAGATGCATATATAAGAATATCCCCATCATTCCGGGACACCCTTCGGATATGATATAAATTTCGAAGTACTAAAGCATCCGGTACTTTGGATGGGGTTTGTTAGGCCCAATAGATCTATCTTTAGGATTCGCGTCAATTAGGGTGTCTGTTCCCTAATTCTTAGATTACCAGACTTAATAAAAAGGGGCATATTCGATTTCGATAATTCAACCATAGAATGTAGTTTCACGTACTTGTGTCTATTTTGTAAATCATTTATAAAACCTGCATGTATTCTCATCCCAAAAATATTAGATTTTAAAAGTGGGACTATAACTCACTTTCACAGATTTTTACTTCGTCGGGAAGTAAGACTTGGCCACTGGTTGATTCACGAACCTATAACAATATATACATATATATCAAAGTATGTTCAAAATATATTTACAACACTTTTAATATATTTTGATGTTTTAAGTTTATTAAGTCAGCTGTCCTCGTTAGTAACCTACAACTAGTTGTCCACAGTTAGATATACAGAAATAAATCGATAAATATTATCTTGAATCAATCCACAACCCAGTGTATACGTATCTCAGTATTGATCACAACTCAAACTATACATATTTTGGAATCAACCTCAACCCTGTATAGCTAACTCCAACATTCACATATAGAGTGTCTATGGTTGTTCCGAAATATATATAGATGTGTCGACATGATAGGTCGAAACATTGTATACGTGTCTATGGTATCTCAAGATTACATAATATACAATACAATTTGATTAAGTTATGGTTGGAATAGATTTGTTACCAATTTTCACGTAGCTAAAATGAGAAAAATTATCCAATCTTGTTTTACCCATAACTTCTTCATTTTAAATCCGTTTTGAGTGAATCAAATTGCTATGGTTTCATATTGAACTCTATTTTATGAATCTAAACAGAAAAAGTATAGGTTTATAGTCAGAAAAATAAGTTACAAGTCATTTTTGTAAAGGTAGTCATTTCAGTCGAAAGAACGACGTCTAGATGACCATTTTAGAAAACATACTTCCACTTTGAGTTTAACCATAATTTTTGGATATAGTTTTATGTTCATAATAAAAATCATTTTCTCAGAATAACAACTTTTAAATCAAAGTTTATCATAGTTTTTAATTAACTAACCCAAAACAGCCCGCGGTGTTACTACGACGGCGTAAATCCGGTTTTACGGTGTTTTTCGTGTTTCCAGGTTTTAAATCATTAAGTTAGCATATCATATAGATATAGAACATGTGTTTAGTTAATTTTAAAAGTCAAGTTAGAAGGATTAACTTTTGTTTGCGAACAAGTTTAGAATTAACTAAACTATGTTCTAGTGATTACGAGTTTAAACCTTCGAATAAGATAGTTTTATATATATGAATCGAATGATGTTATGAACATCATTACTACCTAAAGTTTAGTAGGTAAACCTACTGGAAGTGACAAGAAATTATCTAGCTTCAAAGGATCTTGGATGGCTTGAAAGTTCTTGAAGTAGGATCATGACACAAAAACAAGTTCAAGTAAGATTTTTACTCGAATTAAGATAGTTTATAGTTATAGAAATTGAATCAAAGTTTGAATATGAATATTACCTTGAATAAGAAAGATAACCTACTATATATAACAAAGGTTTCTTGATCTTAGATGATTACTTGGAATGGATTAGAAAGCTTGGAAGTAAATTAGTAAACTTGAAGGGATTTTTGAAGTGTTCTTGAAGTGTTCTTCCTATGATGATTATAGCTTGATTCTTGAAGTGATTTTTGATGAAGATGATGATTAACTACTGGAAAAATACGTTCATAATAGTGTGTGTGTGTTGAGAGAGAATTAGAAAGAGAATTGGAAGTGAAATGGAGTGAATGATGAGTGGTAATTGGTGAGTGGTGAGTGGGGTTAAAAGGAGTTCTAGTTAGTTGACTAGCTCATGGTAGAAGTTAAAATTGATTAGTCATACATGACATAATCAAGAGTGGAATCCCATGCTAGTTCCTATTGGTATATACCCATAGTAAGTACGTTTTGAAGCTGTGTATAATACGGGTAAGAATACGACTAGAATTCTTGATGAAAGAAAAGAATGGGAAAGTAACTGTAGCCGTTTTCGTTAAGTATGAGTGTTTTGATATATGTCTTGAAGTCTTCCAAAAGTATTTTAATACATCTAAATACACTACATGTATATATATTTTTACTGAGTCGTTAAGTCATCGTTAGTCGTTACATGTAAGTGTTGTTTTGAAACCTTTAAGTTAACGATCTCAATTAATGTTGTTAACCCATTGTTTATTATATCTAATGAGATGTTAAATTATTATATTATCATGATATTATGATATATTAATATATCTTAATATGATATATATACATTTAAATGTCGTTACAATGATAATCGTTACATATATGTCTCGTTTCGAAATCCTTAAGTTAGTAGTCTTGTTTATATGTATATAACTCATTGTTAATATACTTATGGAGATACTTACTTATCATAATCTCATGTTAACCACATGTATATCCATATATATATATATCGTCATGTCATTTTTACAAGTTTTAACGTTCGTGAATCGCCGGTCAACTTGGGTGGTCAATTGTCTATATGAAACATATTTCAATTAATCAAGTCTTAACAAGTTTGATTGCTTAACATGTTGGAAACATTTAATCATGTAAATATCAATCTCAATTAATATATATAAACATGGAAAAGTTCGGGTCACTACACATATCTTGACAAGTTTGTCATTATTTTCATCGATGACATACTTATTTACTCGAAGAATGATCAAGAGCACGAAGAACATTTGAGAAAAGTGCTAGATTTGTTGAGGAAAGAAAAACTGTACGCTAAGTTTTCAAAGTGTGCATTTTTGTTGGAAGAAGTTCAATTCCTCGGTCATATAGTGAACAAAGAAGGTATTCAGGTGGGTCCGGCAAAGATTGAGACCGTTGAAAAGTGGGAAACCCCTAAAACTCCAAAGCATATATGCCAATTTTTAGGACTGGCTGGTTACTACAGAAGATTCATCCAAGATTTTTCCAAAATAGCAAAACCCTTGACTGCATTAACGCATAAAGGGAAGAAATTTGAATGGAAGGATGAACAAGAAAAAGCGTTTCGATTGTTGAATAAAAAGTTAACTACGGCACCTATATTGTCATTGCCTGAAGGGAATGATGATTTTGTGATATATTGTGATGCCTCAAAGTAAGGCCTCGGTGGTGTATTAATGCAACGAACGAAGGTAATTGCTTATGCGTCTAGACAATTGAAGATTCACGAGCAAAATTATACGACACACGATTTGGAATTAGGCGCTGTTGTTTTTGCATTAAAGACTTGGAGGCACTACTTATATGGGGTCAAAAGTATTATATATACCGACCAAAAAAGTCTTCAACATATATTTAATCAGAAACAACTGAACATGAGGCAGCGCAGATGGATTGAATTATTGAATGCTTATGACTTTGAGATTCGTTACCACCCGGGGAAGGCGAATGTGGTAGCCGACGCTTTGAGTAGAAAGGACAGAGAACCCATTCGAGTAAAAGCTATGAATATAATGATTCACAATAACCTTACTACTCAAATAAAGGAGGAGCAACAAGGAGTTTTAAAAGAGGAAAATTTAAAGGATGAAATACCCAAAGGATCGGAGAAGCATCTTAATATTCGGGAAGATGGAACCCGGTATAGGGCTGAAAGAATTTGGGTACCAAAATTTGGAGATATGAGAGAAATGGTACTTAGAGAAGCTCATAAAACCAGATATTCAATACATCCTGGAACGGGGAAGATGTACAAAGATCTCAAGAAATATTTTTGGTGGCCAGGTATGAAAGCCGATGTTGCTAAATCCGTAGAGAATGTTTCACGTGTTCTAAGGTCAAAGATGAGCATCAAAAACCATCAGGTCTACTTCAACAACCCGAAATCCCGGAATGGAAATGGGAAAACATTACCATGGATTTCATCACTAAATTGCCAAGGACTGCAAGTGGTTTTGATACTATTTGGGTAATAGTTGATCGTCTCACCAAATCAGCACACTTCCTGCCAATAAAAGAAGATGACAAGATGGAGAAGTTAGCACAACTGTATTTGAAGGAATTCATCTCCAGACATGGAATACCAATCTCTATTATCTCTGATAGGGATGGCAAATTTGTTTCAAGGTTTTGGCAGACATTACAACAAGCATTGGGAACTCGTCTAGACATGAGTACTGCCTATCATCCTCAAACTGATGGGCAGAGCGAAAGGACGATACAGACTCTTTAAGACATGCTACGAGCATGTGTTATTGATTTTAGAAACGGTTGGGATCGACATCTACCATTAGCAGAATTTTCCTACAACAACAGTTACCACTCGAGTATCGAAATGGCACCGTTCGAAGCACTTTATGGTAGAAAGTGCAGATCTCCAATTTGTTGAAATGAATTGGAGGATAGACAGATTACGGGTCCCGAGATAATCCACGAAACTACAGAGAAAATCATCCAAATTCAACAACGGTTGAAAACCGCTCAGAGTCGACAAAGAGCTACGCGGACCTTAAAAGGAAAGAAATAGAATTTGAAATTAGGGAGATGGTCTTGCTTAAGGTTTCACCTTGGAAAGGCGTTGTTCGATTTGGTAAACGGGGGAAACTAAATCCAAGATACATTGGACCATTCAAGATTTTAGATCGTGTCGGACCAGTAGCCTACCGACTTAAATTACCTCAACAACTCGCCAATGTACATAATACCTTTCACGTCTCAAATCTAAAGAAGTGCTTAGCTAAAGAAGATCTCACTATTCCTTTAGACATAATTAAAATCAATGAAAAACTACAATTCATTGAAGAACTCGTCGAGATAATGGATCGTGAGGATAAAAGGCTCAAGCAAAACAAGATACCAACTGTTAAGGTTCGATAGAATGCTCGTAGAGGGCCCGAGTTCACCTAAGAACGAGAAGATCAGATGAAGAAGAAATACCCGCATTTATTTCCAGAAGATACGTCAACACCTCCAACTGCTTAAAATTCCGGGACGAAATTTATTTAACGGGTAGGTACTGTAGTGACCCGAACTTTTCCATGTTTATATATATTAAATGAAATTGATATTTATATGATTAAGTGTTTCCAGCATGTTAAGCAATCAAACTTGTTAAGACTTGATTAATTGAAATAGGTTTTATGTAGACAATTGACCACCCAAGTTGACCGGTGATTCATGAACGTTAAAACTTGTAAAAACTATATGATGTCATATATATGGATATATATATATATATATATATATATATATATATAGTTAACATGGTATTATGATAAGTAAACATATCATTAAGTATATTAACAATGAACTACATATGTAAAAACAAGACTACTAACTTAATGATTTCGAAACGAGACATATATGTAACGATTATCGTTGTAACGACATTTAATTGTATATATATATATATATCATATTAAGATATATTAATATATCATAATATCATGATAATGTAATAATTTAACATCTCATTTGATATAATAAACAATGGGTTAACAACACTTAACAGGATCGTTAACCTAAAGGCTTCAAAACAACATTTACATGTAACGACTAACGATGACTTAACGACTCAGTTAAAATGTATATACATGTAGTGTTTTAATATGTATTTATAAACTTTTGAAAGACTTCAAGACACTTATCAAAATACTTCTAATTAACAAAAATGCTTACAATTACATCCTCGTTCAGTTTCATCAACAATTCTACACGTATGCAACCGTATTCGTACTCGTACAATACACAGCTTTCAGATGTATGTACTATTGGTATATACACTCCAATGATCAGCTCTTAGCAGCCCATGTGATTCACCTAACACATGTGGGAACCATCATTTGGCAACTAGCATGAAATATCTCATAAAATTACAAAAATATTAGTAATCATTCATGACTTATTTATATGTAAACAAAATTACACATCCTTTATATCTAATCCATATACCAATGACCAAAAACACCTATAAACACTTTCATTCATCAATTTTCTTCATCAAATTGATCTCTCTCAAGTTCTATATTCAAGTTCTAAGTGTTCTTCATAAATCCTATAAGTTCTAGTTTCATAAAATCAAGAATACTTCTAAGTTTGCTAGCTTACTTCCAATCTTGTAAAGTGATCATCCAACCTCAAGAAATCTTTCTTATTTATAGTAACATATCTTTCTAATAAAAGGTAATACTCATATTCAAACTTTGATTCAATTTCTATAACTCTAACAATCTTATTTCGAGTGGAAATCTTACTTGAACTTGTTTTCGTGTCATGATTCTGCTTCAAGAACTTTCAAGCCATCCAAGGATCCTTTGAAGCTAGATATATTTTTCTCATTTCTAGTGGGTTTATCCACAAAACCTGAGGTAGTAATGATGTTCATAACATCATTCGATTCATATATATATAAAACTACCTTATTCGAAGGTTTAAACTTGTAATCACTAGAACATAGTTTAGTTAATTCTAAACTTGTTCGCAAACAAAAGTTAATCCTTCTAACTTAACTTTTAAAATCAACTAAACACATGTTCTATATCTATATGATATGCTAACTTAATAATTTAAAACCTGAAAACACGAAAAACACCGTAAAACTGGATATACGCCGTCGTAGTAATACTGCGGGCTGTTTTGGGTTAGTTAATTAAAAACTATGATAAAATTTGATTTAAATGTTGTTCTTCTGCGAAAATGATTTTTATTATGAACATGAAACTATATCCAAAAATCATGATTAAACTCAAAATGGAAGTATGTTTTCCAAAATGGTCATCTAGACGTCGTTCTTTCGACTGAAATGACTACCTTTACAAAAACGACTTGTAACCTATATTTATGACTCTAAAATTATACTTTTTCTGTATAGATTCATAAACTTAAGTTCAATATGAAACCATAGCAATTGGATTCACTCAAAACGGATTTAAAACGAAGAAGTTATGGGTAAAACAATATTGGATATTTTTACTTGTTGTAGCTACGTGAAAATTGGTAACAAATCTATACAAATCATATCCTAGCTAACTTATATTGTATTATACATGTATTCTAATATATTATGTAATCTTGGGATACCATAGACACGTATGCAAATGTTTTGACATATCATATCGACCCATCTATATATATTATTTGGAACAACCATAGACACTCTGTATGCAGTAATGTTGGAGTTAGCTATACAGGGTTGAGGTTGATTCCAAAAATATATATACTTTGAGTTGTGATCTAGCATGAGACGTGTATACACTGGGTCGTGGATTGGGTTAACATAATATATATCAATTTATTTCTGTACATCTAACTATGGACAACTAGTTGTAGGTTACTAACGAGGATAACTGACTGAAAATATTTAAAACATTAAAACGTATTAAAAAATGTTGTAAATATATTTTGAACATACTTTGATATATATGTACATATTTGTTATAGGTTCGTGAATCGACCAGTGGCCAAGTCTTACTTCCCGACGAAGTAAAAATCTGTGAAAGTGAGTTATAGTCCCATTTTTAAAATCTAATATTTTTGGGATGAGAATACATGCAGTTTTATAAATGTTTTACAAAATAGACACAAGTATGTGAAAGTACATTCTATGGTTGGATTATTAAACCGAATATCGCCCTTCAAGTCTGGTAGCCTAAGAATTAGGGAAATGGCCCCTAATTGACGCGAATCCTAAAGATAGATCTATTGGGCTTAACAACCCCCATTCAGGTTATGGATGGTTTAGTACTTCGAGATTATTATACAGACGAGAGGTTCTGTTTTGGGGATATTCTTTGCATTAAGTTAACGTCGGTTACCAGGTGTTCAACATATGAATGATTTTTATCTCTATGCAGTTTGCGAAATGCCTGATAAGAGATGTGTTATAAAAATGAAATCTTGTGGTCTATTATTATGATTTAATAATATGTAGGTTAAACCTATAAGTCACCAACAATTTTGTTGACGTTTTAAGCATGTTTATTCGCAGGTGATTATTAAGAGCTTCCGCTGTTGCATACAAAATTAAGGACAAGATTTAGAGTCCATGCTTGTATAATATTGTTTAAAAACTGCATTCGAAGACTTATGTTGATGTGTAATATTATTGTAAACCATTATGTAATGGTCATGTGAAAAATGCTATATTTTAGATTATCATTATTTGATAATCGTCGTAATATTTTAAAGGTTATGGTTTGTTTTAAAATCGAATGCAGTCTTTGAAAAACGTCTCATATAGAGGTCAAAACCTCGCGACGAAATCAATTAATATGGAACGTTTATAATCAATATGAACGGGACATTTCAGTTGGTATCCGAGCGTTGGTCTTAGAGAACAAGAAATTTGCATTAGTGTGTCTTATTGAGTTTGTTAGAATACATTATTGAGTCTGGACTTCGACCGTTTTTTCTTTAAAAATGATTTCTTAACAGTTTTGTTGGAAATTATATATTATTAACATGTAAATATTATGTGATATATTAATCTCTTAATGTGTTTGATATTGTGTGATAGATGTCTACCACTAGTACAAATCCCATCGACTCACCTAATAATAATGAAGAGTTGAATATAATTTGGGAAGATTCACAAATTTCCGAAGAGGCACCAGAAGAAGAGGAACCGGAAGAAGAGGAACCGGAAGAAGAGGAACCGGAAGAAGAGGAATCAGAAGAGGAGGAACCGGAAGAAGAAGAGGTTCTGGAAGAAGAAATATTGATACCTATACTAAATCGATTAAATAAAAGAAAATCCTCAACTAACGGACCAAAGTTAATAGTGGTCAATGGTGTTTCCGCCGAGGAAGCAAAATATTGGGAATATTATCAATTTTTTGATGAATCGGATCCCGATGAGGATTCCGATGATGTTATAGAAATTACCTCGACCTAATTTAATAAAGCGAAAGAAAATAATAAGGGAAAAGGTATAAAAATAGAGAAACCCGATTCCAACCCCGATGAACTTTATATGTATCGGCAACATCCGTATTTCCTAAAATGTAACAATGACCCGGGAACCTCTAAACCACCAGGTTTTTCTAAACCATTGTGGAAAACGACAGCTCGTATTAGGGGAGCATCATATATCCCTAGGAAATTAGCAAAATGAACCAAGTCCGAAGAAGAAGAAACGAGTGAGTCGGATTAAAGAGTTGTAATCATGTTGTGTAATATATGTAATATAGTGTGCTTGTACTTTTATGTTCTATGTAAAAATTGCTTGTATTGTTTGTTAATTATCTATTACGAATCTAATCCTTGTCTATTTTACAGTATAAAAACAAAATGGACGTTAAGGGTAGACAACCGAATATTTTAGAAGACCTACCAGAGGATATGATTGAGGAAATCTTGTCTAGAGTCGGTCAAAATTCATCAGCACATTTAGTTATGGCGAAATTAACTTGTCAAACATTTGAAAGACTTTCCAGAAATGCCTTAGTTTATAAAAGGCTTTCCTTTGATAGGTGGGGTATATCACATTGGGAGACCGTAAGTTACGCCGTGTTTTCTTTAAAGCGTTAAATGCGGGGAACCCAAATGCAATTTTACGCTACGGGTTAAGAACCTATTTTGACTCAACATATCCCAACATAGGATTTCGTGAGTTAGAAAGAGCTTCTAACATGCAACATAAAGAAGCATGTTATGCTTACGGGTTAATAATGTTCGCTTCTCATCAAATTGAGAAAAAGAACATTGGGTTGCAACTTTTAAATAAAACATTCCCACAAGTGATGAACTCGGTAGTTGAGATGAGAAACAAGGTTTATAGATTATTACAGGGCTGCTGGACATTACGAAACCCTCGTCCTTTTGACGACATTACAACATGCTGTCTTGTCAACGGTCACAACGGTTATGTTCCACAAGACCAAGGATGTGAAGTAGTCATAGTAAAACCAGAATGCATGACTTGTTTCTGGACGTATGAATTACGTGTCTTTATTGCCTTTGTTGAACGACTTGCGTATTAACTAGAATTGTCTTTGCAACTGTTTTGTATCAGAGTTTTTATGTGCTATATTTCATACTATATGTAAAATAGCGGTATTGTAAGTTTGCAAAATATTGTATAAAATTTTGAATGTGAAATATTATTATAATCAGTTTTCATATAGAATTGTAGTAGTTGAATTGTATGTTAGCTACTAAGTATGAACTTAACGGGTAGGTATTACCCGAATTAAAACTTATAAAACGCTAATATGAAGAAATTTTTTTATAAATGAGTTCATATTATGCTACGGAATACTATTGACTACTCTTAATATTCTATATGAGTAACTTAATTCCTTTGGCTATTTTTGAAGGAAATGGCACCGACTACTCGTCAGAACTTGAACATGAGTGAGGAAGACTTCCGTGCTTTCCTTGCAGCAAATATAGCCACAGTACAGGCTGCAATGCAAAACAACAATAACTCAGGGTCTAGCAGTGGAGTAAACTCCATAGGAAACCATATAGGATGCTCCTACAAGGCTTTCACTGCCTATAAACCTCTGGAATTCGATGGAACTGAAGGACCAGTCGGACTGAAACGATGGACCGAAAAGGTCGAATCTGTGTTTTCTATAAGCAAATGTATTGAGGAAGATAAGGTAAAGTACGCCACGCATACCTTCACAGGTACTGCATTAACATGGTGGAATACCTATCTTGAATAAATGGGACAAGATGGTGCTTACGCACTACCGTGGTCAGCATTCAAACACTTAATGAACGAGCAGTACCGTCCCAGAAACAAGATCAATAAGCTCAAGGTAGAGCTTAGAGGGTTACGAACACAAGGGTTTGATATTACCACGTACGAACGACGATTCACAGAGTTGTACCTATTGTGTCCGGGAGCGTTCGAAAATGAAGAAGAGAAAATCGACGCATTTGTAAAATGGTTACCGGAAAGGATCCAAGAGGATATAAGTTCACACAAGCCCGCCTCCATACAAAAGGTAAGTCGAATGGCTCATAAACTTATAAATCAAATTGAGGAAAGGATTAAAGAACAAGCGGCCGAAGAAGCCAATACGAAACAAGTTAAGAGGAAATGGGAAGAAACTAGTGACAAGGGTCACAATTTCAATAATCAACCCAACAATCATAACTACAATCACACCAATTTTTGCAACAACAAACACAACAACAACAACCACCCCAGCAACAACTACAACAACCGTTTCAACAACAATAACAACCGCAACAACAACAATCCCAACAATAACAAGAAGAGGCAGAAATTCTGCCAGAGATGTGAAGGATACCATCCAACTGGGCTCAGTACAGCAGTGTGTACTAAGTGTAATAGAAAGGGCCATGGTGCGACAAAGTGTGAAATCTACGGATCAATGGCTAAGGGAACAAATAATGCCGGAACAAGTTATGCAGACATTACCTGTTTCGGATGCGGGAAGAAGGGCCATTACAAAAATATGTGTCCAAATCAGGGGGATAATAATGGGCAAGGCCGAGGGAGAGTCTTCAACATTAATGCGGTTGAAGCGCAGGAAGACCCAGAGCTTGTTACGGGTACGTTTCTTATTGACAATACATCTGCTTATGTTTTATTTGATTCGGGTGTGGATAGAAGCTATATGAGTAAGGATTTCTGTGCTAAATTAAGTTGTCCATTGACGCCTTTGGATAATAAGCTTATACTAGAATTAGCAAACGGTAAATTAATTGCAGCAGATAATATATGTCGGAATTGAGAAATTAAACTGGTTAGCAAAACATTTAAGATTGATTTGACACCAGTAAAGTTAGGGAGTTTTGATGTGATAATCGGCATGGACTGGTTGAAAGAGGTGAAAGCAGAGATCGTATGTTACAAAAATGCAATTCGCATTGTACGAGAAGAAGGAAAACCCTTAATGGTGTACGGAGAAAAGAGCAACGCGAAGCTAAATCTTATTAGTAATTTGAAGGCGCAAAAGTTAATAAGAAAGGGTTGCTATGTTGTTCTAGCATACGTCGAGAAAGTACAAATTGAAGAAAAGAGCATCCATGATGTTCCCGTCGCAAAAGAATATCCCGATGTATTTCTGAAAGAATTACCGGGATTACCTCCACACCGATCCGTTAAATTTCAAATAGATCTTGTACCGGGAGCTGCACCAATAGATCGTGCTCCATACAGACTCGCACCCAGTGAAATGAAGGAACTTCAAAGCCAATTACAAGAACTTCTAGAGCGTGGTTTCATACGACCAAGTACATCACCATGGGGAGCTCCTGTTTTGTTTGTCAAAAAGAAGGATGGTAAATTCAGGTTGTGCATCGACTACCGAGAGTTGAACAAACTTACCATCAAGAACCGTTACCCACTACCGAGAATCGACGACTTATTTGATCAATTACAAGGCTCGTCAGTTTATTCGAAGATTGATTTACGCTCTGGGTATCATCAAACGCGGGTGAAGGAGGACGATATTCTGAAGACTGATTTCAGAACGCGTTACGGTCATTACGAGTTTATGGTTATGCCGTTTGGATTGACTAACGCACCAGCTGTGTTCATGGACCTCATGAACCGTGTGTGTGGGCCATATCTCGACAAGTTTGTCATTGTTTTTATTGATGACATACTTATCTACTCAAAGAATGATCAAGAGCACGAAGAACATTTGAGGAAAATTCTAGAGTTGTTGAGGAAAGAAAAACTGTACGCTAAGTTTTCAAAGTGTGCATTTTGGTTGGAAGAAGTTCAATTCCTCGGTCATACAGTGAACAAATAAGGTATTCAGGTGGATCCGGCAAAGATTGAGACCGTTGAAAAGTGGGAAACCCCTAAAACTCCGAAGCATATACGCCAATTTTTAGGACTGGCTGGTTACTACAGAAGATTCATCCAAGATTTTTCCAAAATAGCAAAACCCTGGACTGCATTAACGCATAAAGGGAAGAAATTTGAATGGAAGGATGAACAAGAAAAAACGTTTCGATTGTTGAAAAAAAAGTTAACTACGGCACCTATATTGTCATTGCCTGAAGGGAATGATGATTTTGTGATATATTATGACACCTCAAAGTAAGGCCTCAGTTGTGTATTAATGCGACGAACGAAGGTAATTGCTTATGCGTCTAGACAATTGAAGATTCACGAGCAAAATTATACGACACACGATTTGGAATTAGGCGCTGTTGTTTTTGTATTAAAGACTTGGAGGTACTACTTATATGGGGTCAAAAGTATTATATATGCCGACCACAAAAGTGTTCAACATATATTTAATCAGAAACAACTGAACATGAGGCAGCGCAGGTGGATTGAATTGTTGAATGATTACGACTTTGAGATTTGTTACCACCCGGGGAAGGCGAATGTGGTAGCCGACACTTTGAGTAGAAAGGATAGAGAACCCATTCGAGTAAAAGCTATGAATATAATGATTCACAATAACCTTACTACTCAAATAAAGGAGGCGCAACAAGGAGTTTTAAAAGAGGGAAATTAAAGGATGAAATACCCAAAGGATCGTAGAAGCATCTTAATATTCGGGAAGACGAAACCCGGTATAGGGCTGAAAGAATTTGGGTACCAAAATTTGGAGATATGAGAGAAATGGTACTTAGAGAAGCTCATAAAACCAGATACTCAATACATCCTGGAATGGGGAAGAGGTACAAAGATCTCAAGAAACATTTTTGTAGGCCAGGTATGAAAGCCGATGTTGCTAAATACGTAGGGGAATGTTTGACATGTTTTAAGGTCAAAGCTGAGCATCAGAAACCATCAGGTCTACTTCAACAACCCGAAATCTCGGAATGGAAATGGGAAAACATTACCATGGATTTCATCACTAAATTTCCAAGGACTGCAAGTGGTTTTGATACTATTTGGGTAATAGTTGATCCTCTCACCAAATCAGCACACTTCCTGACAATAAGAGAAGATGACAAGATGGAGAAGTCAGCACGACTGTATTTGAAGGAAGTCGTCTCCAGACATGGAATACCAATCTCTATTATCTCTGATAGGGATGGCAGATTTGTTTCAAGGTTTTGGCAGACATTACAACAAGCATTGGGAACTTGTCTAGACATGAGTACTGCCTATCATCCACAAACCGATGGGCAGAACGAAAGGACGATACAGACTCTTGAAGACATGCTATGAGCATGTGTTATTGATTTTGGAAACGGTTGGGATCGACATCTACCATTAGTAGAATTTTCCTACAACAACAGTTACCACTCGAGTATTGAAATGGCACCATTCAAAGCACTTTACGGTAGAAAGTGCAGATCTCCAATTTGTTGGAATGAATTGGGGGATAGACAGATTACGGGTTCGGAGATAATCCAAGAAACTACAGAGAAAATCATCCAAATTCAACAACGGTTGAAAACCGCTCAGAGTCGACAAAAGAGCTACGCGGACCTTAAAAGGAAAGATATAGAATTTGAAATTGGGGAGATGGTCATGCTTAAGGTTTCGCCTTGGAAAGGCGTTGTTCGATTTGGTAAACGGGGGAAACTAAATCCAAGATACATTGGACCATTAAAGATTTTAGATCGTGTCGGACCAGTAGCCTACCGACTTGAATTACCTCATCAACTCGCCAATGTACATAATACCTTTCACATCTCGAATCTGAAGAAGTGCTTAGCTAAATAATATCTCTCTATTCCTTTAGACGAAATTAAAATCAATGAAAAACTACAATTCATTGAAGAACCCGTCGAGATAATTGATCGTGAGGATAAAAGGCTCAAGAAAAACAAGATACCAATTGTTAAGGTTCAATGGAATGCTCGTAGAGGACCCGAGTTCACCTGGGAACGAGAAGATCAGATGAAGAAGAAATACCCGCATTTATTTCCAGAAGATACGTCAACACCTCCAACTGCATAAAATTTCAGGACGAAATTTATTTAACGTGTAGGTACTGTAGTGACCCGAACTATTCCATGTTTATATATATTAAATGAAATTGATATTTATATGATTAAGTGTTTCCAACATGTTAAGCAATCAAACTTGTTAAGACTTGATTAATTGAAATAGGTTTTATATAGACAATTGACCACCCAAGTTGACCGGTGATTCACGAACGTTAAAACTTGTAAAAACTATATGATGTCATATATATGGATATATATATAGTTAACATGGTATTATGATAAGTAAACATATCATTAAGTATATTAACAATGAACTGCATATGTAAAAACAAGACTACTAACTTAATGATTTCGAAACGAGACATATATGTAACGATTATCGTTGTAACGACATTTAATTGTATATATATCATATTAAGATATATTAATATATCATAATATCATGATAATGTAATAATTTAACATCTCATTTGATATAAAAAATAATGGGTTAACAACACTTAACAGGATCGTTAACCTAAAGGCTTCAAAACAACATTTACATGTAACGACTAACGATGACTTAACGACTCAGTTAAAATGTATATACATGTAGTGTTTTAATATGTATTTATAAACTTTTTAAAGACTTCAAGACACTTATAAAAATACTTTTACTTAGCAAAAATGCTTACAATTACATCCTCGTTCAGTTTCATCAACAATTCTATTCGTATGCAACCGTATCCGTAGTCGTACAATACACAGCTTTCAGATGTATGTACTATTGGTATATACACTCCAATGATCATCTATTAGCAGCCCATGTGAGTCACCTAACACATGTGGGAACCATAATTTGGCAACTAGCATGAAATATCTCATAAAATTACAAAAATATTAGTAATCATTCATGACTTATTTACATGTAAACAAAATTACACATCCTTTATATCTAATCCATATATACCAATGACCAAAAACATCTACAAACACTTTCATTCATCAATTTTCTTCATTAAATTTATCTCTCTCAAGTTCTATCTTCAAGTTCTAAGTGTTCTTCATAAATTCTATAAGTTCTAGTTTCATAAAATCAAGAATACTTCCAAGTTTGCTAGCTTACTTCCAATCTTGTAAAGTGATCATCCAACCTCAAGAAATCTTTCTTATTTATAGTAATATATCTTTCTAATAAAAGGTAATACTCATATTCAAACTTTGATTCAATTTCTATAACTCTAACAATCTTATTTCGAGTGGAAATCTTACTTGAACTTGTTTTCGTGTCATGATTCTGCTTCAAGAACTTTCAAGCCATCCAAGGATCCTTTGAAGCTAGATATATTTTTCTCATTTCAAGTGGGTTATCCACAAAACCTGAGGTAGTAATGATGTTCATAACATCATTCGATTCATATATATAAAACTACCTTATTCGAAGGTTTAAACTTGTAATCACTAGAACATAGTTTAGTTAATTCTAAACTTGTTCGCAAACAAAAGTTAATCCTTCTAACTTGACTTTTAAAATCAACTAAACACATGTTCTATATCTATATGATATTCTAACTTAATGATTTAAAACCTGAAAACACGAAAAACACCGTAAAACTGGATATACGCCGTCGTAGTAACACCGCGGGCTGTTTTGGGTTAGTTAATTAAAAACTATGATAAACTTTGATTTAAAAGTTGTTCTTCTGAGAAAATGATTTTTCTTATGAACATGAAACTATATCCAAAAATCATGATTAAACTCAAAATGGAAGTATGTTTTCCAAAATGGTCATCTAGACGTCGTTCTTTCGACTGAAATGACTACCTTTACAAAAATGACTTGTAACCTGTATTTCCGAGTCTAAACTTATACTTTTTCTGTATAGATTCATAAACTTAAGTTCAATATGAAATCATAGCAATTGAATTCACTCAAAACGGATTTAAAACGAAGAAGTTATGGGTAAAACAAGATTGGATATTTTTACTTGTTGTAGCTACGTGAAAATTGGTAACAAATCTATAAAAATCATATCCTAGCTAACTTATATTGTATTATACATGTATTATAATATATTATGTAATCTTGGGATATCATAGACATGTATTCAAATGTTTTGACATATCATATCGGCCCATCTATATATATTATTTGGAACAACCATAGACACTCTATATGCAGTAATGTTGGAGTTAGCTATACAGGGTTGAGGTTGATTCCAAAAATATATATATTTTGAGTTATGATCTAGCCTGAGACATGTATACACTGGGTCGTGGATTGGGTCAACATAATATATATCAATTTATTTCTGTACATCTAACTATGGACAACTAGTTATAGGTTACTAACGAGGACAACTGACTGAAAATATTTAAAACATTAAAACGTATTAAAAAATGTTGTAAATATATTTTGAACATACTTTGATATATATGTACATATTTGTTATAGGTTCGTGAATCGACCAGTGGCCAAGTCTTACTTCCCAACGAAGTAAAAATCTGTGAAAGTGAGTTATAGTCCCATTTTTAAAATCTAATATTTTTGGGATGAGAATACATGCAATTTTATAAATGTTTTACAAAATAGACACAAGTATGTGAAACTACATTCTATGGTTGGATTATTAAACCGAATATCGCCCTTCAAGTCTGGTAGCCTAAGAATTAGGGAAATGGCCCCTAATTGACGCGAATCCTAAAGATAGATCTATTGGGCTTAACAACCCCCATTCAGGTTATGGATGGTTTAGTACTTCGAGATTATTATACTGACGAGAGGTTTTGTTTTGGGGATATTCTTTGCATTAAGTTAACGTCGGTTACCAGGTGTTCAACATATGAATGATTTTTATCTCTATGCAGTTTGCGAAATTCCTGATAAGAGATGTGTTATAAAAATGAAATCTTGTGGTCTATTATTATGATTTAATAATATGTAGGTTAAACCTATAACTCACCAATAATTTTGTTGAGGTTTTAAACATGTTTATTCTCAGGTGATTATTAAGAGCTTCCGCTGTTGCATACTAAATTAAGGACAAGATTTGGAGTCCATGCTTGTATAATATTGTTTAAAAACTGCATTAGAAGACTTATGTTGATGTGTAATATTATTCTAAACCATTATGTAATGGTCGTGTGAAAAATGCTATATTTTAGATTATCATTATTTGATAATCGTCGTAAGATTTTAAAGGTTATGGTTTGTTTTAAAATCGAATGCAGTCTTTGAAAAACGTCTCATATAGAGGTCAAAACCTCGCGACGAAATCAATTAATATGGAACGTTTATAATCAATATGAACGGGACATTTCAATTGTGCTACCACACTGCTAATGAAACAACTGCTCGAATTCTTTTGGCACCAAAAACCTAGATTAAAACTCCAACAACTCTTCTCATCCTAACCAAATCAAATCCGTAAAAACCTAAAATTCATATAAATCAAATTAAACCAAATGTCTGTTTGTAAACCCATCAACAAACCTATTTCTTCTTTACTAAATCGTGCTTCATATATACACTTAAACCATCAAAATTATTTATAATTACCTGGATACAGTCGAGAACCCTAATTCATCCAAGTGTTGTAGATCTGAAAATAGAACTGTGAAATAAGAACTTCCAATCTTCGATTGCATCTCTACCACAACAAGTCCCGACGACGATGGATAATTATGAAGAAGTCGACAACGGCGGATGATTTTAATTTTAGTTTTGGTTTGATTTTGATTTTAGTTTCAAGTTTTGAATCGACTAGAAAGGGTGTGCAGATTTGTGATTTAAAAGATAAAGATTACTCCGTATGATTTTGTGATACAGAGGAATAATGATGATGATAGATAGAAACAATGACAATGAATGCCAAAGATTGATGATTGATGAAGAACCGAAGTCATTACCTGCCGATGTTTATCCTCGTTTCTTTTTCTATTACTCGAAAACCACCTGCAATGATTTACATCGATGGTGAGTGAACTGAAGACCCCACTTGTGTTCCACTTCTGTTTCTTATTTTTTTTCTCTTCAATCGACAATAAAACCTCAACATCATGGGCCGTGTACTCATTTGTTAGGATTGGGCCGTGTTTTCTTTTGCCATTGGGTTGAAGATTATATTTTGCAGTTGGGCCGAGGAAGTGCAGTTGGGCCAAGAAGTAATGAGTTGGGCCGAGAGCCATATCTTTTGTTACCCAACACCAGAAATTAAGGTAAGAGATTTTACGTTTATAGTTAAAACAGAAATGATTGTGTAGCTTAAAGGTTAAGGGTGTTTGGGTGTAATGAGAGGTCGCAGGTTCGAGCCCGGACTGGGGCATTATTTTTAATCCTTTTTCTTTTTGAGGTAGAATTTCTTTTTATTATTATTATCATTGCTATCATTATAATTATTACTTTTATTTAATATTATTATTATTATTATTGATATTATTATTGTCACACCATTATTATTATTATTATTATTATTATTATTATTATTATTATTATTATTATTATTATTATTATTATTAAAGATAAGTATTATTACTACCATTAACATTATTATCATTATGAGTATAAGTATTATTATTATTTTTATGAATATGATTATATTAATTTTATGAATATTATAATCATTATTATTATTATTATTATTATTATTATTATTATTATTATTATTATTATTATTATTATTATTATTATTATTATTATTATAATTTTTAACATTAATATTATTATTAACATTATTAATATTACTATCATTTTTACTAATACTAGTATTATTATTATTAATACAACAAATATTGTTTATATAAAATATAATTATTACATGTAACATAAATATAACTAATATTACAAACTACTATGTTTTAATATATTAACTAATATATTATTATTATAACATTAATTAAATTATATATCATATATATATTATAACCTATTATAAGTATTAATATAATTATATATAAGGATAAGGATATTAATCAAATGTATTATAAAATCTATAAACTTAGTTGATTAATATTATGTGTGTTAATATATATATACTTGATATAGGTTCGTGAATCCGAGGCCAACCCTGCATTGTTCAGTGCCGTCGTATGCATATTTTACTACAAATATCGTATTGTGAGTTTCATTTGCTCCCTTTTTAAATGCTTTTGCAATATATATTTTTGGGACTGAGAATACATGCGCTGCTTTTATAAATGTTTTACGAAATAGACACAAGTACTTGAAACTACATTGTATGGTTGGATTACTATACCGAATATCGCCCCTTCAAGTCTGGTAACCTAAGAATTAGGGAAATGGCCCTTAATTGACGCGAATCCTAAAGATAGATCTATAGGCCTAACAAACCCCATTCTGGAATTTGGAATGCTTTAGTACTTCGATTAAATGGTGATTGCGATTGCCAATATTTATGGCATACTTGCGAGTATGCGGGGGATATTCTATATGCATTATGTTAATGTCGGTTACCAGGTGTTCATCATACGAATGATTTTTATACACTTGCGAGTGTAAGATTATTTAATGGAAATGAAAATCTCGTGGTCTATTAAAATTATGAAAATGACTGTTTATGATAAACCTATGAACTCACCAACCTTTTGGTTGACACTTTAAAACATGTTTATTCTCAGGTATGAAAGAAATCTTCCGCTGTGTATTTGCTCATTTTAGAGATATTAGTTGGAGTCATTCATGACATATTTCAAAAGACGTTGCATTCGAGTCGTAGAGTTCATCAAGATTATTATTAAGACAATTATAGTTGGATATTTTATGAAATGGTATGCATGGTGTGACGATCTCTCCAAATCCATATGGACGAACACGTCATTCATCGATTTCATTGAGAGGTATTTGACCTCTATATGATACGTTTTGTAAACATTGCATTCTTTTGAAAAGGCACACCATAAATGAATATTTAAATCAAAGGTTTTCGACAGCTTATGATTTCTACATATAGACAATCACCTTAGATAATAGTTTACAATAGTACTTCCGTTGACAATGCAGTCAAAATAAGATACATGGTGATGATTTGGTGAATGCAACGTTTCCTTGAAAAATATGCCATGTAAGACTCCATGCACATAGCTTGTCTAACATATAAGCAAACAGCGGAAGACTTCTAGGAACCTGAGAATAAACATGCTAACAAGTGTCAATACAAAGGTTGGTGAGTTCATAGTTTTAGTGTTTCGCATAATCTGTATATAAAGGTGGACCACAAGATTTCAGTTGTTTCATCTGAAATGTTTATCAAAAGGTTCTACGAAATTGAGCACCCTGGTAACTAAGCTTTAACGTCTATATAATAAGTACTCCTGTTTTAACATACATGCAACCAACATGTACAATACACGCAATCCAACGTGTACTAAACTCAAATAGCATACGTCTGTTTTATAGTTTAGGCTACGTTTCTATACCTGGAACATACGGGGATGCCAAGCCCTATGGATCCATATACTACTACTCGCGCCCACCAGTTCTTATAACCGGCAGTTACTAGTTACCAAAGCTAAGGGATTTTCGGTTCAAACTCAGTGTAGAATTTAGTATGTACTTGTATCCATTGTGTTTAAAATAAAGTGCATGTATTCTCAGCCCAAAAATATATATTGCAAAAGCATTTAAAAAGAGAGCAAATGAAACTCACCTTAGCAGCACATAAAGTCGTTCACCGAAATGTGACCGAAACTCGGAATACCAAATAACCGTAGATGTAACATCCCGCGTTTTTCCGTTAAATTTAATCTTAACACCGTCTTTTTTTTTTAAAACATAATCTTTCGTATTTAAAGTAATAGTTTCCGTGAGTAACGTTCATTATATTTCCGCTATTTAATTATAACATCACTCGGTTACTCGAGCGTTTTTAAAATATTTCGTTGGTTAATTCCCGCACCCGCTTTGAAACTTGAGGGACCGAAGTTGTCAAGTGGGCAAACTAGTTGACTAGGTCAACTAGTCAACCCACCATTCTCATCCATTCAATCCCTCCATCTCTCTCCCTTTTCTCTCTAGCTCAAGAACCCCATTTCTCCCAACTTCACTAAATCATCATCTAAATTCGATCTAGGAGGCTTACAACAAAACAAATTACATTTTCGTGATCCTCTCTTCATCCTCTACGATTTGATACTAACTACACCGATTTTGGGTAACATTTCTAAAACTCTAGATTTCTTTAAATTCGTGTTTTTGACTTGAAATGTTGTTAGTTAGTGTCTATGGCTCGTGTCTAGCATGATTATATGATTTGTATGCTCGATCTTGATGTTTTGGTGTAACTAGCTTGAAAATGAAAAGTGGATGCTTAATCCTTGATTTTGGATGAGTTAATGTTGTTAGATTGTTAAAGTGCATGTTTTAATTGTGTTACTAGTATCATTAGCCACATTTGGATGTGTAGGTTGATTAAGGAAACTTCAAAAAAAACCCGATTAATGATTTTGTGATGTTTGACTAGGGTTTGATAGTTCTTGACATGAACTTTTGGATGCTTAAATGCCATGGAATGTTAATTGTTAGTGTCTAGTAGTAATGTATGCTTCATTACCTTCAAAACGGCATATCGTATGTGTAAATTGGATTCCCGAATCATAAAATACGTTTTACGAACTTGAAACTTGAAAATAAACCTTTCTCGATCAATTGACGAGTTTTCGTTTATTGTAAATGATGTTTTTGATTGATGATATGTGGTTAGTTGTATTCCTTGTCGAAATAGCTTTCCGATGATATAAAATACATGTTCTAATTGTTTGCGGATCATAAAATGTGATTGTTTGTGTTTTGGTTCGTGCATACTTTGAAAACTGACCAGAAATCCCTGCACAGAGGGTGGCGCGGCGCGCCCCTTCCCCGCGCGGCGCGCCGATGTGCCTGGTCAGATTCTGACCTCCTCGTCCCGTTTCACGTGAAATGTTTGACTAGCTATCGACCTCCGATTCACATGAAACTTGTACTAATATGCTTATATATGAGTAAAAACCTCAGAAAAATAGTTCGGGACCGAACCCGAACGCGTTGACTTTTTCGTTGACTTTGACCAAGTTTGACTTTTAGTCAAACTTAACCAAACTTTTAATGCAATCTTCCTAACATGCTTTTATACTTGTATCTTGCATGAAACTTGACAATTTGCTTCACATGCTACATAATCGAGTCGTGTCGAGCCATAGGACTAATTGAACACATTTCACCCGACCTTGTGTCGTAACCGGTTAATTGATATAACTTACTTGTTTAGGTCAAGGCTAAGCAACTTTCATGCACACGTTTACTTGTTGAAGTACTTTTATACTCGTGCACTCGAGGTGAGATCATAGTCCCACTTTTACTCTTTTTGAACTTACATTTGGGATGAGAAAACATAAACATTTCTTTACTAAGTGAACACAAGTACAGGAAAAACAAACATTCTACATACGAGTTTAGAACAAAATCCTCAATTCGATTATCATTAGTTACACTTGCCGGGTGTAAGCGAGAACTTATGTTGTATGGATCCATATGGGTTTGACAAACCCTCATTCAAACGGTTCGCTACCGTTTACGAATGAAATATATTTTCGAGAAACAGTGTATGTTCTAGCACTAAGTGATGGGGTTCAATGGAAGGAAATGTTAAGCATTGATAATTGGGTGCTCGTGAAACAAACTTTTGGAATGTATTACTATTATTTCATTGATGCAAATCTTGTGGTTCACTTGTACTTACTTACTTAAACCTATGATTTCACCAACGTTTTCGTTGACAGATTTCTATGTTTTTCTCAGGTCATGCAAGATATGTGAAACATGCTTCCGCTTACTATTTGATACTTGCATCCGATGTCGAGTATACATGTATTTCATGGAGCGTCTTTTGACTTTACTTTAAACCGTGTCGCCTAGATTTCAATCGTACTTATAACGTTGTAACTTAACTTTTGGTTGAACAATCCTTGTAAACTTTGAAACAATCTTTATTTTGAAATGAAGGCGACATATTTTGGTCAAACGTTATCTTAAAGACTTATAATCAGGTAATGGGACCCACGTAGCCGACGCCGTCACTTGACGATTTGTCGGGGTCGCTACAGTTGGTATCAGAGCCTTGGTTGTAGGGATTTAGAGTTCATTTGTGTCCACCCCGAGTCATAGGGTACATAGGTGAATCTAGACTACAACCGGCATATAGACTGAAGTAGGAATTATTTGACAAATTGTGCATTTATACTCGAACTCTTCTATCATATCTAACTCGTATTCGATCTTGATCTTACGTTGATAAATTTTGTTGATGCGCCACCTTGACTTTATGAAGTAATGTTAAATGCACATGAGAATCAGGGTAATATAATTTCCGGGATTATATTACGGTGATTCACATGGACGTTCCGACATTATGACGTAAAGAATTTAAGGCGAGTCAAGGAAAAATTTCCTCTCTATCCTATTTCCATACTCCGGTTAGTATTGTTGAAAATACTAACCAACGATATTCTTGTCTCATGAAGGAACAATGGCTCACCAAGGTCAACACAATACTCCTCTCGAAACTCTGGAACAAGCTCTTCAACAAATGATAACCACCGCCGTGGGTACGGCCGTGGCCGATCACTTTTCTAACAACAACAATCATGGGGCCGGTAATTCAATCGAGGGTTGCTCCTACAAGAACTTCAGGAAGTACAATCCTCCCACTTTCAATGGAACCGAAGGACCGGTTGCTCTCACCCGATGGTTCGAACAAACAGAAGCCGTTTTTAGCATAAGCGGTTGTCGGGACCAAGATAAGGTCAAGTTTTCCACCCTCACTCTCACCGGTATTGCTCTCTCATGGTGGAACACGTATGTACAATCGGTGGGTATCGATGAAGCCCTTACACTCTCTTGGACCGAATTAAGAGAAAGAATGACCACCGAATACTTCCCGCGCGAAGAGACTCGAAGGCTCGAACAGGGGCCAAGAAATTTAAAAATAGCCCGAGATGACCTCGAAGCTTATAATCAACGGTTTGCCGAACTAACCTCAATTTGTCCAAACCTCCGGGCTCCCGGGCCCCAAGGAGTTGAGTTTTACATGGATGGCCTCCCTAAGAGCATTCCACACGGGGTAATGCCATTAAGACCCGCCGACCTACAAGAGGCTGTGATGATAGCCCGCCGATTTATAAAAACGGTGGATGAAATTGAAGCGCTGGCACCAACGGCCGAGGCCCAACCAGTTAACAACAAAAGAAAACAGGAAGCCTCTCCATCAAGCAACCACAACCACAACGACTCCACCAAGAAGCCTTTCACCCCCGGCGGCAGGAAAAATTATGCTGGAACACGACCTTTTTGCAACACGTGCCACAAACATCATTATGGAAAATGTGGCGGACCATTTTGCATCAAGTGTCAAAGAAGTGGCCATGTAGCCCATAGTTGTAAGGGTGCCGCCCCCGTCGCTAAAAAGGTGCCCAGTGCACGCAGAAGGGGTGCTTGTTTTGAATGTGGACAACTGGGTCATTTTAAGAATGCATGTCCCAAGAAGAACGCCCACCCTAATGTACGCGAATGAGCTTTCAACCTTAACACATAGGATTCCCGGAACGACAATTAGTTACGGGTACGTTTCTTCTCAACGACTCTTATGTTTCATGTTTATCCGATTCGGGTATCGATAAATGTTTTGTATCCAGGGCTTTGGAGCCTACTCTTTGCACTCCACCCCTCCCCCCTAGATATTACTTACGCCATTCAAGTGACCAACGGAAAACCATTGCGTATCGATAAATTTTATCGGAGGGAGTACGTTAAACTTATTGGGTAGGTAATTTGAACTTCGATTTGACACCTATAGAACTAGGGAGCTCGGAACCTATTCGAAAAAAAAAAAAAAAAAAAAAAAAAAATGTTTCCCCATCATCTTGTATAGATTATTGTGAACTGAGTAATTTTCGGTTGGAAACCGATACCCTCTCCCTCGCATCCATGACCTCATGATTATTTGCACGAATCCCGTATGTTCCAAATCGACCCCCGTTCCGGTTATCATCAATTGGGGGTTAAGTGAGACGATGTCTCCTAAGCCACTTTCCGAACTCGCAACGTTAGTTGTAAATCTTTCTTAGTACCATTCGATTTATTTAGGACTCTGTCCGTATTCATGAACCTCCTAAACCACGTATGCGAACTTATCTAGACAAATCGGTTATCGTATTTATAGATGACATCTTGAGTTATTCAAGTAAAGAAGGAAAACGAACAACATCACCATCTTACGCTCGAACTTTTGAGAAAAGAGCAACTCTATACCAAATTCTCCGAGTGAGAATTTCTGTTGAACGAAGTACAATTTTCTAAACCATGATGTGAATGGTCTAGGCATTTCAATCAATCTCGAAATCAAGCCACATGTAATCAGGAAACTCCCCCGACTCAGACTTGTATTCGTAAAATCTTAGATCTCGCCAGTTATTACCGAAGATTCATTTCTGCCTTTTCTCGTGTTACACGACTTTTAACCTCGTTAACTCACTGAGGGAAAAATTTAAACCCCCCCCATGTCCGAACCTTGAGCGTGATACTTCACACCAACATTTCTAGTTAAAAATCGTATAGCACCAGATGGAACTCAATTATGAAAATATTTCTACATGAACGCCGGAAGGCATGCTCTCTCGACTCAAAATCAGTGTAACTGAAATTCGTTATTTTGCGCGAAGAATTCTAATACTAAATTGTGGATCCGATCAATTTTTTTTTTTTTCGTCATCACATACCACGCTACATATCTCTGTTATTTCACCGTTACCGTCTGATATTACTGGAACTTAAGATAACACATGATCCAATGATACTTCACTCTTCTTTGACTTAATGTCATTGTGTTTCTAATAATCGGCCAACTATTAATCAACCCCGAACTAAACAACTACGTGTACGATCTCGTTTCTCTTTCAGACTTCAACTTTTGACAACTAGAGGCACGTTATGGCAACCTCGAGATGTAAACTCATCCTATTCTAAGTCCTCATTTCACTACTATCTTTACCGTTCGCATTTCCGTTTAAAGAAACTCCTTGTAACATTTCTCCATGGATAGAGAAACTCCTCATATTACATAAGTATTCGCCACGAGGGTGAATAGTCCTAACGAACATTTTTTTTTCGAACCCTAACTGACTCGTTCAAACATATCTTAAGAGATTCTATTCCAACACGGTGTATCTTTGTTAATTATCCCGTATCGAAATACTCGTTTCACTTCTAGTTCTACAAGAAGCCTCGGGACCGCGTTTAGACATGAGTACCGCGTACCATCCACAACCCGACGGACCGAACAAACATGCGATTTAAACCTTGGAAACCATAATACGAATTTGTATTACCAACTTCAAATTTACTTGAGAAAAATATTTTCCTTTAACCGAATCCTCGTACTACAATGATTTTCATTCGAGTTTTAACGTCACTCCTTTTGAAACCACGTGTGACCGGAAACGTCACTCTCCTTTGTCGAACCAAGTAAACGATGATCAATCCACCGGGGCCGAGGTTATTCATGAACAACCGAGAAAATTTATTCATATTCAGGCAAAACCCTACGCGACTCGTAATCACCAAGAGCTGCGCCGATGTTAGACGTAAACATTTCAAATTCCACGTGGGAAACCGCGTCACGTTAAGAGTCGCACCTTGGAAGGGTGCAATCCGTTTCGGGAAAACGTAGGAAGCTAAATCCACGATATTTTGATCCTTTAAATTCTTGGGGTGTTTTGGACCCGTAGCTAGCCGTTTAGACTTTTCCGACTCATTTTGGGTCTCCGTTTATCCTACATTCAATGTATCAACTCAAAGACGTGTTTTGCGAAACGAGAACTTGTTATCTCCTTTGATGAACTCACTATCGACGATAACCCTCACTTCCTAGGAGGACCGGTTGAAACCATGAATCATGGAAGCCAAACCTTAAAACAACATATGATCCCGACCGTCAAAATTCGTGGAAATACTCAAGGACGTACCTTCACTCATTCGTAGAATTTACAACGCAAGGTCTCGAGTAAGATTCAACAACTA